>NC_081355.1:155193872-155493872 GCF_030684315.1 Stegostoma tigrinum
GCATGAGACCCCAATTTGAACAGGTCACGAGCTCGTATTTTCTGAAGAAGGGTCCCGACCCGAAATGTCAGCTTTCCTCTGATGCTGCCTGGCCTGCTGAGTTCCTCCAGCTCCACACAGTGTTATCTCTGACGCCAGCATCTGCAGTTCCCACTGTCTCTGAACTCTTATTTAGGTATTTTTATCCTTAAAGTAGCTCAAAATGGTGCCAGATTTTGGCAACAATTCACTGTAACTTCAAGATTAACGTGACAATAAACTTGAATCATTCATCCATCTGTCAGCAAGTCCTCACATCACAACCCAATCCCAAAACGTGAACACCTGAGTGACACAGGCATTCCCTCAGGTAAGAGATGAACAGTGTATTGAAACATAGAAACCACTGGCCCCTCAAGCCTGCTCCCTCATTCCACATGATCCTGGCTGATCCCTTATTTTGAGGACATGTTTCCCACATTCTCCGCGTGTTCTTTGATGCTTTTAGGATCTAAAAGCTTCTCAATCTCTTTCCCAACTGCACTCAGTGACACAACGTTCTCAGCCTTCTGTGGAAACCTTTGTTTTTCAAGAAGGAGTCTGATATCATTCCCAGGCCGAAGGGATCAGAGGGAACGTGAGAGAAAGCAGGGACAGGGGAGTGAGTTGGATGATCAGCCATGATCCGTTCTAGCTAGAAGGGCTGAGTGCCCTACTCCTGCTCCTATCTTCTACGTTTCTATGAAGTGAATTTCAAAGGTTGAACTCTTTCCTCATCTCAGTCCTAAATGGTCTACCCTGTATCCTGTGACCCCTGGTTCCAGACTCCCCACCCAGGGGAAAACCTCCTCCCTGCATCTATTCTGTCCAGCCCTGTGAGAATTGTATATATTTCAGTCAGATTCCCCCTCTCATCATTCTACGCTCTAGTGAATACAGACCCAGTCAAACCAATGTCTCCTCACAGAACAGTCCTGCTGTGCCCCTTGATAGCCCAATAAACCTCCACTGCACTCCCTCTATGGTGAGCATATCCTTTCTTAGGGAGACAGACCAAAACTGCACATAACATTCCTGCTGGGGTGTTGGGATGTTGAATACACCAGCTGGGAGTATAGAGATAGTAGGAACTGCCGATGATGGAGGATCTGAGATAACAAGGTGTGGAGCTGGATGAACACAACAGGCCAAGCAGCATCAGAGGACCAGGACGGCTGACGTTTCGGGTCTAGACCCTTCTTCAGAAATGGAGGAGGGTAAGGGGACTCTGAAAAAAATGGAGGTGGGGGGAAGGCGATGATGCAAGGTGGATAAAAGAGAAGATAGGTGGAGAGGAGACAGACAGATCAAGGAGGTGGGGATGGAGCCAGTAAAGGTTAATGTAGGTGGGGAGTTAGGGTGGGGGTTGGTCAGTCAAGGGACAATGGACAGGTCAAGGGGGTGGGGTGGGAGCTGGTCAGTGAGGTGGGAGGAGGGGATGGGTGGGAGCAAAGACAGACAGGTCAAGGAGGCGGGGACGAGCTGGGCTGGTTTTGTGATGAGGTGGGAGGGTGGGGAGATGTGGTCTCATTGTGGACTTCACAAGCTTCAAAATCTCCCCACCCCGACCTCACACCTCCTGGACCTATGCTGGAGGTACATGCAATTTTGGCTTCCCAGTGGGAACTTACATCAGTGAGATGATAAAGAAGTGGTACGAGCTGATTTGTTGATGGTATCGAGGTGACAGATAGAATGGCCTCCTGTCCTACAAAGTTCCTATAAAGGAAGTTGTTTCCGTTAGGCAGGGAGACTAGGACCCGTGGGCACAGCCTTAGAATTAGAGGGGGGTAAATTTAAAACGGAAATGAAGAGATAGTTCTTTAGCCAGAGAGTGGTGGGCTTGTGGAATTCATTGCCATGGAGCGCAGTGGACGCCCAGACGTTAAATGTCTTCAAGGCAGAGATTGATAAATTCTTGCTCTCAAAATGAATCAAGGGCTAGGGGGAGAGTGCAGGGAAGTGGAGTTGAAATGCCCATCAGCCATGATTTAAATGGCGGAGTGGACTTGATGGGCGGAGTGGACTTGATGGGCCGAATGGCCTTACTTCCACTCCTATGTCTTATGGTCTTATGGTCTTATAAGCCTTTTAGAGATAGATGAAGGGTCTAGGCCCGAAGCATCAGCCTTCCTGCTCCTCTGATGCTGCTTGGCCTGCTGTGTTCATCCAGCTCTACACCTTGTTATCTCAGAGCCTTTTAGTTCAGTTCTGTCTAATGGTCTCCTCTTGCCCCCTTGTGGTTTACATGTTGTGCTTCCCAACCTTTCCAGCCTTCAGTTCATCCTGAAACTTGTCACACACCTTTGAAGTGTGGTCCAACTGTTTGTAATGTCAGGAATATGGGACAGAAACAGAAATTGGTGGGGAAACTCAGCAGGCCTGGCAGCACCTGTGGGAAGAAATCAGAGTTAACTTTTCGAGTCCAGTGACTCTTCGTCAGAATACCGAAATTACATAAATACTTGAGTTTAGAGATAATGGGAAATGCAGATGCTGGAGAATCTGAGATAACAAGGCGTAGAGCTGGATGAACACAGCAGGCCAAGCAGCACCAGAGGAGCAGGAAGGCTGACGTTTTTGTGCTCCTAAGTTGTGCTCCTCTGATGCTGCTTGGCCTGTTGTGTTCTTCCAGCCCCACCCCTTGTTATCTTAAATACTTGAGTTTGTCAGCTTTTGTAGATATGTGAGAACAGTCCTGGTGCTGTCAAACCTGCTGAGTTTCTCCAGCAAGTTCTGTTTTTGTCTCAGATCTCCAATATCCATTGTTCTTTGTTTTACTTTAGCGCAAAAGTAACTCCCACAAACAACAATTAAACCAATGACCAGACAGTCAGTTGTTAGGGTGAGATAACATGGTGTGGGGCTGGATGAACACAGCAGGCCAAGCAGCATCAGAGGAGCAGGAAGGCTGACGTTTTGTGTCTGGAATCTGGAAATAACTCCAACACAACACACTTACCACCGAACAACTCTCCTCATATTTAATTGTAGGAATGTTTGCGTTATTTTTACATTTTAATTTATGACTGAGTGTGCTGTATATGACCATAAGACACTGACCAAAAACAGCCTTTTGAGTCTGCTCTGCCCTTCAATGAGATCATGGCTCATCTGATAATCCTCAACTCCACTTTCCTGTCTTTTCCCCAAAATCCTTGATTCTCTTCCCGATTAAAATTCTATCTGCCTCAGGCTTGATGATACTTAATGACACAGCCTCAGCAGACCTCTGTGTGAAAGAATTCCATGGATTCACTCCCCTCTGAGAGAAGAAATTCCTCCTCATATCTGTTGTAAATGTGCGACCCCTTATTGTGAGATAATGCCCTCTGGTCCTAGACTCTCCCACTAGGTGCCAATGTTCTTCCTAAGCTGTGGAACCACTCCCAGAATCCACGCACCGCGATCCCTTGTGCTGACACCATTCCCAGCATTGACTCTGGTTTTGGAAGTTAATGCCACACACGGAGCTCATAGATCAGTACAGAAGAAAACAAAATGAGAGAGAACACAGCTTAGGGCTGAACGGTGCGGTGTCTTTGATGCCAGATTTACAATAACACTTACTGGTCAAACCCCTCCCAGCTTCTAAATTTCAGTTGCCTGAATCTCTCTTGTCCTTATCCTGAATTACTGAATCCCATTTATCCATCATTCCTGTCCCCCTGGTCCAGCAATCCCTCGGATTTAAAATTCACATTGCCATGTTCAAGTCTTACCGTGATCTGAACACTCCCTAGTGCGGCCTCATTTGGAATATTGCGTGCAGTTCTGGTCGCCCCATTACAGGAAGGATGTAGAAGCATTGGAAAAGGTGCAGAGGAGATTTACCAGGATGTTGCCTGGTCTGGAGCGCGGGCCCTATGAAGAAAGGCTGAGGGACTTGGGTCTGTTCTCATTGGAGAGAAGGAGGCTAAGAGGGGATTTAATAGAGACATACAAGATGATCAGAGGATTAGATAGGGTGGACAGTGAGAGTCTTTTTCTGAGGATGATGACGTCAGCTTGTACAAGGGGGAATAGCTACAAATTGAGGGGTGATAGATTTAAGACAGATGTCAGAGGCAGGTTCTTTACTCAGAGAGTGGTAAGGGCGTGGAACGCCCTGCCTGCCAATGTAGTGAACTCAGCCACATTGGGGGCATTTACACAGTCCTTGGATAAGCATATGGATGATGATGGGATAGTGTAGGGGGAGGGGCTTAGATTAGTTCACAGGTCGGCGCAACATCGAGGGCCGAAGGGCCTGTTCTGCGCTGTTTTGTTCTATGTTCTATGTTCTATCCCTGCCAACATTCTCCAACCTCACAACCTACAGAGATATCAACCCTCCACTAATGCGCTCCCCAACACTCTGATGTTCGTGCCTTACCTTTGGTGGCAGTTTCTTTAGTTGCCTGGAGCCTGAGATCTGACATTCCATCCTTAAATTTTTCTTACCTTAGCCTACCTCTTTTGGGAAGGCTGTTTTTAAATTTTTAAAATAAATTCTTGCTCCCATGAAGTGTTGTGTGAAGCGATCTTCCTAATTTTTTAAGGTGAACTATATTTATAAGTAACTGCATTTACTACCACAGAAGGCTGTGGAAGGAGGGTCATTGGGGATTTTCAGAGATAGGGGTAAAGGGGAAAATGGGAAAATGGAATTGAAATAGAGGGTCAGCCATGATCAGCAGGCTTGAAGGGCTGAATGGCATCCTCCTGTTCCAATTTTCTACGTAAAAGAAAAATTGTATCTTTCACTTGCTTTTATTATCTGAAATATATACACAATGACAGCTAAACCTGAGTGAGGCTGTATGACCTGACCTCTCTCCTCCAGGTGTAAATGTGGGGAAAGGCGTATGCCATTCAGCCCCTCAAATGTGTTACGCCATTCAATGAGATCATGCCTGATCTTTGGCTTAACTCCATAAACCTGCCTTTAGCCTGTTTTCCTTAATACCCTTGCTCAACAAAAATAAACTATCTCAGATTTAAACTTAACAACTGATCTTATAAGAGACATTTAAGTGACGCTTGGATAGGCACATGGAGGATACTAAAATGTAGGGTGTACAGGTTAGATTGATCTTAGTCAGGATAATAGGTCAGCACAACATCAAGGGCCGAAGGGCCTGTACTGTCCTATGATCTAGTATTAACTGCCACTGGTGGAACAGAGGTCTAAACATCTGCCACCCTTTGATTAGATTAGATTCCCTACAGTGTGGAAACAGGCCCAACAAGTCCATACATCAGAAGCAGAAGCATCCCACCCAGACCCATCCCCCTATAACCCACACACCCCTGAACACTACCGGCAATTTAGCATGGCCAATCCATCTACCCTGCACATCTTTGGACTGTGGGAGGAACCCAGACCACCCGGAGGAAACCCACGCAGAACGGGGAGAATGTGCAAACTCCACACAGACAGTCGCCCGAGGGTGGAATCGAACCCGGGTCCCTGGCGCTGTGAGGCTGCAGTGCTAACCACTGAGCCACCGTGCCACCCTTTGTATGGGGTAGTGCTCAGTAACATCAGTCCTGAATGGTCTGGCTCTAGTTCTCGGACTATGTGCCCTTGTTCGAGAATCCCTGTTCAGTGGAAACAGTTTATTGCTATCTACCCTGGATTTTCCTGTTAATAAAGCATTTGGACAGGTATAGGAATAGGAAAGGTTTAGCGGGATATGGGCCCAGATTAATTTAGGATACCTGGATGAGCTGGACTGAAGGGTCTGTGTCTGCTCTGTACAACTCTATAACTTTGATCAGGTCCTTAACCTTCTAAATTCTAGAGAAAACAAACCGAATTTGCATCATTGCTCGTCATAACAAGTATCATTCTTGTAAAACTACATTGTGCTCCCTTCAAGGTCAATATATCCTTCCTAAGGTACGGTGCCCCTATCTGCTCTCAGTCCTCCAAGTGGGGTCTCAATCCTGTTCCAAAACGTTGCTGTCACAGTTATCCAGAGCCTCCAGGGTGAGAGGAGGTGGTGGGGAACTGATGTGTTCCGGAACCATTTCTGTAGCGCGGAGACTCCAGCCGGACCGTTTCTCCAGCAGGACCCGCGGATCGGACGTATTTCTCCTTGCGCCGGTGACGCGGTGCCCATGGAGACGGGGAAAGGTTAGAGGTCAGGGGTGATCCGGGCCTGCGCGATGGCGCTGCCTGTGGCCGCCTCCGGCTCTCGCCGCCTGTTGCTGCTGTTGGCCCGCGGGGCCTGGAGCACCGTAGGCCGGGGCCTCACCTACAGCCAGGGCCAGAGCCCCGAGCCCAGCATCCGAGAGTACTTCTACTACATCGACCACCAGGGCCAGGTAAACACGTACACCCGCCCGGGGGGGAGGGGGGTGAATACCCGGTGGAGGGGGGTAAATACCCGGTGGAGGGGGGTAATTACCCGGGGGGTAACTAGTAAATGCCCGGGGGAGTGGGGGTAAATACCCGGGGGAGTGGGGGTAAATACCCGGGGGAGTGGGGGTAAATACCCGGGGGAGTGGGGTAAATGCCTGGGGGAGTGGGGGTAAATACCCGGGGGAGTGGGGGTAAATACCCGGGGGAGTGGGGTAAATGCCCGGGGGAGTGGGGGTAAATACCCGGGGGAGTGGGGGTAAATACCCGGGGGAGTGGGGTAAATGCCTGGGGGAGTGGGGTAAATACCCGGGGGAGTGGGGGTAAATGCCCGGGGGAGTGGGGGTAAATGCCCGGGGGAGTGGGGGTAAATGCCCGGGGGAGTGGGGGTAAATACCCGGGGGAGTGGGGGTAAATGCCCGGGGGAGTGGGGGTAAATACCCGGGGGAGTGGGGGTAAATACCCGGGGGAGTGGGGGTAAATACCCGGGGGAGTGGGGGTAAATGCCCGGGGGAGTGGGGGTATATGCCCGGGGGAGTGGGGGTAAATGCCTGGATTATGGGTAAATAATGGGGGAAGGGGGAATACCTGGGAGAAGGGGGAAGTACTGGTGGAGAAGGGGTAACTCCCTGGGGAAGGAGGTAAATAATTGGAAGAAGGAAATAATACCAAGGGGGTGGGAGTAAATACTGGCAGAGAAGGGGTTAATTCTGGGGGGAAGGGAGTAAATCTGGGGGAGAAGGGTAAATACCCGAGAGTGGTGGTCCATACTGGGGGCAGGAGAAAAATACTGGCACAGAAGGCATAAATTCCTGAGGAATGGGGTAAATATCCAGTGTAGGTGGGTAAATACCAGGGAGTGGGGTAAACACCCCATGAGTGGGGCTAAGTAACCGTGGAGTGGGATAAATACCTGGGTGAAATGAGAGTAAATGCCCTGGAATGGGGTAAATATGCTGGGCGTCTATACCCATAGTAAATGCTCAGGGAATGGTAGTAAATACTAAGATATATCTGGTAAAGTCTCACACAGCACAAAGAAAACCGAGATAATAAAGTGTGGAGCTGGATGAACACAACAGGCCGAGCAGCATCTCAGGAGCAGGAAAGCTGACGTTTCGGGCCTAGACCCTTCATCAGAAAATCCAGGCCCGAAACGTCAGCTTTCCTGCTCCTGGGATGCTGCTTGGCCTGCTGTGTTCATCCAGCCTCACACTTTGTTATCTCAGATTCTCCAGCATCAGCAGTTCCTACTATCGCTCTCTCAACATTCTGACTCATTTCTGTTGCAACTTGGCGTTCTTAACAACACCTAGGGCCCACCTACATGCCAGAGGGATTTAGGAAGGTAGCTCACTACCATCCTTCCAAGGCAATTAGTGCTGGATGCTGGCCTGGCCCACGAATGAATGTAAAAAAGTGTCCAAACGCGCTCCTTTTTTTGAACCAGGGGCTGCTAACGTTTTAAAACAGAAGGAATGTATTAATTATAAGGTCTCGTGTTTTGCCAGTAGAGGTTGCTGTATCTCGACATATACAGAGTGGGAGATGTGGAACATTGTCAATGCATCAGGTTCTGTTCATCAAAGGGGCAGCGATAGGGCACTGAGTTGTCATGATCTCAGGACCACATGTATTTGTTGTGACCTTCCCTCAATCACCTTCGGTCCTAAGGAAGGGCCACCAGACCCGAAACGTTTACTCTGCTTTTTTTTACTTCACAGATGCTTCCAGAACGGCTGAAAATGTCCAGCAACTTTTTGTTTTTGTTCCTGATCGACAGCATCCGCAGTTCTTTCTGATTTTACCTCCCTCAATCTTGCTTGGTGTTTAGAACAGTGGGTTAAAGGCAGCATGGCACTATACTTTAAGCTGTCCCTTGTGAATCTGTTGTGATTCTGAGCACCACTTGCTTGTCGCGCCTTGCTTACAGCCTGCCTTTAATTCGCTGTACCTGCTCTACAGCACTGAGACCACAATAACTTTAGAGCATGACCTCTGCCCCATTTTGTTCTGTATATTTTTTTCCATGTTTCTTTCTTCATTCTTTTGCTTCCTAATGGTTCCTATCCAGCCTCATTGAGCTGTTACCACTTCCCCTTTTGGCTTTTGTACCATGAAATATATTTGTATTTAATCTCTCCAGCCCTCTATCCTAACACAGACCTTCAGATTTGCTGTTCTCCCTCCCACCCCGTGTTCCCGGAACGTTCCTCAGAAGACCGACACGATTTGAAACATTAGCTGTGTTTCTCCCTCCCCCCCTCTCTCTATCTCTCTCTCTATCTCTCTCTCTATCTCTCTCCCTCTCTCTCTCCCTCTCTCTCTCCCTCTCTCTCTCCCTCTCTCTCTCCCTCTCTCTCTCCCTCTCTCTCTCCCTCTCTCCCCTCCCCTTCCTCTCTCCCCCCAGCTCCCCAGATGTGGTGTTTCTCCAGCATTTGCTGTTTCTATCCCTATGTGCCTTTCACTTGCCCAAGTCCTATTGGACTTCTAACTTTCCTCAGTTCTGATGAGAGGTTGAAATATTGCTCTCTCCACACGTGCGCCCATGGGGGTGCAAGAAACAACAGCCCTTTAGTTAACGACATCTATTTAAACCTTATCGCTTTAGCAAAGGTAATCGCTTACTGTGAAGTACTATTAAACAGTCAAATTGTCCATGATACCAATTCCCTTAGGCCCACAGTGCAACACCCATTGAAGAGCAGCACTAAGTTCTATTAATGCTTATTTGTAAATCATTGAACACGATGCTGGGTTAACTAAAGAGCAACTTGTCTTTCTGCCGGCTATTTCAAGATCTCAGCATGTCCCAACGGGCCTCACAGCCAATGAAGTGTAATCTTGAAACGTATTCATTGTCATCTGTGGGAAAGCAAACATTGATGTTATGAACTTTGATCTGTATCGACATTTTTGTAGGTCAGTGCTATTGAACTCCCTGTTCATTACAATCGGGATCATCCTGACTGAACCAGTAGATTGCAGGGATATGGTGATGTGGTAATATTACTAGATTAATAATTTAGAGTCTGGTGTCATGTTCTGGAGACATGGATTCCATAAGATGTAGGTGCAGTAGTAGGCCATTCAGCCCACCAGTCTGCTCTACCATTCAGAGAAATCACGTTTGAGCTGATAATTCTTGACTCCACTGTCTGGTCTTCTCCCTTTAACCCTTGATTTATTCACTGATTAAAAATCCATCTATCACAGACTTAGATATCATGACCCAGATTCAAATTCTGAAGAAGAGTCATACCAGATTCAAAATATTAACTCTGATTTCTCTCCACAGATGCTGCCAGACCTGCTGAGTTTCTCCAACCATGCTGAAGGTGGTGGAATTTAAATTCAATGAATAACATTGAAATCGAAAACTGATCTCATTAACAGAGACCAGGATTAGATTTGATTTATTATTGTCACATGTTCCGAGACACAGTGAAAAGTATTGTTTTGCAGGCTTACCAGACAAATTGTACCTTACATCAGATTAATAGGACAGATTGCAGAATGTAGTGTGACAGATACAGAGAGGGTGTAGAGAAAGGCCAACTCTCGTACATCAGAGGCCCATTCATAAGTCTGATAAACAGCAGGGAAAGAGCTTTCCTGAGTCTGTTGGTTCGGGTATTCAAACTTTTATATCTGCCCGATGGAAGATGGTGGAAGAGAGTATAACTGGGGTGGGAGGGATCTTATATTATGATGACTGCTTTCTTGTGGCAGAAGGAAATTTAGATGGAGTCAATGGAAGGAGGTAACAAGGTGCG
This sequence comes from Stegostoma tigrinum, assembly GCF_030684315.1. Classification (NCBI taxonomy): domain Eukaryota; kingdom Metazoa; phylum Chordata; class Chondrichthyes; order Orectolobiformes; family Stegostomatidae; genus Stegostoma; species Stegostoma tigrinum. The sequence goes on from NC_081355.1 coordinate 155,204,013, forward strand.
AAGCTGGATGAACACAGCAGGCCGAGCAGGAAGGCTGACATTTTGGGCCTAGACCCTTAGGGCTGGCTTATGTGATAGACTGGAACGTGTTTACCACTGTGTAATTTCTTGCACTCTTGGGCAGAGCAGTTGCCATACCAAACTGTGATGGCAGCCGGATAGAGTGCTTTCTGTGGTGTATCTATAAAATGTAATGAAACCATAATTGAATTGAAACAATGTTGTTGAGGAGAATACTGAGATACAGGCTACTAGACTAGGTGGGATTGAGGTTCACATGGAAGAGGTATTAGAAATCCTACAGAGGGTGAAGACAGGTAAGTCCCCTGGCCCAGATGGGATTTATCCTAGGAACATCTGGGAGGCCAGAGAGGAGATTGCCGAGCCTTTGGCATTGATCTTTAACTCGTCATTGTCTACAGGAATAGTGCCAGATGACTGGAGGATAGCAAATGTGGTTCCCCTGTTCAAGAAGGTGAGTAGAGACAACCCTGATAATTATAGACCAGTGAGCCTTACCTCAGTTGTTGGTAAATTGTTGGAAAAGGTTATAAGGGATAGGATTTATAATCATCTAGAAAAGAATAAATTGATTAGGGATAGTCAGCACGGTTTTGTGAAGGGAAGGTCGTGCCTCACAAACCTTATTGAGTTCTTTGAGAAGGTGACCAAACAGGTAGATGAGAGTAAACCGGTTGATGTGGTGTATATGGATTTCAGCAAGGCGTTCGATAAGGTTCCCCACAATAGGCTATTGCACAAAATGCGAAGGAATGGAATTGTGGGAGATATAACAGTTTGGATCAGAAATTGGCTTGCTGAAAGAAGACAGAGGGTGGTAGTTGATGGGAAATGTTCATCCTGGAGAGCAGTTACTAGTGGTGTACCGCAAGGGTCGGTGTTGGGTCCACTGCTGTTTGTCATTTTTATAAATGACCTGGATGAGGGCGTAGAAGGATGGGTTCGTAAATTTGCAGACGACATTAAGGTCGGTGGAGTTGTGGATAGTGACGAAGGATGCTGTAGGTTGCAGACAGACATAGATAAGCTGCAGAGCTGGGCTGAGAGGTGGCAAATAAAGTTTAATGCAGACAAGTGTGAGGTGATGCACTTTGGTAGGAGTAACCAGAAGGCAAAGTACAGGGCTAATGGTAAGATTCTTAGCAGTGTAGATGGGCAGAGAGATCTCAGTGTCCATGTACACAGATTCTTGAAAGTTGCCACCCAGGTTGACAGGGCTGTTAAGGAGGCATACAGTGTTTTAGCTTTTATTAATAGAGGGATCGAGTTCCGGAACCAAGAGGTTATGGTGAAGCTGAACAAAACTCTGGTGCGGCTGCACTTGGAGTATTGTGTACAGTTTTGGTCACCGCATTATAAGAAGGATGTGGAAGCTTTGGAAAGGGTGCAGAGGAGATTTACTAGGATGTTGCCTGGTATGGAGGGAAGGTCTTACGAGGAAAGGCTGAGGGACTTGAGGCTGTTTTCATTAGATAGAAGAAGGTTGAGAGGTGACTTAATTGAAACATATAAAATAATCAGAGGGTTAGATAGGGTGGATAGGGAGAGCCTTTTTCCGAGGATGGTGACGGCGAGCTCGAGGGGGCATAGCTTTAAATTGAGGGGTGAAAGATATAGGACAGATGTCAGAGGTAGTTTCTTTATTCAGAGAGTAGTAAGGGTATGGAACGCTTTGCCTGCAACGGTAGTAGATTCGCCAACTTTAGGTACATTTAAGTCGTCATTGGATAAGCATATGGACGTACATGGAATAGTGTAGGTTAGATGGGCTTGAGATCAGTATGACAGGTCAGCACAACATTGAGGGCCAAAGGGCCTGTACTGTGCTGTAATGTTCTATGTTCTATGATTGTTGTAATAATCGCAGCCAGTTCCATAGGGTTAGGTTCTGCTTTTTTTAGGGAATGCAATCTGTCATTTTTACTCAGTCTGGCCTAAAGACCTCTATCAGTGTGGTTGACTCTTAACTGTCCTCTGAAATAGCCTGGCAAGCCACCCACTCCAAAGGATGAGTAACAAAGAACAACACAGCACAGGAACAGGCCTTTCAGCCCACCAAGACTACACTGATGCCATTCTAAACTCAAATCCTTTTGCCTCCACATCGTCTGTATCCCACTGTTCCCAGCCTATTCCGTCAAGATCCGCTTAAACTCTGCTGTTATATCCATGTCCAGCAGCATGTTCCAAGGACTGAACATGTTTTCTGCGAAAAGGAAAACTGGCTTCTCACATCTCCTCGAAACTGTCTCCTTTTACCTTTAGCCTATCTCCCCTAGTGGATACCTACCCTGGGAAAAAGACTCTGACTATCCGTTCTGTCCACGCCTCTCATAATTTTGTAATCTTCTATCAGGTTGCCTGCTAGCCTCCGAAGTTCAAGTGAAGACAAGTCAAGTTTGTGCAATCTCTCCTAATTCATACCTGACCTTGTCAGTGATTTCCACATCGCATAAAAGGAAAAGAGAAGACTGTGTGAAATGAGTGATAACAATTAAAAATATTATTGGACCTGGATATTGTCATCTTGCACAAACTTTAAGTGACTCCCTTCCAATTTTTAAGTGACTCTTGGATGGGCACATGGAGGATAGTAAAATGTAGGGTATACGGGGTAGTTTGATCTTAGCAGGATAATAGGTCGGCACAACATCGAGGGCCAAGGGGCCTGTACTGTGCTGTACTGTTCTATGTTCTATCTTCTGGAATGAAGACTGTCCTGTGGGAGACAAAGCTGTTTATAGATTGTGGCTGATTTATGTTCAGACGTAATAAGCAAACAAACAAAATGTTTGCAATGAATTTTAATATTGTGTTCTAACAGACATAGTATATTTTATTGACTAACAGTTTTTCAGACACTTATAAGCACCAAACTTTAACAGAGAATTTCCGTTCTGTGTGAAAAGCACTGTACTGCAGATGCTGGAAATACTGAGCTATTCTGGCAGCATCAGCTGGGGGAGAGGTGATGTTTCCAATCAATAACCCTTCCAAGGTTTGTGTGGGGTTTCTTTGGACTCACTCAGGATTATTTCTTAACTGGATAAATGCCAAAAGACTTGACCTATGACCCTTCACCTCTGAGATTAAACCAACACCTAAAGCAGGTTATCTAGTCATTTGCCTTGTTACTGTCAGGAACGACCCTGTGTGAAAATTGATGCACCTGTTTCTTTATGATAAAATAGTGGCTACACTTCAAAATGACTTTGCAAGTTATAAAATGTTCCTGAATATCTTGAATGCAGATGCATATACAACACTGGTTTGTATCTGTCATACTTCAACTGTGACATTGTAAGATGTGAAAATTTCAGAGTCCAATGTGTGTATGTGTGATATATATGCACAAAGAAACATAACAAAGTATTTGCAAAAGTAAATCTGGCCCCTCATTACCCACATGTAGGCACAGTGGATTTTTAAACTTAACTTCAGGGGTAGTCTTTGAGGAGTTACTCGTCGTGCCTGGCCTCGTGTTGACCTGAGCATCTGCTAGAACTGATTAGCCTGGAACTGGGCGGGTATGAGTTACACTGTGTGCTGCTGAAGAGATGCACAAGGTAGCCTGTACAAACAGCTGCAGCATCGTGTTATCATCTTCCTGTCCCTGTAAAGCAAGTACTGCACAGAATTAATGGAAATGACACTTTCGGGGAGTCGCCACAGTTAGGTGTGTACGATGAGACAGTATCATATTCACATTGGACACAACAGGGGGCAGTGTTGTATCCACATCATACACAAGCCAGTGCCATCTCCGTATCTTACAGCATCTCACTTTTTATGTTGTAATCATTATTAAGTTAAGCATTTTAAAACGCCAGGAATGCCAGCTGTAGCTCACTTTGCTCTGAATCGGGAGGATGTGAGGTCAAGCCTTGCTCCAGGTGCCTGAGTTGTCGCACTAAGGGGAGTGCTGCACAGCCCAAAGTCACTATGTAAATGTATCCTTTTCTTGTTTAAGGAGCAGCCAGATGGTTGTCCAAGTGGTTATATCACTGGACTAGGAATCAAATGCCTTGGCGCTGAGGGGCCAAATCCCACCATGCAGTTGCTGGAGTATTTAAGCTAAAGCAATTAGTAAAACTGGACTGGATAGCTAGTCTCATTAATGATGACCGTAAAGCCAATATCAGTTATTGTAAGCCACTCATATGGTCCTGTAGTGAAGAAATCTGCAAACATTACTTGGTGTGGACTACATGTGACTCCAGGCTCAGCACACTGTGGTTGGTTCACAACAGCCCCAACAATCCACTCAGTCTAAGGACAATTACAGTTGCTGGCCCAGATGATCCTATTCCCTGAAAGATTCAGTGGAAGAATTCCTGCTGTAACTATTGAACTCCCAGCTCTTTTGGCCTTTCCAGTGTTTTAAAAAGCTTAATTTAACAATGATTACAACATAAAAAGTGAGATGCTGTAAGATACGGAGATGGCACTGGCTTGTGGGTACAACACTGCCCCATGTTGTGTCCAGTGTGAATATGAAACTGTCTCACTGTACACGGCGCGGATACGTGTTGTGCTGTTGTATATGATGCTGTCCCATTGCATATGAAGCAGATACAACGTTATCTTGTGTTTTCTTGCAGCTCTTCCTTGATGACACAAAGGTGAAAAATTTCATCACCTGCTTTAAAGGTGAGTGTAGCTGTATCCCTGATACCTTAGACTTCAATGAGTACATCTGACTTCACCCAATGAATCAGTTAATGTGGCAGGCTGTTAGAAACACTGTCATGTGTTCACAAAAGGATTTGTTTCCAATGAGCAGATCGGGACTCCTGTGATCACCCTGTCCAGTTCTGGCCCATACGTGTCCCCACAGCAATGTGGTTGACTCTTAACTGCCCTCTGGACAATAAATGCTGGCCTAGCCAGGGATGCCCTCATCCCGTTGTTGAATTAACAAACAAAATGTACATCCCCCTGTCTGGAATAGCAATATGGACTGTCTCCAACATTCCCCTAACACACAGGGTCATGATAGCGCAAAGAAAAAGGCCATTTGGCACATCGGATCAATCCTAGCTCTCTTCACGCCATTGAGTCAGCCCCATTCCACTGCTGAGTCCCTAGCCCTTGCAAAGTGTTTGTCTCAAGTCCCTATCATTGGAGGATTGAGTACAGGAGTAAAGACATTTTGCTACAACGGTATATAATCTTGGTCAGCCCAGGCCTGGAGGTGAATGACACGGAGTTACAGGTTATTCAGGAACCTGACCTTAAGATCAACCATGGTCTTCCTGAAGGTGGAGCTGGCACAGAGTGACGAATGACCCACTGCTGCTGCTGTTCAGTCCTTTGTTCCCTTTGAAATCATTCATCACTCTATTTCCAGGTCATTGCTTCCGACTTCCTCATACTCTCCGTGAATGTCTCGCCCAAAACCTTACACCTGTGTAGTGACAATCTTGTACACCCTGGTCAGCTCCACATGCCAAGTTAATTTGTTCCAAAGGGATCAACCCCATGCTTCCCCAACCCATCATAGTTTCATTGAATGCCAGAGAAGCTTGTTTATACCGTAGACACACTCCTTGTGAAAGGCAGGCCCGAATGTGAATCGTTTAATTTGACCAAATAAGCTCGAGAGGGTCAGGTAATATCTGTAGTTCGGAAACAGACAAGGATTAACTTGTGTTTGAACATGCCTCAGGAAAGCCATTAACAGGAAGCAGACTGTAGGAATAAGTGGGCAAGAGTGGTGTGCCACAGGGGTTGGTGCAGGGGCTTCATAGAACATTGCAGCACAGTACAGGCCCTTCGGCCCTCTATGTTGTGCCGACCTGTCATACCAATCTGAAACCCATCTAACCTACACTATTCCATGTACGTCCATACGCTTGTCCAATGATGACTTAAATGTACCTAAAGTTGACGAATCTACTACCGTTGCAGGCAAAGCGTTTCATTCCCTTACTACTCTCTGAGTAAAGAAACTACCTCTGACATCTGTCCTATATCTTTCACCCCTCAATTTAAAGCTATGCCCCCTCGTGCTCGCCAACACCATCCTAGGAAAAAGGCTCTCCCTATCCACCCTATCTAACCCTCTGATTATTTTATATGTTTCAATTAAGTCACCTCTCAACCTTCTTCTCTCTAATGAAAACAGCCTCAAGTCCCTCAGCCTTTCCTCGTAAGACCTTCCCTCCATACCAGGCAACATCCTAGTAAATCTCCTCTGCACCCTTTCCAAAGCTTCCACATCCTTCTTATAATGCGGTGACCAGAACTGTACACAATACTCCAAGTGCGGCCGCACCAGAGTTTTGTACAGCTGCAGCATAACCTCTTGGTTCCGGAACTCAACTGTTTACATTTTATAAAAATGATTCAGAGATGGGATTGCAGGTAAGGAGCTGGTAACATCTGTGTAGAGAAATCAGAGTTAACATTTCAGGTTCGGTGACCCTTCCTCAGAACCCCTCTGGTCCACAAGCTCCACAACAACATTCTGGATGCTACCCACACCCCCTAAGTCCTCCAAGACTTTCAGTTCCCTGGTCCCCAACATCTCAACTTCACCCAGGACATCCAATCCCTGTACACCTGTATCCCCCACGCAGTTGGACTAAAAGCCCTCCATTTCTTTGTCTCCCATAGGCGCAACCAGCCCCCTTCCACCAAGACCTTCATCTTCCTAATGGAACTGGTCCTAACCCTCAACAACTTTTCCTTTAACTCCTTCCACTTCCTACAAATTATAGGCACCCGTATGGATCCAAGCTATGCCTGCCTCTTTGTAGGATACACGGAACTGTTCCTGTTCCGCTGTTACACCGGCACCATCCCTCCCCTGTTCCTCGGCTACATTAACTGTGTTTGCACTGCCTTGTGTTCCTTGAACTTGAACAATTCATCAGCTTTACTAACAGCTTTCAGCCCAACCTCAAATTCAGCCGGACCATCTCCGATTCCTCCCTCTCCTTCCTGGACCCCTCTGTCTCCATACCCGGCTGATCCGGAATGCCCTCAACTACATCTCTTACGTTTCCCGCACTTCTGCCCTCAAACCCCCTCCCCCCCCCAATAAAAAATAAAGACAGAATCCCCCTGGTCTTCATATTCCACCCCACCACCCTCCACATTGCAACGTAACATCCTCTGTCACTTCCGACCCCACTACCACATATTTCCCTCCCCACCCCTATCTGCCTTTTGTAGGGACTGCTCACTCTGCAGCACCCTTGTCCATTCCATGCTCCCCAACGACCCCACCACCCCCTGCATCTTTCCCTGCAACCACAGGGAGTGCTATGCCTGACCCTACACCTCCCCGTCACCTCCATTCAAGGCCCCAGACGAACTCCAAATCTGTCTATCCTCTAACCTGGTTGACTGAATCCATTGTTCCTGATGTGGCCTCCTCTACATTGATGAGACCAAACACTCAGCGACTGACGTGTGGAGCATCTGTGTTCTGTGTGTGATAATCAAGAGGACCTTCCAGTTGTGAATCAGTTTAACTTACCTGTCCTAATTCCTTAGTGACATGTCCATCCTGGGCCTCCTTCCAGTGCCACAATTACACCAACCGCAACTGAGAGGAGCAACGCCTCATATTCCACCTCAGGAGCATATAGCCTGATGGCCGAAACATGGAATTCACCCGTTTTAAAATCTGCGCACCCCTGGTCTCATTCCATTTCCAACCCTCCCTCTCATCCTCACCTCCTTGACCTGACACAACCTGTCCATCTTCTTTCCCTCCTATCCATGCCGCCCTTCCCACTGACCAATCCCTGGAATTCCCCTCCCTAATAGCATTGTGGGTTAACCCACAGCAGGAGGACTGCAGCAGTTCAAGAAGGCAGCTCACCCCACCTTCTCGAGGGGCAACTAGGGAGGGGTAGTAAATCCTGCCCCAGCCAGTGGCACCCACGTCCCACAAATGAATAGAAAAGAAAACTACCCCCAATGTATCCACCTATCACCATCTCACCTACCCTCCCCCAGCCATACCTCTCCCCGCTCTATTTCCAGCTCCCAGCTCCCTTCCCCCTCCCCAGTCCTGATGAAGGGTCCTGACCTGAAACGTTGACTTCCCTGCTCCTTTGATGTTGCCACCCCGGCTGTCCCCCTCCAACTCCACACTATATTGACTCCATAAGTACTGAGTATGTCATAACATGGCTGTTTCTTTCTAAAAGTACCGGGTGAAAATTATCCTCAGTCTCTCGTTTATCAGCAATGGAAAGAAAATCTTCCAGTGAATTTGAATTTCTTTGTGATAAGTACTGTTGGCTCCAGGAGCTGACAGATTTCTGCTTTCAGTACCTAGGCTTTACATCCATCCCTCTTACATTTGTTGTCGCCATTTGGAATATGGAATAAAACTCTTTTGGCCCTCCCTCAGCAATGTTCTAGGCTGACGAGGGCTTCTCAGTCTCTATTTCCCACGATACTATCCCCTTTACACTGACAGTGTGAGGACAGGTAACAGTCCAGAGCTGGATTAAGAGACTGGTCTGTGAGGAACCTAGCAAAAATTGCGTTTATCTTTGTTGTCCGTCAGCCAGTTAACCTGAAGCAAATGGAAGCCCATTTCACTAGGAGAGGATTGAATGTTCTGAACGAGTATACCATCCGTGCCACCTTGTCAATCTTCATTTATACTGTGAACTCAAACTTTCAGAAACAGTGGCCTTCATCCCATGAATGAAATTTTAGACGATTCCTTAACTGTATCTCTATTATTTTCCTCCACCACTGGATGAGATAGAGTTGCACATAGCCCTGAATTCCATTGAGATTGTAATGGTGGTGAGGTTATTTTACAGTGATTTGGGGACTTGTTGCTTGGTGTGTAGCCCATTTCATTAAAACACCTCTCTTTTTCTCTCTTTGTCTCTGTGGATCATCAAACAGATAAACAGTTTCTCGTTTTCTTCTTCAAGCAACTCAGGAAGAACTCTACCGGCCGCTACCAGGAGTTCCCCTATGTGTCGCTGTGCGGCCGTGAGCGGAACTTTGTACGCTGTGATGACCTTCCTGTTGTGTTCACCCACCTGATCAAAGGTGAAGGCTCTGAGCAGGAGCTGCTGTCCTACTGTGGGGGTGGGGACAAGCTGGCTGTGCAGTTTGAACCTGAGCGGTTGTTCATGCCGGAGAATGGCCGAGTCTATCACCCAGCCCCAGAGAGATCAGGCGGGGTTGGGCTGGTTAAATCCTCCCTGGCCTTTGAGCTCAGCCCTCAGTTCGAGTACAGCGATGGTAGACCTGACAGCGGCCCACCATCGCATTTCCACTGGAACGGTCAGCGTTACAGACTGACCAACGAACTCTCCTCAATCATCATGAGTAGAAAACCTGCCTAGCAGGGATCTGGCTTCTTTGCTAATGGGAGCTGACATCGACATGTAGCAAAGGTCATACTGGAATATCAGAAAGATAAAATATTGTAATTATGATCCTGACCCCTTACTCATTACCTCAAAGGCTGTGGGAAAGAAACTGTAATTGACCAGCTTCTGGGGAAACTGTACATCTCTGTAACCAGGGTTGGAGGGGGTATTAAATCACAACTCATCTCCCTGTCCTGACTGAGTGTGATGTGTTTGCATTTCTCGTACTTGAATTGTCAATAACGGACTCACTAAGGTGCAGTGCACCACTGCCGCATCTCAATGTGCGTTGGCTGGGAAGTCATCATTAAGTGAGCATTGATTTTTAAAAAAAAATTTTCTGTCCCTGTCTAGTTTGTACCCGGAGACATTCCATCATCCACCCAGAGAGAGTGAGCCCACACCCACCAGTGTACTCACCACAGCTGAATGCCAGAGCATGACCTCTGGTGACACTGCGCTCTAATAGTTTGACTATGAGCTTGAGGTGGAGTGGGGGCGTGGTTGGAAGCTTTGGCAGGTTCGCACTGAGCAGGGATTGAACCTGGGACCTGCTGCTGTCTGCGGCACAGTGTGACATTTTGAATCCCGACACCCAAATACCTTCAGCATTCCTTATGAGTTTGACTGTGGAACCATAAAATGCTTGGCATTGCAGGTGTGGGCTCGTTATGAACTAGACCGAGACTGTCAGCATGCATTTCAGTCAGATTTGTGCATTCTGAAGAGAGAATTTGATGTCACTGCGGGTTTCCAGTTACACGCTGTCCAAAGATTGTACTATCTGTTTGAGTGTCAACTGATGTCAGTGACTGGTCGTGCATGTAGCAATCAGTAGATGGAAGCATCTTCTCACAATCATTATTTAGACATTGTTAACTATTTCATTCCATCAGTATAATAAAGAAAATCATTTTAATATTGAACACAGCACTAACTTCATTTACTCAGTGAAGCACAAAGCACATTTGCTGTAAAAATATTTATTGGTGGAAGTGACAACTGAATAAATGTTCTTAGGTTATGGGATATATGAACTGGAGTTAGGAGCAGAAGTAGGCCATTCAGCCCTTCAAGCCTGCTGTGCTATTCAATAAGATTGTGGCTGACCTGTTCATGTTCTGACTGGCACATTCCCATCTACCTTTGATTCCTTTGCCTATTTGAGAATCTGTCAACTACTTTCTGACAGTTTCAAAGTCACCCAAGCCTCTGAAAGAAAATAATTCCCTTCATCTCAGCCTTAAAGTAGTATCTGCTAATTTTAAGTGTCCCCAGGTTCACACCTAACCTACAGGAGGGAACATCCTTTCCACATCCACCCTGCCAAGGCCACTCAGGATCTTATACACTTAAATCATGTCACCACCCAATCTTGTAGATGTTTTTAATCAACCTGTTCAGAGATGTAACACAGTGTGGAGCCGGAGGAACACAGCAAGACAGGCAGGATCATAGGAACAGGAAAGTCGACGTTTTGGGCTGGCACCCTTCTTCAGAAAATCTGAACTAAGGTCCCGTACTGAAATGTCAGATAGCTAGTTTTGAGAAGATTTGTAGCTCAGATTGAGGTTCTGGATGTGAGTTTGCTCGCTGAGCTGGAAGGTTAGTTTTTAGACGTTTCGTCACCATTCTAGGTAACATCATCAGTGAGCCTCCGACGAAGCGCTGGTGTTATGTCCCGCTTTCTATTTATCTGGTTAGGTTTCCTTGGGTTGGTGATGTCACCAACACAGGAAATGACATCACCAACCCAAGGAAACCGCATTTCCCACAACACATCCCTCACACCCCGTCCCTGCAATAACAACCATCCTCCGACACTCCCGCCATCTGCAATCTGACCCCACCACCAAAGACATTTTTACCTCCCCACCTTTATCTGCCTTCCGGAGGGACCACTCTCTCCGTGACTCCCTTGTCCGCTCCACACTCCCCTCCAGCCCCACCACACCCGGCACTTTTCCCTACAACCAAGGAAGTGCTACACTTGCCCCCACACCTCCTCACTCACCTCCATCCCAGGCCCTTCAAAATCTCCCCTCCCCCCACCGCATTCCAAAACCAGCCCATCTCATCCCTGCCTCCCTAACCTGTCCTTCCTTCCACCTATCCCCTCCTCTCACCTCAAGCTCCACCCTCATCCCCGACCTACTAACCTCATCCCGTCTCCTTGACCTGTCTGTCCTCCCTCGACTGGACCTATCTCCTTCCTACCTCCCCATCTACACTCACCTTTACTAACTCCATCCCCGCCTCTTTGACTTGTCTGTCTCCCCTCCACCTATTTTCTCCTTTATCCATCTTCTATCTGCCTCCCCCTCTTTCCCTATTTATTTCAGAACCTCCTTCCCCTCCCCCATTTCTGAAGAAGGGTCTCGGCCCGAAACGTCAGCTTTCCTGCTCCTCTGATGCTGCTGTGTTCATCCAGCTGTACACTTTGTTATCACAGTATTTGAGATGTAGGTCCCACTAATCCCTGCATTACTCAAGTAAAACATTTGAGTTTACATTCCATTCCTCTTGTAATAAAGGAAAAGCATTCCATTTGCCTTAGTCACTTGCTTTACCTTTGTGAGCACTAGAATACTTTAGATCAGGTGTGTTCAGTTTCTAGTCAATGGTTACCCCCAGGATCTTAATAGTGGGGGATACAGTGAAGCTAATGCCATGGAATGTCAAGAGATGATGGTTAGCTTCTCTCTCGTCCAGCATTCATTTACCACTCTTCGGCCTAAGCCTGGATATAGACCAGATCGTGCAGCATTTGAATATGGACTCCTTCAGTGTCTGAGGAATTGCGATGCTACGGAACATCATGCAATCATCGGTGAACATCCCCACTTTGACCCAATGATGGATGGAATGTTATTGATGAAGCGGCCGAGGATGTTTGGGCCTTGGACACTACCCTGAGGAACTCTTGCAGAGATGTCCTGGAGCTGAGGTGACTGACGTCCAACAACCGCGACCATCTTCCTCTGTACCAGGATAACAAAGTGTGGGGCTGGATGAACGCAGCAGGCCATGCAGCATCTTACGAGCCCATGAAGGGTGTAGGCCCGAAATGTCAGCTTTCGTGCTCCTAAGGTGCTGCTTGGCCTGCTGTGTTCATCCAGCTTCACACTTTGTTATCTCGGATTCTCCAGCATCTGCAGTTCCCATTATCTCTGATACAATTTCTTCCTCTGTACCAGGTCTGTCAGACTCCAGCAAGCAGATATTTTGCTCCGTATAGCCATCGATTCCAGTTTTTGTTGGGGTCCTTGATGCCACACTTGGTCAAATGTGGCCTGGATGTCAAGGGCTGTGACTCCCTCCTCACCTCTGGAGTTCAGCTGTTTTGCCCATTCAGCAAGGCATCCCCGACCAGGTTACTGCCGAGCTGGTTGATGATCGAGAGGAGACTGATGGAGCAGTAATCGGCTGTGTTGGATTTGTCCTGCTTCTTGTGTACAGAACACACCTGGGAAATTTTCTGCGTTGTTGAGTAGATCCCAGTGTTGTTACTGTACTGGAACAGCTTGGCTCGGGGACCGGCAAGTTCTGGAGCACAAGTCTTCAGTACTATTGCTGGAATGTTCTCAGGGCCCGCGGTCTTTGCAGTATCCAATGCCTTTGACAGTTTCTTGATATCGTGTGACATGATTGAATTGGCTGAAGACTGGTATCTGTGATGCTCAGGACTTCTAGAGGAAGCCAAAATAAATCATTGACTCAGCGCTAGAGGTTGAAGTGTCTTGCCAATGTGTCAGCCTTTTGCACTGGCGTGTTACCTTCCCCATCATTAAAGATGGGGATATTTTCGCAAACCTCCTCATCGAATCATACAACACAGAGGAGACCCTCAAGAGCAGCACCAGGCAGACCTGAAGAGGAGATGTCAACCTGGTGAAGCCACCAGACACGATTACTTGCACACTACTTGCAAGTGATCCCACAACCAACGGATCAGATCTAAGCTCTGCAGCCCTGCCACATCCAATGGTGAATGGTGGTGGACAATTAAACAATTCACTGGAGGAGATTTTGACAAGGCCCCACATCAAACACTGATAAAGAAGCACATAGGATCCAGGGTAACTCGGCAAAATGAATACAAAGATAACAAAGTGTGGAGCTGGATGAACACAGCAGGCCAAGCAGCGTCTTAGGAGCTGGGCGGCTGATGTTTCGGGCCTAGATCCTTTTCTGAAGAAGGGTCCACGCCCGAAACATCAGCCTTCCTGCTCCTGAGATGCTGCTTGGCCTGCTGTGTTCATCCAGCTCCACACTTTGTTATCTCAGATTCTCCAGCATCTGCAGTTCCTACTATCTATAAAATGAATATGAAACTGGCTGAATGTTAGGAGACAGAGGACGGTGGTAAAAGGCTGTTTATGTGACTGGAGGCCAATGTCCATTGGTGTACCACAGGGACCAGTGCTGGGTCTCTTACTGATACAGATGAGCATGTGGGAGGGATGAGAGGTAATCCTGAAGATGATGTAAAGATTGGCTGGGTAGTTAATAGTGAAGAAGTTGTTGGGTGACAGGAAGATGTGGACTGGTTGGCTGCACGAGCAGACGGAATTTAACCCCAAAAAATGTGAAGTGATGCAATTTGAAACAAGTAACAAGACAAGGAAGTACTGAATGAATGGCAGGACACTAGGAAGCTCAGAGGAACAGAGGGATCTGGGAGTGCTTGTCCACAGATCCCTGAAGGTGGCAGCACAGGTCAATAGGGCATGAGGAGACATGTGAGATATTTGGCTTTAACAGGTACGCCATTGATTTTAAGAGAAGCGAGGTTTTGTTGGAGCTATACAAGCTTTGGGTCTGGCCACAGCTGGAGTACTGTGTGCAGTCCTGTAGGAGGGATGTGATTGTACTGGGGGGAGTGTGAAGGTGCAGAGGAGGTTTGCCAGGGTGTGGCCTGGGTTGCAACATTTCAGCAACAGAGAGAGAGGTTGGATAAGCTCAGGTTGAGGAGAGAGGGCTGAGGGGTAATCTAGTGGAGGTGTAAATAATTATGAGGGGTGTGGACGGGCTGGATAGAAAGCAATAACAAGGAGGCACCATTTTAAGGTGAAGGGTTTAGAGGGAACTTGGGGAAAATTCTTTTCACCCAGACATTGATGGGAATCTGGACTGCAGTGCCTGGCTGGGCAGTAGAAGTGGGGAACCTTGCAACCTTTAAAACATACGTTAGATGAGAAGTTGAAATGTCACAACATTCATGGCTATGGGAAGTGCTGGAAAGTGGGATTAGTGTAGATAGGTTGGCACAGACTCAATGGGCTGGCTTGCCCTCCTGCACTCTCCATTGAACCAGGGTTGATTGCCTGGCTTGATGGTAATGGTTGAGTGGGGGATATGCCGGGCCATGAGGTTACAGATTGTGCTGGAGTACAGTTCTGCTGTTGATGGCCCACAGCGCCTCATGGAAGCTCAGTCTCGAATGGCTAGATCTGTACGAAGTCTGTCCTATTTGGCACGGTCTTAATGCCACACAACATGATGGAGGTTGTTCTCAATGTGAAGGCAGGAGTTCGTCTCCACAAGGTCTGTGCGATGGTCTCTCTTACCGCTATTGTCATGGGCAGATACATCTGCAGCCGGCAGATTGGTAAGGATGGTGATAAGTATGTTTTTCTCTCTTGTTGGTTCAGAGTTGCTCTCATCCAGAAATGTGGAGAATATTCCATCATACTCGTCAGCTCAACCCCCTGAAGATAAACAGCAGATGGAATTGTATGTTTTAAGGATTTGAGGAACAAAATATCAAACAACAAACAACAAAGAAAATTACAGCACAGGAACAGGCCCTTCGGCCCTCCAAGCCTGCGCCAATCAAGATCCTCTGTCTAACCTGTCATCTATTTTCTAACGGTCTGTGTCCATTTGCTCCCTGCCCATCCACGTACCTGTCCTAATACATCTTAAAAGACACTATTGTGCCCACCTCTTCCACCTCCGCTGGCAACACCCTCTGCGTAAAGAACTTTCCACGCATATCTCCCCTAAACGGTTCCCATCTCACCTTGAACTCATGACCCCTAGTAATTGAGTTCCCCCACTCTGGGAAAAAGCTTTTTGCTATCCACCCTGTCTATACCCCTCATGATTTTGTAGACCTCAATCAGGTCCCCCCTCAATCTCCGTCTTTCTAATGAAAATAATCCTAATCTACTCAACCTCTCTTCATAGCTAAGATAACCAGGTGTAGAGCTGGATGAACACAGCAGGCCAAGCAGCATCTTAGGAGCAGGAAAGCTGACGTTTCAGGCCTAGATCCTTCTTCAGAAATGGGGGAGGGGAAGGGGGTTCTGAAATAAATAGGGACAGAAGGGGAGGTGGATAGAAGGTGGATAGAGGAGAAGGTGGAGAGGGGACAGACAGGTTAAAGGGGCGGGGTTAGAGCCAGTAGAGGCGAGTGTAGGTGGGGAGGTAGGGAGGAGATAGATCAGTCCGGGGAGGATGGACACGTCAAGGGGGAGGGATGAGATTCGTTGGTAGGAGATGGGGTGGGGCTTGAGGTGGGAGGAGGGGATAGGTGAGAGGAAGAACAGGTTAGGGAGGCGGGGATGAGCTGGGCTGGTTTTGGGATGCAGTAGGGGAAGGGGAGATTTTGAAGCTTGTGAAATCAACATTGATACCATTGGGCTGCAGGGTTCCCAAGCGGAATATGAGTTGCTGTTCCTGTAGCACTTCCTGTGGCTGCCGTTGCAGGGAAAAGTGCCGGGTGTGGTGGGGCTGGAGGGGCGTGTGGAGCAGACAAGGGGGTCACGGAGAGAGAGGTCCCTCCGGAAGGCAGGTAAGGGTGGGGAGGGAAAATCTCCCCTCCCCCTACTGCATCCCAAAACGAGCCCAGCTCACCCCCTCCTCCCACCTCAAACCCCACCCCATCTCCTACGTACTAACCTTCTTCTTCCCCCTTGACCTGTCCGTCCTCCCCGGACTGACCTATCTCCTCCCTACCTCCCCATCTACACTCACCTTTACCGGCTCCATCCCCACCTCTTTGACCTGTCTGTCTCCCCTCCACCTGTCTTGTCCATTATCCATCTTCTATCCGTCTCCCCCTCTCTCCCTACTTATGTCAGAACCCCCTTCCCCTCCCCCATTTCTGAAGAAGGGTCTAGGCCCAAAGTGTCAGCTTTCCTGCTCCTCTGATGCTGCTTGGCCTGCTGTGTTCATCCAGCTCCACACCTTGTTATCTCAGGTTCTCCAGCATCTGCAGTCCCTACTATCTCTCTTCATAGCTAGCGCCCTCCATACCAGGCCACATCCTGGCAAGGTATAACAATTAACCACAGTTGTACTGATGAAATCAAGTTCAGAAAGATTGTTGTGTGAAAGAAATAAGTAGTGAGAGAGAGTTTATCCAACAGTGGATCATATCCCTGGAATGTTACCAACTTCTATTTATTTAAAAGCATAAAAGTTATGTATTGATCTCCTCACTCTGATTTTTGTCAGATTATGACAATACACTTTGGTCATTCTGTATGTTTCATGTCCATTGAGCTAGAGTCAAAATATTCATCACTTTTTTAACTAACGAGGCTTTACAGATATTATTACTATTGCTTTGAATATTTTGAAGAGAAAGGAATTCTCACAAAGCTAATGGAAAGAAAACAATTATAGGGGATCATAGAATCCATACAGTGTGGTAACAGACCCTTCAGCCCGTGGACTCCACACCAATCCTCTGAACAACATCCCATCTAGACCCAACCTTTTTCAGCAACCCTGCGTATGCCACGCCAATCCACCTAGCCTACACATCTTTGGGCTGTAGGAAGAAATCCGCGCAGACACGGGAGAATGTGCAAACTCCACACAGACAGTGGCCTGAGGGTGGAATCGAACCCAAGTCCCCGGTGCTGTGAAGTATCAGTGCTAACCACTGAGCCACCGTGCCATCCCCAAGTGGACTAGATTTAAATCTTTTACTGCAACAAAACCAACTAATGCTAATTTATTTCAAACTTTAATTCACAGGCAAAGGATATTTCAAGTGGGAAAGATAAATATAACTTTAAATAGCCGATATAGCAAACTAACTAATATAATAAAATGTGAGGCTGGATGAACACAGCAGGCCCAGCAGCATCTCAGGAGCACAAAAGCTGAAATTTCGGGCCTAGACCCTTCATCAGAGACGGGGATGGGGAGAGGGAACTGGAATAAATAGGGAGAGAGGGGGAGGTGGACCGAAGACGGAGAGAAAAGAAGATAGGTGGAGAGGAGTTATAGGTGAGGAGGTAGGGAGGGGATAGGTCAGCCCAGGGAAGACGGACAGGTCAAGGAGGTGGGATGAGGTTAGTAGGTAGGAAATGGAGGTGCGGCTTAGGGTGGGAGGAAGGGATGGGTGAGAGGAAGAACAGGTTAGGGAGGTGGGAACAGGCTGGGCTGGTTTGGGATGCAGTGGGGGGAGGGGAAGAGCTGGGCTGGTTGTGTGGTGCAGTGGGGGGAGGGGAAGAGCTGGGCTGGTTTAGGGATGCGGTGGGGGAAGGGGAGATTTTGAAGCTGGTGAAGTCCACATTGATACCATTGGGCTGCAGGGTTCCCAAGTGGAATATGAGTTGCTCTTCCTGCAACCTTCGGGTGGCATCATTGTGTTTCTTCCCAAGCCTCCGCTTGGTTTCCCCAATGTAGAGGAAGCCACCCCGGGTACAATGGATACAGTATACCACATTGGCAGATGTGCAGGTGTTTCTTCCCAAGCCTCCACTTGGTTTCCCCAATGTAGAGGAAGCCACCCCGGGTACAATGGATACAGTATACCACATTGGCAGATGTGCAGGTGTTTCTTCCCAAGCCTCCACTTGGTTTCCCCAATGTAGAGGAAGCCACCCCGGGTACAATGGATACAGTATACCACATTGGCAGATGTGCAGGTGTTTCTTCCCAAGCCTCCACTTGGTTTCCCCAATGTAGAGGAAGCCACCCCAGGTACAATGGATACAGTATACCACATTGGCAGATGTGCAGGTGTTTCTTCCCAAGCCTCCGCTTGGTTTCCCCAATGTAGAGGAAGCCACCCCGGGTACAATGGATACAGTATACCACATTGGCAGATGTGCAGGTGTTTCTTCCCAAGCCTCCACTTGGTTTCCCCAATGTAGAGGAAGCCACCCCGGGTACAATGGATACAGTATACCACATTGGCAGATGTGCAGGTGTTTCTTCCCAAGCCTCCGCTTGGTTTCCCCAATGTAGAGGAAGCCACCCCGGGTACAATGGATACAGTATACCACATTGGCAGATGTGCAGGTGTTTCTTCCCAAGCCTCCACTTGGTTTCCCCAATGTAGAGGAAGCCACCCCGGGTACAATGGATACAGTATACCACATTGGCAGATGTGCAGGTGTTTCTTCCCAAGCCTCCACTTGGTTTCCCCAATGTAGAGGAAGCCACCCCGGGTACAATGGATACAGTATACCACATTGGCAGATGTGCAGGTGTTTCTTCCCAAGCCTCCACTTGGTTTCCCCAATGTAGAGGAAGCCACCCCGGGTACAATGGATACAGTATACCACATTGGCAGATGTGCAGGTGTTTCTTCCCAAGCCTCCGCTTGGTTTCCCCAATGTAGAGGAAGCCACCCCGGGTACAATGGATACAGTATACCACATTGGCAGATGTGCAGGTGTTTCTTCCCAAGCCTCCGCTTGGTTTCCCCAATGTAGCAAACTAACTGCTCATTTAGTTACAAGGAATTCCCTCCCTAAGGGGATTGTGGGTCAATCTACAACACATGGGCTGCAGCAGTTCAAGATGGCAGCTCATCACCATCACCTCCTCAAGGGCAACTAGGAACGGGCAGTAAATACTGGCACAGCTAGGGATGCCCACATCCCATGATTTTTTTTGTTAAAAACACTCTGTTTCCATGCTGTATGACTCAACTCCATGACACACTAAATGCCAAAAAGATACATGTGTATAGGCTCTCTCTCTCTCTCTCTCACTCCTGTCACATCAGTCCTGTTGGCAGAGACTTCCTTCTCCAGTGCTTCTAAAGGGTCTAGTGGGGTCTGGAAACACTGAAACAGCAGGATGAGGTTTTAACCAAACCAATCCCTTGCTATTCCTGTCTTCAGTGTTCACAGAATCACAGAATTGTTACAGTGCAGGAGCCCATTTGGCCCATCATGCTGCGCTGGCTCTTCAAACAAGCACCATTACCTTGTGACAGTCTCCTGCCTTTTACCCCTATCTCTGCTCACATTTCCATCCAAATAACCACCCAATGCCTCTCTAAAACACCTCCATCGAACCCTACCTCCACCATACTCTCAGGCAGTGCACTCCAGACCCTAATTACTCACTGAGCGAAAACATTCTTTTCTGACATCACCCTTTCTTCTTCTGAGCACCACTTTGAGTTTTATTGATTCCTTTTAAATTCTGTCCTTTCCAACAACATAACTGTACGACACAGTGTCTGTTCTATTCAGAGCGATTTGCTTGGTCTGGCAGGTCAGTGTTCCAGGGTTTAGATGCTATTGGAAGGATAGAAAGGGAGGCAAGAGCGTTGGAGGAGGGGCATTTTTGATGAGAGAGAATATTATTGCAGCGCTGTGACTGGATATTCCTGAGGGATTGTCCAGAGAAGCTGTATGGGTAGAGCTCATGTTGATGACCTTGTAATGTAGACCCCCTCTCCCCCAATAATAGCGGGAAACTGAGGAACAAGTACATTGGGAGATCTCAGTTACTTGTAAGAATTGTAGGGGTAGTTGTAGGGGATTTTAGTTTTTGATACACAGATTGGGACTTCTATAGTGTTAAAGGTTTAGCTGGTGAGGAGTTTGTTAAATGTGTTTAAGAAAATTGTCTTTATCAATACATAGATATACCTACCAGAGAAGGAACAAAATTTGACCTGCTCTTGGGAAATAAGGTAGGGCAAGTGTCTGAGATGTTAGTAGGGGAGCACTTTGGGTCCAGTGATCATAATTCGATTAGCTTTAAAATAGTTTGGAAAAAGACTGGTCTTATATAAAAGTTAAAGTTCTTAACTGGAGCAAGGCAAATGTTGACAGTATGAGACAGGAATTTGGAAGAGTTGATTGGAGTAGACTGATCACGGGTAAAGGGATGACTCGCAATTGGGAGGCTTTCAAAGGTGAGATAATGCGAGTTCAGAGGCATTATGTTCCTGTTGGAGTGAAGGGTAAGGCTGATAAGAATAGGGAGCAATGGATGAACAAAGGTATTGAGGCTCTGGTCAAGAATCAGAAGAAGGCATTTATTAGGTAGGGGCACCTGGGATCAAATGAACCTCTTGAAGAGTATAACGGGTGTAGGAGCATTCTTAAGAGGGAAATCAGGAGGGCAAAAAGAGGAAATTAGATAGTTGTAGGAAATAAGATGAAGGAGATTCCACAAATTATTTAAGAGCAAAAGAGCAACTAGGGAGTGAAGAGGACCCCTTAAGGGTCAACAAGGTCATTTATGTATGGAAACCAGCAGATGGGAGAGATCCTAAACGAATATTTTGCAGCAGTATTTACCGTGGAGTAGGACATGGAGGCTAGGGAATTCGGGAAAATAAATATTGATGTTTTGAAAACAGTCCACATTACAGATGAGGAGGTGCTGAATATCTTATAAAACACATAAAGATGGATAAATCTCTGGGACCCGATCAAATATATCCCAGGACATTATGGAAAGTTAGGGAAGAAATTGTGGGGCTTGTAATAGAAATATTTGTATCATCTATAACCATGAGTGAGGTGCTTGAGAACTGGAGCATGGCTACAGTTGTGGCATTTTTTAAGAAAGGCTGTAAGGAGAAGTTAAGGAACTATAGACCAGTGAGTCTGACAGCGGTAGGTAAGTTTTAGAGGGTATTCTGAGACATAGGAATTACTGTATTTAGAGAGACAAGAACTGATTAGGAACGGCCAGCATAGCTTTTGGTGTGGGAAATCGTGTCTCACTTGTTTGAGTTTTTTATCGGTATAAAAGATAGATGAAGGCAGAGCAGTTGCTGTCGTCTATAAGGAATTTAGTAAAGCCTTTGACAAGGTTCCACATGGGAGGCTGGTTAGCAAAGTCAGATGTCATGGGGTCCAAGGACAGCGAGTGTATCGTATACAACATTGGCTTGATGGTACGAGAGAGAGAGGATGGTAGTGGAGGAGTTTATTTTTAGACCGGAGTTCTGTGACCAGCAGTGTTCCACAGGGATCGATGCTGAGTCCACTGTTATTTGTCCTTTATTTAAATGATTTGGAAGAGAATTTAGGAGGCATGGTTAGTGAGTTTGTGGGTGACACCAAAATTGGGTGGCACAGTCGATAGTGAAGGAGTTTATCTAAGATTACAAAGGGATCTTGATCAATTGGGCCATTGGGCTGAGAAGTGACAGATGGCATGTAATTCGATGAGATGAGAGGTATTGTACTTTGGTAAGATGAACAAGAGCAGGATTTATACTGTTAATGCTAGCGTTGCCGAACAGAGAGACTAAGGGGTTCTCGTACATAGTTTTTTGAAAGCTGCATCACAGGTAGACAGGATGGTTAGGAAGGTGTTTAGCCACTTGCCTTCGTTGCTCAGACCGTTGAGTACAGGAGTTGAGACTTTGGTCTACTTTTTGGGTACCGTATATAGTTCTGGTCACCCTGCTGTAGGAAGGATATCAGTAAATTGGAGAGAGTTCAGAAAATGTTTCCCAGGGTATTGCTGAGAATGAAGGGTTTGAGTCATAAGGAGAGGCTGGATAGGCTGGGATTTTTTCCCCTGGAGTACAGGAGGCTGAGGGGTGACCTTATAGAGGTTTATAAAATCATGAGTGGTATAGATAAGATGAGTAGCAAAGGTCTTCTCCCCAGGGTAGGGGGGTGTTCAAAGCTAGAGGGCATAATTTTAGGGTGAGAGGGAAAAAATTTAAAAGGGACCCACTTTTTTACACAGAGAGTGGTTCATATATGGAATAAACTGCCAGAGGTATAGTTAGAACATTTAAAAGACATTTGGACAGGTACATAAATAGGAAAGGTTTAGACAGATATGTTCCAGATGCAGGTAAATGTGACTGGTTTAGTTCGGGAGACTTAGTCAGCGTGGAAAATTAGACTGAAGGCTCTGCCTCTGTGCTGCATGACTCTATGACTATCTATCAGGGTCTGTTCTGAACTGCCGAAAGAGAACTGGTTGATCTGGAGAGAGTGTCACTTTGCTTTCATTCGCACATATTCCTGGTGTGCTCTGAACTGCTAGTCAGAATGGTTCTGGAGCTATCCACCAGAGCTGGGAGCTTGGTTCATGAGTCCCCGGGAACACCGCACTTCTGGGGACTAGCTTTCCTCTGAGTTCCCCTGAAGGGTGAGGGACCTGGAAGAGGACTTGTCAAGGGAGAGGCTGCGCAACGACAAAGATATTTTATTCGTTAATCTGAGCCAGTGCTGAGGGCTAAAAGTGAAGCATGTTAACACACAAAGGCAGTAAGCATATCTGTGTCCAGATATGAGCTGCACCGTGGCAAGCTGTAGGAGCCACACGGTCTAATCACCTCCATTCAGACAGATTTGGCGCACATGAACAGTTGGTGCAGGTAATGAGAAAGCTGGATGATTAGAAAATAAACTGTCAACAGCAAGCTCTGCAGCATCAGTCACTTCGAAGGGCCTTCAAAGAGATTGCATTTAGAGCACACCAAAGGTGCTAATATTTAACAATGCATTTCACAGGAGCTAAATTTGACACTGAATCACACCAGGAGGATATTCACAGAATTGCTAGGGGACAGAAAGAGGCTATTCAGCCCATCGTGACTGCACTGGGACAGGTAGCTGAAATCTTAACCAAGGGAGCTAGTTTTCAAAAGACATCTTAAATGAAGAGCGAAAGGTTTCTTCAACAAGACTACTGTTAACATTGATGAGACTTTTGGCACTCTTAAAGATGTTTGAATGTGGAATGTGCCTGAAGTGAATAGCATTGAGGTTACGGTCAGGGTAAGATCTTTTTGGGAGAAGGAAATTGAGGGTTACAATGATCAGTTCAGGTACAGAAAGATGGGAGGATGGTCTGGTGGAGCACGAACACAAGACAGACTATTTCAGGCCGGTTCCTCTGTTCTATGTCTGACTTAATTCCAGACATTGTGATACTTCTTGGTTGACTTTTTAACATGTGGACTTCCCAAAGACGACCAAGCCTTCCAACAGGCACAATCTCAAAATCCTGGAATTCCCTCCCTAATGGCATTGCAGGTCAACCCACGGTGTGTGGACTGCAGTGGTTCAAGAAGGCAGCTCACCAACACCTTCTCAAGGGGCAACTAGGGATGGGCAAGAAATGCTGAGCCCAGCCAGCGATGCCCACATCCCACAAAATGAATATAAAAAGAAACTGCTGCTTTCCTGTAGGCTCGTTTGCTGGGAGAAATGAGACAAGCTGCTAAAATGAAGGGGACAATTTTAGCCTAAAATGCAAACGATCAGAAACTGCTCAGTTTAATAGAGCAATTTAGATAAAGAGAAGTGAAGTGACGTTTTCTGCAGCGTGAGATTTAAATTAATTCACTTACAGCGAAAATTTCTTTCTCCAGATTCTATCATGTTATTTTTATCGATTGTAAAATTTCCTTTTCCAGTCATCGCTATCAAAGGAAAGCTGTCTGAAAGGCAATTGGAAACAGATGGGATGTGATATCAAGCTCGAGTAAGAAATGACAGTGACTCCTCGCTGTCAGATCCAAATTGTCACCTGATGCCGAGGAGACAGCGATTATGGCATTTCATTGCAATCCTGTGGAGTTTAAATTCATCTCTTGTTGTCAAGTGGTGTTCCAATGAGAAACAGTAACATTGACCAGGTACAGAGTGATGGAACTAATATATCATCAGAGCTAGGATTAGGATTCGGCCATTCAGCCCCTCTAGCTGCACTGCCATTTAATATGATCATGGCTGATCACATCTTAGCCTCAACTCCACTTTCCTGCCCACTGTCCATTACCCTTCAAATCATATGGGACAGCACGGTGGCTCAGAGGTTAGCAGTGCTCCCTCACAGCAGCAGGGATCCAGGTTTGATTCCACCCTCAGGTGACTGTCTGTGTGGAGTTTGCACATTCTCCCCCATATCTGCATGGGTTTCCTCCCACAGTCCAAAGATGTGTGGATTGGCCAGGCCAAATTGCCCATAGTGCCCAGGGAGGTGTAGCTTAGGTGGGTTATGGGTCTGGGAGGGCTGCTCCAAGGGTTGGTGTGGACTTGTTGGGCTGAAGGGCCTGTTTCCATATTGTAGGGATTCTATGATTACTAATTAAACATCTGCCTTAATTGTAGTCAATATTCCAACATCCACCACATTGTGAGGGAATGAATTCCACAGATTCATGGTCCTTTGAGAGATATAATTCCTCCTCATCTCTGTTTTAAGTCTGCTGTCCCTTACCCTAAAACTGTGATCTCTTGTGCATGAAGGAACATCAAGGACATGAGCGGCAGTTACATAGAGTCATAGAGCCACAGAGTACAGAAACAGACCCTTCAGTCCAACACATCCATGCCAACGAAATATCCTAAATTAATCTAGTCCCACTTGCCAGCTTTTGGCTCAGACCCATTTAAACCCTTCCTATTCATATGCCCATCCAGATGCCTTTTGAATGTTGCAATCGTACCAGCCCCCACTACTTCCCCTAGCAGTTTGTTCCATACACGCACCACCCTCTGCAGAGCTAAACCTGTCTTTATTATCTCTAAAGATAATAAAGTGTGGAGCTGGATGAACACAGCAGGCCAAGCAGCATCCCAGGAGCACAAAAGCTGATGTTTAGGGCCTAGACCCTTCATCAGAGAGGGGGATGGGGAGAGGGTTCTGGAATAAATAGGGAGAGAGGGGGAGGTGAACCGAAGATGGAGAGAAAAGAAGATAGCTGGAGAGGAGAGTATAGGTGGGGAGGTAGGGAGGGGATAGGTCAGTCCAGGGAGGACAGACAGGTCAAGGAACTGGGATGGGGTTAGCAGGGAGGAAATGGAGGTGCCACTTGAGGTGGGAGGAAGGGATAGGTGAGAGGAAGGACAGGTTAGGGAGGCAGGGACAAGCTGGGCTGGTTTTGGGATGCAGTCAGGGGAAGGGGAGATTTTGAAGCTGGTGAAGTCCACATTAATGCCATTGGGCTGCAGGGTTCCCAGGCGGAATATGAGTTGCTGTTCCTGCAACCTTCGGGTGGCATCATTGTGGCACTGCAGGAGGCCCATGATGGACATGTCGTCTAAAGAATAGGAGGGGGAGTGGAAATGGTTTGCGACTGGGAGGTGCAGTTGTTTATTGCGAACCGAGCGGAGGTGTTCTGCAAAGCGGTCCCCAAGTGTAGAGGAAGCCACACCGGGTACAATGGATACAGTATACCACATTGGCAGATGTGCAGGTGAACCTCTGCTTAATGTGGAATGTCATCTTGGGGCCTGGGATAGGGGTGAGGGGGGCAGTGTGGGGGCAAGTGTAGCATTTCCTGCGGTTGCAGGGGAAGGTGCCGGGTGTGGTGGGGTTGGAGGGCAGTGTGGAGCGAACAAGGGAGTCACGGAGAGAGAGGTTTCTCCGGAAGGCAGACAGGGGTGGGGATGGAAAAATGTTGGGTGGTGGGGTTGGATTTTAGATGGTGGAAGTGTCGGAGGTTGATTCGTTGGATCCGGAAGTTGGTGGGGTGGTGTGTGAGGACGAGGGGGATTCTCTTTTGGCAGTTATTGCAGGGGCGGGGTGTGAGGGATGAGTTGCAGGAAATGCGGGAGACACAGTCGAGGGTGTTCTTGACCACTGCGGCGGGGTGGGGGGATGTTGCAGTACTTGAAGAACGAGGACATCTGGGATGTATGGAAGTGGAATGCCTCATCCTGGGAGCAGATCTGGGACCACTTTGCAGAACGCCTCCGCTCAGTTCGCAATAAACAACTGCACCTCCCAGTCGTGAACTATTTCCACTCCCCCTCCCATTCCTCAGCCGACATGTCCATCATGGGCCTCCTGCAGTGCCACAATCATGCCACCTGAAGGTTGCAGGAACAGCAACTCATATTCCGCCTGGGAACCCTGCAGCCCAATGGTATCAATGTGGACTTCACAAGCTTGAATATCTCCCCTCCCCCCACTGCATCCCAAAACCAGCCCAGCTTGTCCCCACCTCCCTAAACTGTACTCCCTCTCACCTATCCCCTCCTCCCACGTCAAGCCGCACCTCCATTTCCTACCTACTAACCTCATCCCACCTCCTTGACATGTTTGTCCTCCCTGGACTGACCTATCCCCCTCCCTACCTCCTCACCTATACTCTCCTCTCTACCTATCTTCTTTTCTCTCCATCTTCGGTCCGCCACCCCCTCTCTCCCCAATTCTTCCGGAACCCTCTCCCCATCCCCCTCTCTGATGAAGGGTCGAGGCCCGAAACGTCAGCTTTTGTGCTCCTGAGATGCTGCTTGGCCTGCTGTGTTCATCCAGCCCCACAAGGGTACAAGGGTATACCGCAGTGTCAGGGGGTCAGTGCTGAGTGTATACTGCAGTGTCAGGGGGACAGTGCTGAGGGTGTACTGCAGTGTCAGGGGGTCAGTGCTGAGTGTATACTGCAGTGTCAGGGGGACAGTGCTGAGTGTATACTGCAGTGTCAGGGGGACAGTGCTGAGTGTATACTGCAGTGTCAGGGGGACAGTGCTGAGTGTATACTGCAGTGTCAGGGGGACAGTGCTGAGGGTATACTGCAGTGTCAGGGGGACAGTGCTGAGTGTATACTGCAGTGTCAGGGGGACAGTGCTGAGTGTATACTGCAGTGTCAGGGGGACAGTGCTGAGGGTATACTGCAGTGTCAGGGGACAGTGCTGAGGGTATACTGCAGTGTCAGGGGGACAGTGCTGAGTGTATACTGCAGTGTCAGGGGGACAGTGCTGAGTGTATACTGCAGTCTCAGGGGGACAGTGCTGAGTGTATACTGCAGTGTCAGGGGGACAGTGCTGAGTGTATACTGCAGTGTCAGGGGGACAGTGCTGAGTGTATACAGCAGTGTCAGGGGGACAGTGCTGAGTGTATACTGCAGTGTCAGGGGGACAGTGCTGACGGTATACTGCAGTGTCAGGGGGACAGTGCTGAGGGTATACTGCAGTGTCAGGGGGACAGTGCTGAGTGTATACTTCAGTGTCAGGGGGACAGTGCTGAGTGTATACTGCAGTGTCAGGGGGACAGTGCTGAGTGTATACTGCAGTGTCAGGGGGACAGTGCTGAGTGTATACTGCAGTGTCAGGGGGACAGTGCTGAGTGTATACTGCAGTGTCAGGGGGACAGTGCTGAGTGTATACTGCAGTGTCAGGGGGTCAGTGCTGAGTGTATACTGCAGTGTCAGGGGGACAGTGCTGAGGGTATACTGCAGTGTCAGGGGGACAGTGCTGAGAGTATACTGCAGTGTCAGGGGGACAGTGCTGAGGGTATACTGCAGTGTCAGGTGGACAGTGCTGAGAGTATACTGCAGTGTCAGGGGGACAGTGCTGAGGGTATACTGCAGAGTCAGGGGGACAGTGCTGAGTGTATACTGCAGTGTCAGGGGGACAGTGCTGAGTGTATACTGCAGTGTCAGGGGGACAGTGCTGAGGGTATACTGCAGTGTCAGGGGGACAGTGCTGAGTGTATACTGCAGTGTCAGGGGGACAGTGCTGAGGGTATACTGCAGTGTCAGGGGGACAGTGCTGAGTGTATACTGCAGTGACAGGGGGTCAGTGCTGAGTGTATACTGCAGTGTCAGGGGGTCAGTGCTGAGTGTATACTGCAGTGTCAGGGGGACAGTGCTGAGTGTATACTGCAGTGTCAGGGGGTCAGTGCTGAGTGTATACTGCAGTGTCAGGGGTACAGTGCTGAGTGTATACTGCAGAGTCAGGGGGACAGTGCTGAGTGTATACTGCAGTGTCAGGGGGACAGTGCTGAGTGTATACTGCAGTGTCAGGGGGACAGTGCTGAGGGTATACTGCAGTGTCAGGGGGACAGTGCTGAGTGTATACTGCAGTGTCAGGGGGACAGTGCTGAGGGTATACTGCAGTGTCAGGGGGACAGTGCTGAGTGTATACTGCAGTGACAGGGGGTCAGTGCTGAGTGTATACTGCAGTGTCAGGGGGTCAGTGCTGAGTGTATACTGCAGTGTCAGGGGGACAGTGCTGAGTGTATACTGCAGTGTCAGGGGGTCAGTGCTGAGTGTATACTGCAGTGTCAGGGGGTCAGTGCTGAGTGTATACTGCAGTGTCAGGGGTACAGTGCTGAGTGTATACTGCAGTGTCAGGGGGACAGTGCTGAGTGTATACTGCAGTATCAGGGGGACAGTGCTGAGTGTATACTGCAGTGTCAGGGGGTCAGTGCTGAGTGTATACTGCAGTGTCAGGGGGACAGTGCTGAGGGTATACTGCAGTGTCAGGGGGACAGTGCTGAGTGTATACTGCAGTGTCAGGGGGACAGTGCTGAGTGTATACTGCAGTGTCAGGGGGTCAGTGCTGAGTGTATACTGCAGTGTCAGGGGGTCAGTGCTGAGTGTATACTGCAGTGTCAGGGGGACAGTGCTGAGTGTATACTGCAGTGTCAGCGGGACAGTGCTGAGTGTATACTGCAGTGTCAGGGGTCAGTGCTGAGGGTATACTGCATTGTCAGGGGGACAGTGCTGAGGGTGTACTGCAGTGTCAGGGGGACAGTGCTGAGTTTATACTGCAGTGTCAGGGGGACAGTGCTGAGTGTATACTGCAGTGTCAGGGGGACAGTGCTGAGTGTATACTGCAGTGTCAGGGGGACAGTGCTGAGTGTATACTGCAGTGTCAGGGGTCAGTGCTGAGGGTATACTGCATTGTCAGGGGGACAGTGCTGAGGGTGTACTGCAGTGTCAGGGGGACAGTGCTGAGTGTATACTGCAGTGTCAGGGGGACAGTGCTGAGTGTATACTGCAGTGTCAGGGGACAGTGCTGAGGGTATACTGCAGTGTCAGGGGGACAGTGCTGAGTGTATACTGCAGTGTCAGGGGGCCAGTGCTGAGTGTATACTGCAGTGTCAGGGGGTCAGTGCTGAGTGTATACTGCAGTGTCAGGGGGACAGTGCTGAGTGTATACTGCAGTGTCAGGGGGACAGTGCTGAGGGTATACTGCAGTGTCAGGGGGACAGTGCTGAGTGTATACTGCAGTGTCAGGGGGTCAGTGCTGAGTGTATACTGCAGTGTCAGGGGACAGTGCTGAGGGTATACTGCAGTGTCAGGGGGTCAGTGCTGAGGGTATACTGCAGTGTCAGGGGGACAGTGCTGAGGGTATACTGCAGTGTCAGGGGGTCAGTGCTGAGTGTATACTGCAGTGTCAGGGGGTCAGTGCTGAGGGTATACTGCAGTGTCAGGGGGACAGTGCTGAGTGTATACTGCAGTGTCAGGGGGACAGTGCTGAGTGTATACTGCAGTGTCAGGGGGTCAGTGCTGAGTGTATACTGCAGTGTCAGGGGGACAGTGCTGAGTGTATACTGCAGTGTCAGGGGGACAGTGCTGAGTGTATACTGCAGTGTCAGGGGGTCAGTGCTGAGTGTATACTGCAGTGTCAGGGGGACAGTGCTG
The DNA here is from genome assembly GCF_030684315.1 of Stegostoma tigrinum. Lineage (NCBI taxonomy): Eukaryota > Metazoa > Chordata > Chondrichthyes > Orectolobiformes > Stegostomatidae > Stegostoma > Stegostoma tigrinum. Next base: position 155,233,962 of record NC_081355.1, read on the forward strand.
AGTGTATACTGCAGTGTCAGGGGGACAGTGCTGAGTGTATACTGCAGTGTCAGGGGGACAGTGCTGAGTGTATACTGCAGTGTCAGGGGGTCAGTGCTGAGTGTATACTGCAGTGTCAGGGGGACAGTGCTGAGTGTATAAAGCAGTGTCAGGGGGACAGTGCTGAGTGTATACTGCAGTGTCAGGGGGACAGTGCTGAGTGTATACTGCAGTGTCAGGGGGACAGTGCTGAGTGTATACTGCAGTGTCAGGGGGACAGTGCTGAGTGTATACTGCAGTGTCAGGGGGACAGTGCTGAGTGTATACTGCAGTGTCAGGGGGTCAGTGCTGAGGGTATACTGCAGTGTCAGGGGGACAGTGCTGAGTGTATACTGCAGTGTCAGGGGGTCAGTGCTGAGTGTATACTGCAGTGTCAGGGGGACAGTGCTGAGTGTATACTGCAGTGTCAGGGGGACAGTGCTGAGTGTATACTGCAGTGTCAGGGGGTCAGTGCTGAGGGTGTACTGCAGTGTCAGGGGGACAGTGCTGAGAGTATACTGCAGTGTCAGGGGGACAGTGCTGAGTGTATACTGCAGTGTCAGGGGGTCCGTGCTGAGGGTGTACTGCAGTGTCAGGGGGACAGTGCTGAGTGTATACTGCAGTGTCAGGGGGACAGTGCTGAGTGTATACTGCAGTGTCAGGGGGTCAGTGCTGAGTGTATACTGCAGTGTCAGGGGGACAGTGCTGAGTGTATACTGCAGTGTCAGGGGGACAGTGCTGAGTGTATACTGCAGTGTCAGGGGGTCAGTGCTGAGTGTATACTGCAGTGTCAGGGGGACAGTGCTGAGTGTATACTGCAGTGTCAGGGGGACAGTGCTGAGGGTATACTGCAGTGTCAGGGGGACAGTGCTGAGTGTATACTGCAGTGTCAGGGGGTCAGTGCTGAGTGTATACTGCAGTGTCAGGGGGACAGTGCTGAGTGTATAAAGCAGTGTCAGGGGGACAGTGCTGAGTGTATACTGCAGTGTCAGGGGGACAGTGCTGAGTGTATACTGCAGTGTCAGGGGGACAGTGCTGAGTGTATACTGCAGTGTCAGGGGGACAGTGCTGAGTGTATACTGCAGTGTCAGGGGGACAGTGCTGAGTGTATACTGCAGTGTCAGGGGGTCAGTGCTGAGGGTATACTGCAGTGTCAGGGGGACAGTGCTGAGTGTATACTGCAGTGTCAGGGGGTCAGTGCTGAGTGTATACTGCAGTGTCAGGGGGTCAGTGCTGAGTGTATACTGCAGTGTCAGGGGGACAGTGCTGAGTGTATACTGCAGTGTCAGGGGGACAGTGCTGAGTGTATACTGCAGTGTCAGGGGGTCAGTGCTGAGGGTGTACTGCAGTGTCAGGGGGACAGTGCTGAGAGTATACTGCAGTGTCAGGGGGACAGTGCTGAGTGTATACTGCAGTGTCAGGGGGTCCGTGCTGAGGGTGTACTGCAGTGTCAGGGGGACAGTGCTGAGTGTATACTGCAGTGTCAGGGGGACAGTGCTGAGGGTATACTGCAGTGTCAGGGGGACAGTGCTGAGTGTATACTGCAGTGTCAGGGGGACAGTGCTGAGTGTATACTGCAGTGTCAGGGGGACAGTGCTGAGTGTATACTGCAGTGTCAGGGGGTCAGTGCTGAGGGTATACTGCAGTGTCAGGGGGACAGTGCTGAGGGTATACTGCAGTGTCAGGGGGTCAGTGGTGAGGGTATACTGCAGTGTCAGGGGGACAGTGCTGAGTGTATACTGCAGTGTCAGGGGGACAGTGCTGAGTGTATACTGCAGTGTCAGGGGGACAGTGCTGAGTGTATACTGCAGTGTCAGGGGTCAGTGCTGAGGGTATACTGCAGTGTCAGGGGGACAGTGCTGAGTGTATACTGCAGTATCAGGGGGACAGTGCTGAGGGTGTACTGTAGTGTCAGGGGGTCAGTGCTGAGTGTATACTGCAGTGTCAGGGGGACAGTGCTGAGTGTATACTGCAGTGTCAGGGGGACAGTGCTGAGGGTATACTGCAGTGTCAGTGGTCAGTGCTGAGTGTATACTGCAGTGTCAGGGGGACAGTGCTGAGTGTATACTGCAGTGTAAGGGGTCAGTGCTGAGGGTATACTGCAGTGTCAGGGGGTCAGTGCTGAGGGAATACTGCAGTGTCAGGGGGACAGTCCTGAGTGTATACTGCAGTGTCAGGGGGACAGTGCTGAGTGTATACTGCAGTGTCAGGGGGACAGTGCTGAGTGTATACTGCAGTGTCAGGGGGACAGTGCTGAGTGTATACTGCAGTGTCAGGGGGTCAGTGCTGAGGGTATACTGCAGTGTCAGGGGGACAGTGCTGAGTGTATACTGCAGTGTCAGGGGGACAGTGCTGAGTGTATACTGCAGTGTCAGGGGGACAGTGCTGAGGGTATACTGCAGTGTCAGGGGGACAGTGCTGAGTGTATACTGCAGTGTCAGAGGGACAGTGCTGAGTGTATACTGCAGTGTCAGGGGGACAGTGCTGAGGGTATATTGCAGTGTCAGGGGGACAGTGCTGAGGGTATATTGCAGTGTCAGGGGGTCAGTGCTGAGTGTATACTGCAGTGTCAGGGGGACAGTGCTGAGTGTATACTGCAGTGTCAGGGGGACAGTGCTGAGAGTATACTGCAGTGTCAGGGGTCAGTGCTGAGAGTATACTGCAGTGTCAGGGGGACAGTGCTGAGTGTATACTGCAGTGTCAGTGGGACAGTGCTGAGTGTATACTGCAGTGTCAGGGGGACAGTGCTGAGAGTATACTGCAGTGTCAGGGGGACAGTGCTGAGTGTATACTGCAGTGTCAGGGGGACAGTGCTGAGTGTATACTGTAGTGTCAGGGGGTCAGTGCTGAGTGTATACTGCAGTGTCAGGGGGACAGTGCTGAGTGTATACTGCAGTGTCAGGGGTCAGTGCTGAGGGTATACTGCAGTGTCAGGGGTACAGTGCTGAGTGTATACTGCAGTGTCAGGGGGACAGTGCGGAGGGTGTACTGCAGTGTCAGGGGGACAGTGCTGAGGGTATATTGCAGTGTCAGGGGGTCAGTGCTGAGTGTATACTGCAATGTCAGGGGGTCAGTGCTGAGTGTATACTGCAGTGTCAGGGGGACAGTGCTGAGGGTATACTGCAGTGTCAGGGGGACAGTGCTGAGGGTATACTGCAGTGTCAGGGGGACAGTGCTGAGAGTATACTGCAGTGTCAGGGGGTCAGTGCTGAGTGTATACTGCAGTGTCAGGGGGACAGTGCTGAGGGTATACTGCAGTGTCAGGGGGACAGTGCTGACTGTATACTGCAGTGTCAGGGGGACAGTGCTGAGTGTATACTGCAGTGTCAGGGGGACAGTGCTGAGTGTATACTGCAGTGTCAGGGGGACGGTGCTGAGTGTATACTGCAGTGTCAGGGGTCAGTGCTGAGTGTATACTGCAGTGTCAGGGGGACAGTGCTGAGTGTATACTGCAGTGTCAGGGGGACAGTGCTGAGGGTATACTGCAGTGTCAGGGGACAGTGCTGAGGGTATACTGCAGTGTCAGGGGGACAGTGCTGAGTGTATACTGCAGTGTCAGGGGGACAGTGCTGAGTGTATACTGCAGTGTCAGGGGGACAGTGCTGAGTGTATACTGCAGTGTCAGGGGGACAGTGCTGAGTGTATACTGCAGTGTCAGGGGGACAGTGCTGACGGTATACTGCAGTGTCAGGGGGACAGTGCTGAGGGTATACTGCAGTGTCAGGGGGACAGTGCTGAGTGTATACTTCAGTGTCAGGGGGACAGTGCTGAGTGTATACTGCAGTGTCAGGGGGACAGTGCTGAGTGTATACTGCAGTGTCAGGGGGACAGTGCTGAGTGTATACTGCAGTGTCAGGGGGACAGTGCTGAGTGTATACTGCAGTGTCAGGGGGACAGTGCTGAGTGTATACTGCAGTGTCAGGGGGACAGTGCTGAGTGTATACTGCAGTGTCAGGGGGACAGTGCTGAGTGTATACTGCAGTGTCAGGGGGACAGTGCTGAGTGTATACTGCAGTGTCAGGGGGTCAGTGCTGAGTGTATACTGCAGTGTCAGGGGGACAGTGCTGAGTGTATACTGCAGTGTCAGGGGGACAGTGCTGAGTGTATACTGCAGTGTCAGGGGGTCAGTGCTGAGTGTATACTGCAGTGTCAGGGGGTCAGTGCTGAGTGTATACTGCAGTGTCAGGGGTACAGTGCTGAGTGTATACTGCAGTGTCAGGGGGACAGTGCTGAGTGTATACTGCAGTGTCAGGGGGACAGTGCTGAGTGTATACTGCAGTGTCAGGGGGTCAGTGCTGAGTGTATACTGCAGTGTCAGGGGGACAGTGCTGAGGGTATACTGCAGTGTCAGGGGGACAGTGCTGAGTGTATACTGCAGTGTCAGGGGGACAGTGCTGAGTGTATACTGCAGTGTCAGGGGGTCAGTGCTGAGTGTATACTGCAGTGTCAGGGGGACAGTGCTGAGTGTATACTGCAGTGTGAGCGGGACAGTGCTGAGTGTATACTGCAGTGTCAGGGGTCAGTGCTGAGGGTATACTGCATTGTCAGGGGGACAGTGCTGAGGGTGTACAGCAGTGTCAGGGGGACAGTGCTGAGTGTATACTGCAGTGTCAGGGGGACAGTGCTGAGTGTATACTGCAGTGTCAGGGGGACAGTGCTGAGTGTATACTGCAGTGTCAGGGGGACAGTGCTGAGTGTATACTGCATTGTCAGGGGGACAGTGCTGAGCGTATACTGCAGTGTCAGGGGGACAGTGCTGAGTGTATACTGCAGTGTCAGGGGGACAGTGCTGAGTGTATACTGCAGTGTCAGGGGTCAGTGCTGAGGGTATACTGCATTGTCAGGGGGACAGTGCTGAGTGTATACTGCAGTGTCAGGGGGTCAGTGCTGAGTGTATACTGCAGTGTCAGGGGACAGTGCTGAGGGTATACTGCAGTGTCAGGGGGACAGTGCTGAGGGTATACTGCAGTGTCAGGGGGACAGTGCTGAGTGTATACTGCAGTGTCAGGGGGACAGTGCTGAGTGTATACTGCAGTGTCAGGGGGTCAGTGCTGAGTGTATACTGCAGTGTCAGGGGGACAGTGCTGAGTGTATACTGCAGTGTCAGGGGGACAGTGCTGAGGGTATACTGCAGTGTCAGGGGGACAGTGCTGAGTGTATACTGCAGTGTCAGGGGGTCAGTGCTGAGTGTATACTGCAGTGTCAGGGGGACAGTGCTGAGTGTATACTGCAGTGTCAGGGGGACAGTGCTGAGTGTATACTGCAGTGTCAGGGGGACAGTGCTGAGTGTATACTGCAGTGGCAGGGGGTCAGTGCTGAGTGTATACTGCAGTGTCAGGGGGACAGTGCTGAGTGTATACTGCAGTGTCAGGGGGTCAGTGCTGAGGGTATACTGCAGTGTCAGGGGGACAGTGCTGAGGGTATACTGCAGTGTCAGGGGGTCAGTGCTGAGTGTATACTGCAGTGTCAGGGGGTCAGTGCTGAGTGTATACTGCAGTGTCAGGGGGACAGTGCTGAGTGTATACTGCAGTGTCAGGGGGACAGTGCTGAGTGTATACTGCAGTGTCAGGGGTCAGTGCTGAGGGTATACTGCAGTGTCAGGGGTACAGTGCTGAGTGTATACTGCAGTGTCAGGGGGACAGTGCGGAGGGTGTACTGCAGTGTCAGGGGGACAGTGCTGAGGGTATATTGCAGTGTCAGGGGGTCAGTGCTGAGTGTATACTGCAATGTCAGGGGGTCAGTGCTGAGTGTATACTGCAAGTGTCAGGGGGTCAGTGCTGAGTGTATACTGCAGTGTCAGGGGGACAGTGCTGAGTGTATACTGCAGTGTCAGGGGGACAGTGCTGAGTGTATACTGCAGTGTCAGGGGGTCAGTGCTGAGTGTATACTGCAGTGTCAGGGGGACAGTGCTGAGTGTATACTGCAGTGTCAGGGGGACAGTGCTGAGGGTATACTGCAGTGTCAGGGGGACAGTGCTGAGTGTATACTGCAGTGTCAGGGGGTCAGTGCTGAGTGTATACTGCAGTGTCAGGGGGACAGTGCTGAGTGTATAAAGCAGTGTCAGGGGGACAGTGCTGAGTGTATACTGCAGTGTCAGGGGGACAGTGCTGAGTGTATACTGCAGTGTCAGGGGGACAGTGCTGAGTGTATACTGCAGTGTCAGGGGGACAGTGCTGAGTGTATACTGCAGTGTCAGGGGGACAGTGCTGAGTGTATACTGCAGTGTCAGGGGGTCAGTGCTGAGGGTATACTGCAGTGTCAGGGGGACAGTGCTGAGTGTATACTGCAGTGTCAGGGGGTCAGTGCTGAGTGTATACTGCAGTGTCAGGGGGTCAGTGCTGAGTGTATACTGCAGTGTCAGGGGGACAGTGCTGAGTGTATACTGCAGTGTCAGGGGGACAGTGCTGAGTGTATACTGCAGTGTCAGGGGGTCAGTGCTGAGGGTGTACTGCAGTGTCAGGGGGACAGTGCTGAGAGTATACTGCAGTGTCAGGGGGACAGTGCTGATGGTATACTGCAGTGTCAGGGGGTCCGTGCTGAGGGTGTACTGCAGTGTCAGGGGGACAGTGCTGAGTGTATACTGCAGTGTCAGGGGGACAGTGCTGAGGGTATACTGCAGTGTCAGGGGGACAGTGCTGAGTGTATACTGCAGTGTCAGGGGGACAGTGCTGAGTGTATACTGCAGTGTCAGGGGGACAGTGCTGAGTGTATACTGCAGTGTCAGGGGGTCAGTGCTGAGGGTATACTGCAGTGTCAGGGGGACAGTGCTGAGGGTATACTGCAGTGTCAGGGGGTCAGTGGTGAGGGTATACTGCAGTGTCAGGGGGACAGTGCTGAGTGTATACTGCAGTGTCAGGGGGACAGTGCTGAGTGTATACTGCAGTGTCAGGGGGACAGTGCTGAGTGTATACTGCAGTGTCAGGGGTCAGTGCTGAGGGTATACTGCAGTGTCAGGGGGACAGTGCTGAGTGTATACTGCAGTAACAGGGGGACAGTGCTGAGGGTATACTGCAGTGTCAGTGGTCAGTGCTGAGTGTATACTGCAGTGTCAGGGGGACAGTGCTGAGTGTATACTGCAGTGTCAGGGGTCAGTGCTGAGGGTATACTGCAGTGTCAGGGGGTCAGTGCTGAGGGAATACTGCAGTGTCAGGGGGACAGTCCTGAGTGTATACTGCAGTGTCAGGGGGACAGTGCTGAGTGTATACTGCAGTGTCAGGGGGACAGTGCTGAGTGTATACTGCAGTGTCAGGGGGACAGTGCTGAGTGTATACTGCAGTGTCAGGGGGTCAGTGCTGAGGGTATACTGCAGTGTCAGGGGGACAGTGCTGAGTGTATACTGCAGTGTCAGGGGGACAGTGCTGAGTGTATATTGCAGTGTCAGGGGGACAGTGCTGAGGGTATACTGCAGTGTCAGGGGGACAGTGCTGAGTGTATACTGCAGTGTCAGAGGGACAGTGCTGAGTGCATACTGCAGTGTCAGGGGGACAGTGCTGAGTGTATACTGCAGTGTCAGGGGGACAGTGCTGAGGGTATATTGCAGTGTCAGGGGGTCAGTGCTGAGGGTATATTGCAGTGTCAGGGGGTCAGTGCTGAGTGTATACTGCAGTGTCAGGGGGACAGTGCTGAGTGTATACTGCAGTGTCAGGGGGACAGTGCTGAGAGTATACTGCAGTGTCAGGGGTCAGTGCTGAGAGTATACTGCAGTGTCAGGGGGACAGTGCTGAGTGTATACTGCAGTGTCAGTGGGACAGTGCTGAGTGTATACTGCAGTGTCAGGGAGACAGTGCTGAGAGTATACTGCAGTGTCAGGGGGACAGTGCTGAGTGTATACTGCAGTGTCAGGGGGACAGTGCTGAGTGTATACTGTAGTGTCAGGGGGTCAGTGCTGAGTGTATACTGCAGTGTCAGGGGGACAGTGCTGAGTGTATACTGCAGTGTCAGGGGTCAGTGCTGAGGGTATACTGCAGTGTCAGGGGTACAGTGCTGAGTGTATACTGCAGTGTCAGGGGGACAGTGCGGAGGGTGTACTGCAGTGTCAGGGGGACAGTGCTGAGGGTATATTGCAGTGTCAGGGGGTCAGTGCTGAGTGTATACTGCAATGTCAGGGGGTCAGTGCTGAGTGTATACTGCAGTGTCAGGGGGACAGTGCTGAGGGTATACTGCAGTGTCAGGGGGACAGTGCTGAGGGTATACTGCAGTGTCAGGGGGACAGTGCTGAGTGTATACTGCAGTGTCAGGGGGTCAGTGCTGAGTGTATACTGCAGTGTCAGGGGGACAGTGCTGAGGGTATACTGCAGTGTCAGGGGGACAGTGCTGACTGTATACTGCAGTGTCAGGGGGACAGTGCTGAGTGTATACTGCAGTGTCAGGGGGACAGTGCTGAGTGTATACTGCAGTGTCAGGGGGACGGTGCTGAGTGTATACTGCAGTGTCAGGGGTCAGTGCTGAGTGTATACTGCAGTGTCAGGGGGACAGTGCTGAGTGTATACTGCAGTGTCAGGGGGACAGTGCTGAGGGTATAATGCAGTGTCAGGGGACAGTGCTGAGGGTATACTGCAGTGTCAGGGGGACAGTGCTGAGTGTATACTGCAGTGTCAGGGGGACAGTGCTGAGTGTATACTGCAGTGTCAGGGGTCAGTGCTGAGTGTATACTGCAGGGTCAGGGGGACAGTGCTGAGTGTATACTGCAGTGTCAGGGGGACAGTGCTGAGGGTGTACTGCAGTGTCAGGGGGACAGTGCTGAGGGTATATTGCAGTGTCAGGGGGTCAGTGCTGAGTGTATACTGCAGTGTCAGGGGGTCAGTGCTGAGTGTATACTGCAGTGTCAGGGGGACAGTGCTGAGGGTATACTGCAGTGTCAGGGGGACAGTGCTGAGTGTATACTGCAGGGTCAGGGGGACAGTGCTGAGTGTATACTGCAGTGTCAGGGGGTCAGTGCTGAGTGTATACTGCAGTGTCAGGGGGACAGTGCTGAGGGTATACTGCAGTGTCAGGGGGACAGTGCTGAGTGTATACTGCAGTGTCAGGGGGATAGTGCTGAGTGTATACTGCAGTGTCACGGGGAGAGTGCTGAGTGTATACTGCAGTGTCAGGGGGACAGTGCTGAGTGTATACTGCAGTGTCAGGGGTCAGTGCTGAGTGTATACTGCAGTGTCAGGGGGACAGTGCTGAGTGTATACTGCAGTGTCAGGGGGACAGTGCTGAGTGTATACTGCAGTGTCTGGGAGACAGTGCTGAGTGTATACTGCAGTGTCAGGGGGACAGTGCTGAGTGTATACTGCAGTGTCAGGGGGACAGTGCTGAGTGTATACTGCAGTGTCAGGGGGACAGTGCTGAGTGTATACTGCAGTGTCAGGGGGTCAGTGCTGAGTGTATACTGCAGTGTCAGGGGTCAGTGCTGAGTGTATAGGGCAGTGTCAGGGGGACAGTGCTGAGTGTATACTGCAGTGTCAGGGGTCAGTGCTGAGTGTAAACTGCAGTGTCAGGGGTCAGTGCTGAGTGTATACTGCAGGGTCAGGGGGACAGTGCTGAGTGTATACTGCAGTGTCAGGCGGACAGTGCAGAGGGTATACTGCAGTGTCAGGGGGTCAGTGCTGAGTGTATACTGCAGTGTCAGGGGGACGGTGCTGAGTGTATACTGCAGTGTCAGGGGTCAGTGCTGAGTGTATACTGCAGTGTCAGGGGGACAGTGCTGAGTGTATACCGCAGTGTCAGGGGGACAGTGCTGAGTGTATACTGCAGTGTCAGGGGGACAGTGCTGAGGGTATACTGCAGTGTCAGGGGGACAGTGCTGAGTGTATACTGCAGTGTCAGGGGGTCAGTGCTGAGTGTATACTGCAGTGTCAGGGGTCAGTGCTGAGTGTATACTGCAGTGTCAGGGAGACAGTGCTGAGTGTATACTGCAGTGTCAGGAGTCAGTGCTGAGTGTATACTGCAGTGTCAGGGGTCAGTGCTGAGTGTATACTGCAGTGTCAGGGGGTCAGTGCTGAGGGTATACTGCAGTGTCAGGGGGACAGTGCTGAGTGTATACTGCAGTGTCAGGGGTCAGTGCTGAGTGTATACTGCAGTGTCAGGGGTCAGTGCTGAGTGTATACTGCAGTGTCAGGGGGACAGTGCTGAGTGTATACTGCAGTGTCAGGGGGACAGTGCAGAGGGTATACTGCAGTGTCAGGGGGTCAGTGCTGAGGATATACTGCAGTGTCAGGGGGACAGTGCTGAGTGTATACTGCAGTGTCAGTGGGACAGTGCTGAGTGTATACTGCAGTGACAGGGGGACAGTGCTGAGTGTATACTGCAGTGTCAGGGGGTCAGTGCTGAGGGTATACTGCAGTGTCACGGGGACAGTGCTGAGTGTATACTGCAGTGTCAGGGGGACAGTGCTGAGGGTATACTGCAGTGTCAGGGGGACAGTGCTGAGTGTATGCTGCAGTGTCAGGGGGACAGTGCTGAGTGTATACTGCAGTGTCAGGGGTCAGTGCTGAGTGTATACTGCAGTGTCAGGGGGTCAGTGCTGAGGGTATACTGCAGTGTCACGGGGACAGTGCTGAGTGTATACTGCAGTGTCAGGGGGACAGTGCTGAGGGTATACTGCAGTGTCAGGGGGACAGTGCTGAGTGTATGCTGCAGTGTCAGGGGGACAGTGCTGAGTGTATACTGCAGTGTCAGGGGGACAGTGCTGAGTGTATACTGCAGTGTCAGGGGGACAGTGCTGAGTGTATACTGCAGTGTCAGGGGGACAGTGCTGAGTGTATACTGCAGTGTCAGGGGGACAGTGCTGAGTGTATACTGCAGTGTCAGGGGTCAGTGCTGAGTGTATACTGCAGTGTCAGGGGTCAGTGCTGAGTGTATACTGCAGGGTCAGGGGGACAGTGCTGAGTGTATACTGCAGTGTCAGGGGGACAGTGCTGAGGGTGTACTGCAGTGTCAGGGGGACAGTGCAGAGGGTATATTGCAGTGTCAGGGGGTCAGTGCTGAGTGTATACTGCAGTGTCAGGGGGCCAGTGCTGAGTGTATACTGCAGTGTCAGGGGGACAGTGCTGAGGGTATACTGCTGTGTCAGGGGGACAGTGCTGAGTGTATACTGCAGTGTCAGGGGGAAAGTGCTGAGGGTATACTGCAGTGTCAGGGGGACAGTGCTGAGTGTATACTGCAGTGTCAGGGGGATAGTGCTGAGTGTATACTGCAGTGTCACGGGGAGAGTGCTGAGTGTATACTGCAGTGTCAGGGGGACAGTGCTGAGTGTATACTGCAGTGTCAGGGGTCAGAGCTGAGTGTATACTGCAGTGTCAGGGGGACAGTGCTGAGTGTATACTGCAGTGTCAGGGGGACAGTGCTGAGTGTATACTGCAGTGTCTGGGAGACAGTGCTGAGTGTATACTGCAGTGTCAGGGGGACAGTGCTGAGTGTATACTGCAGTGTCAGGGGGACAGTGCTGAGGGTATACTGCAGTGTCAGGGGGACAGTGCTGAGTGTATACTGCAGTGTCAGGGGGTCAGTGCTGAGTGTATACTGCAGTGTCAGGGGTCAGTGCTGAGTGTATAGGGCAGTGTCAGGGGGACAGTGCTGAGTGTATACTGCAGTGTCAGGGGTCAGTGCTGAGTGTAAACTGCAGTGTCAGGGGTCAGTGCTGAGTGTATACTGCAGTGTCAGGGGGACAGTGCTGAGTGTATACTGCAGTGTCAGGCGGACAGTGCAGAGGATATACTGCAGTGTCAGGGGGTCAGTGCTGAGGGAAAACTGCAGTGTCAGGGGGACGGTGCTGAGTGTATACTGCAGTGTCAGGGGTCAGTGCTGAGTGTATACTGCAGTGTCAGGGGGACAGTGCTGAGTGTATACCGCAGTGTCAGGGGGACAGTGCTGAGTGTATACTGCAGTGTCAGGGGGACAGTGCTGAGGGTATACTGCAGTGTCAGGGGGACAGTGCTGAGTGTATACTGCAGTGTCAGGGGGTCAGTGCTGAGTGTATACTGCAGTGTCAGGGGTCAGTGCTGAGTGTATACTGCAGTGTCAGGGGGACAGTGCTGAGTGTATACTGCAGTGTCAGGGGTCAGTGCTGAGTGTATACTGCAGTGTCAGGGGTCAGTGCTGAGTGTATACTGCAGTGTCAGGGGGTCAGTGCTGAGGGTATACTGCAGTGTCAGGGGGACAGTGCTGAGTGTATACTGCAGTGTCAGGGGTCAGTGCTGAGTGTATACTGCAGTGTCAGGGGTCAGTGCTGAGTGTATACTGCAGTGTCAGGGGGACAGTGCTGAGTGTATACTGCAGTGTCAGGGGGACAGTGCAGAGGGTATACTGCAGTGTCAGGGGGTCAGTGCTGAGGATATACTGCAGTGTCAGGGGGACAGTGCTGAGTGTATACTGCAGTGTCAGTGGGACAGTGCTGAGTGTATACTGCAGTGACAGGGGGACAGTGCTGAGTGTATACTGCAGTGTCAGGGGGACAGTGCTGAGGGTATACTGCAGTGTCAGGGGTCAGTGCTGAGTGTATACTGCAGTGTCAGGGGGTCAGTGCTGAGGGTATACTGCAGTGTCACGGGGACAGTGCTGAGTGTATACTGCAGTGTCAGGGGGACAGTGCTGAGGGTATACTGCAGTGTCAGGGGGACAGTGCTGAGTGTATGCTGCAGTGTCAGGGGGACAGTGCTGAGTGTATACTGCAGTGTCAGGGGGACAGTGCTGAGTGTATACTGCAGTGTCAGGGGGACAGTGCTGAGTGTATACTGCAGTGTCAGGGGGACAGTGCTGAGTGTATACTGCAGTGTCAGGGGGACAGTGCTGAGTGTATACTGCAGTGTCAGGGGTCAGTGCTGAGTGTATACTGCAGTGTCAGGGGGACAGTGCTGAGTGTATACTGCAGTGTCAGGGGGACAGTGCTGAGTGTATACTGCAGTGTCAGGGGTCAGTGCTGAGTGTATACTGCAGTGTCAGGGGGACAGTGCTGAGTGTATACTGCAGTGTCAGGGGTCAGTGCTGAGTGTATACTGCAGGGTCAGGGGGACAGTGCTGAGTGTATACTGCAGTGTCAGGGGGACAGTGCTGAGGGTGTACTGCAGTGTCAGGGCGACAGTGCTGAGGGTATATTGCAGTGTCAGGGGGTCAGTGCTGAGTGTATACTGCAGTGTCAGGGGGTCAGTGCTGAGTGTATACTGCAGTGTCAGGGGGACAGTGCTGAGGGTATACTGCAGTGTCAGGGGGACAGTGCTGAGTGTATACTGCAGTGTCAGGGGGACAGTGCTGAGTGTATACTGCAGTGTCAGGGGGTCAGTGCTGAGTGTATACTGCAGTGTCAGGGGTCAGTGCTGAGTGTATACTGCAGTGTCAGGTGTCAGTGCTGAGTGTATACTGCAGTGTCAGGGGGACCGTGCTGAGTGTATACTGCAGTGTCAGGGGGACAGTGCAGAGGGTATACTGCAGTGTCAGGGGGTCAGTGCTGAGGATATACTGCAGTGTCAGGGGGACAGTGCTGAGTGTATACTGCAGTGTCAGTGGGACAGTGCTGAGTGTATACTGCAGTGTCAGGGGGACAGTGCTGAGTGTATACTGCAGTGTCAGTGGGACAGTGCTGAGGGTATACTGCAGTGTCAGGGGTCAGTGCTGAGTGTATACTGCAGTGTCAGGGGGTCAGTGCTGAGTGTATACTGCAGTGTCACGGGGACTGTGCTGAGTGTATACTGCAGTGTCAGGGGGACAGTGCTGAGGGTATACTGCAGTGTCAGGGGGACAGTGCTGAGTGTATACTGCAGTGTCAGGGGGACAGTGCTGAGTGTATACTGCAGTGTCAGGGGGACAGTGCTGAGTGTATACTGCAGTGTCAGGGGGACAGTGCTGAGGGTATACTGCAGTGTCAGGGGGACAGTGCTGAGTGTATACTGCAGTGTCAGGGGGACAGTGCTGAGTGTATACTGCAGTGTCAGGGGGACAGTGCTGAGGGTATACTGCAGTGTCAGGGGGACAGTGCTGAGTGTATACTGCAGTGTCAGGGGGACAGTGCTGAGTGTATACTGCAGTGTCAGGGGTCAGTGCTGAGTGTATACTGCAGTGTCAGGGGGACAGTGCTGAGTGTATACTGCAGTGTCAGGGGGACAGTGCTGAGTGTATACTGCAGTGTCAGGGGTCAGTGCTGAGTGTATACTGCAGTGTCAGGGGGACAGTGCTGAGTGTATACTGCAGTGTCAGGGGTCAGTGCTGAGTGTCTACTGCAGGGTCAGGGGGACAGTGCTGAGTGTATACTGTAGTGTCAGGGGGACAGTGCTGAGGGTGTACTGCAGTGTCAGGGGGACAGTGCTGAGGGTATATTGCAGTGTCAGGGGGTCAGTGCTGAGTGTATACTGCAGTGTCAGGGGGTCAGTGCTGGGTGTATACTGCAGTGTCAGGGGGACAGTGCTGAGGGTATACTGCAGTTTCAGGGGGACAGTGCTGAGTGTATACTGCAGTGTCAGGGGGACAGTGCTGAGTGTATACTGCAGTGTCAGGGGGTCAGTGCTGAGTGTATACTGCAGTGTCAGGGGGACAGTGCTGAGGGTATACTGCAGTGTCAGGGGGACAGTGCTGAGTGTATACTGCAGTGTCAGGGGGATAGTGCTGAGTGTATACTGCAGTGTCACGGGGACAGTGCTGAGTGTATACTGCAGTGTCAGGGGGACAGTGCTGAGTGTATACTGCAGTGTCAGGGGTCAGTGCTGAGTGTATACTGCAGTGTCAGGGGGACAGTGCTGAGTGTATACTGCAGTGTCAGGGGGACAGTGCTGAGTGTATACTGCAGTGTCTGGGAGACAGTGCTGAGTGTATACTGCAGTGTCAGGGGGACAGTGCTGAGTGTATACTGCAGTGTCAGGGGGACAGTGCTGAGGGTATACTGCAGTGTCAGGGGGACAGTGCTGAGCGTATACTGCAGTGTCAGGGGGTCAGTGCTGAGTGCATACTGCAGTGTCAGGGGTCAGTGCTGAGTGTATAGGGCAGTGTCAGGGGGACAGTGCTGAGTGTATACTGCAGTGTCAGGGGTCAGTGCTGAGTGTAAACTGCAGTGTCAGGGGTCAGTGCTGAGTGTATACTGCAGTGTCAGGGGATCAGTGCTGAGGGTATACTGCAGTGTCAGGGGGACAGTGCTGAGTGTATACTGCAGTGTCAGGGGTCAGTGCTGAGTGTATACTGCAGTGTCAGGGGTCAGTGCTGAGTGTATACTGCAGTGTCAGGGGGACAGTGCTGAGTGTATACTGCAGTGTCAGGGGTCAGTGCTGAGTGTATACTGCAGTGTCAGGCGGACAGTGCAGAGGGTATACTGCAGTGTCAGGGGGTCAGTGCTGAGGGTATACTGCAGTGTCAGGGGGACGGTGCTGAGTGTATACTGCAGTGTCAGGGGTCAGTGCTGAGTGTATACTGCAGTGTCAGGGGGACAGTGCTGAGTGTATACCGCAGTGTCAGGGGGACAGTGCTGAGTGTATACTGCAGTGTCAGGGGGACAGTGCTGAGTGTATACTGCAGTGTCAGGGGGACAGTGCTGAGGGTATACTGCAGTGTCAGGGGGACAGTGCTGAGTGTATACTGCAGTGTCAGGGGGTCAGTGCTGAGTGTATACTGCAGTGTCAGGGGTCAGTGCTGAGTGTATACTGCAGTGTCAGGGGGACAGTGCTGAGTGTATACTGCAGTGTCAGGGGTCAGTGCTGTGTGTATACTGCAGTGTCAGGGGTCAGTGCTGAGTGTATACTGCAGTGTCAGGGGGTCAGTGCTGAGGGTATACTGCAGTGTCAGGGGGACAGTGCTGTGTGTATACTGCAGTGTCAGGGGTCAGTGCTGAGTGTATACTGCAGTGTCAGGGGTCAGTGCTGAGTGTATACTGCAGTGTCAGGGGGACAGTGCTGAGTGTATACTGCAGTGTCAGGGGGACAGTGCAGAGGGTATACTGCAGTGTCAGGGGGTCAGTGCTGAGGATATACTGCAGTGTCAGGGGGACAGTGCTGAGTGTATACTGCAGTGTCAGTGGGACAGTGCTGAGTGTATACTGCAGTGACAGGGGGACAGTGCTGAGTGTATACTGCAGTGTCAGGGGGACAGTGCTGAGGGTATACTGCAGTGTCAGGGGTCAGTGCTGAGTGTATACTGCAGTGTCAGGGGGTCAGTGCTGAGGGTATACTGCAGTGTCACGGGGACAGTGCTGAGTGTATACTGCAGTGTCAGGGGGACAGTGCTGAGGGTATACTGCAGTGTCAGGGGGACAGTGCTGAGTGTATGCTGCAGTGTCAGGGGGACAGTGCTGAGTGTATACTGCAGTGTCAGGGGGACAGTGCTGAGTGTATACTGCAGTGTCGGGGGACAGTGCTGAGTGTATACTGCAGTGTCAGGGGGACAGTGCTGAGTGTATACTGCAGTGTCAGGGGGACAGTGCTGAGTGTATACTGCAGTGTCAGGGGTCAGTGCTGAGTGTATACTGCAGTGTCAGGGGGACAGTGCTGAGTGTATACTGCAGTGTCAGGCGGTCTTTGCTGAGTGTATACTGCAGTGTCAGGGGTCAGTGCTGAGTGTATCCTGCAGTGTCAGGGGGACAGTGCTGAGTGTATACTGCAGTGTCAGGGGTCAGTGCTGAGTGTATACTGCAGGGTCAGGGGGACAGTGCTGAGTGTATACTGCAGTGTCAGGGGGACAGTGTGAGGGTGTACTGCAGTGTCAGGGGGACAGTGCTGAGGGTATATTGCAGTGTCAGGGGGTCAGTGCTGAGTGTATACTGCAGTGTCAGGGGGTCAGTGCTGAGTGTATACTGCAGTGTCAGGGGGACAGTGCTGAGGGTATACTGCAGTGTCAGGGGGACAGTGCTGAGTGTATACTGCAGTGTCAGGGGGACAGTGCTGAGTGTATACTGCAGTGTCAGGGGGTCAGTGCTGAGTGTATACTGCAGTGTCAGGGGGACAGTGCTGAGGGTATACTGCAGTGTCAGGGGGACAGTGCTGAGTGTATACTGCAGTGTCAGGGGGACAGTGCTGAGTGTATACTGCAGTGTCAGGGGGACAGTGCTGAGTGTATACTGCAGTGTCAGGGGGACAGTGCTGAGTGTATACTGCAGTGTCAGGGGTCAGTGCTGAGTGTATACTGCAGTGTCAGGGGGACAGTGCTGAGTGTATACTGCAGTGTCAGGGGGACAGTGCTGAGTGTATACTGCAGTGTCAGGGGGACAGTGCTGAGTGTATACTGCAGTGTCAGGGGTCAGTGCTGAGTGTATAGGGCAGTGTCAGGGGGACAGTGCTGAGTGTATACTGCAGTGTCAGGGGTCAGTGCTGAGTGTATACTGCAGTGTCAGAGGTCAGTGCTGAGTGTATACTGCAGTGTCAGGGGGTCAGTGCTGAGGGTATACTGCAGTGTCAGGGGGACAGTGCTGAGTGTATACTGCAGTGTCAGGGGTCAGTGCTGAGTGTATACTGCAGTGTCAGGGGTCAGTGCTGAGTGTATACTGCAGTGTCAGGGGGACAGTGCTGAGTGTATACTGCAGTGTCTGGGGGACAGTGCAGAGGGTATACTGCAGTGTCAGGGGGTCAGTGCTGAGGGTATACTGCAGTGTCAGGGGGACAGTGCTGAGTGTATGCTGCAGTGTCAGGGGGACAGTGCTGAGGGTGTACTGCAGTGTCAGGGGGACAGTGCTGAGGGTATACTGCAGTGTCAGGGGGACAGTGCTGAGTGTATACTGCAGTGTCAGGGGGACAGTGCTGAGTGTATACTGCAGTGTCAGGGGGACAGTGCTGAGGGTATACTGCAGTGTCAGGGGGACAGTGCTGAGTGTATACTGCAGTGTCAGGGGGACAGTGCTGAGTGTATACTGCAGTGTCAGGGGGACAGTGCTGAGGGTGTACTGCAGTGTCTGGGGGACAGTGCTGAGGGTATACTGCAGTGTCAGGGGGACAGTGCTGAGGGTATACTGCAGTGTCAGGGGGACAGCGCTGAGTGTATACTGCAGTGTCAGGGGGTCAGTGCTGAGTGTACACTGCAGTGTCAGGGGGACAGTGCTGAGTGTATACTGCAGTGTCAGGGGGTCAGTGCTGAGTGTATACTGCAGTGTCAGGGGGACAGTGCAGAGGGTATACTGCAGTGTCAGGGGGACAGTGCTGAGTGTATACTGCAGTGTCAGGGGGACAGTGCTGAGTGTATACTGCAGTGTCAGGGGGACAGTGCAGAGGGTATACTGCAGTGGCAGGGGGTCAGTGCAGAGGGTTTCCTGCAGTGTCAGGGGGACAGTGCTGAGTGTATACTGCAGTGTCAGGGGGACAGTGCTGAGTGTATACTGCAGTGTCAGGGGGTCAGTGCTGAGGGAAAACTGCAGTGTCATGGGGACAGTGCTGAGTGTATACTGCAGTGTCAGGGGGACAGTGCTGAGTGTATACTGCAGTGTCAGGGGGTCAGTGCTGAGTGTATACTGCAGTGTCAGTGGGACAGTGCTGAGGGTATACTGCAGTGTCAGGGGGACAGTGCTGAGTGTATACTGCAGTGTCAGGGGGACAGTGCTGAGGGTATACTGCAGTGTCAGGGGGACAGTGCTGAGTGTATACTGCACTGTCAGGGGGACAGTGCTGAGTGTATACTGCAGTGTCAGGGGGACAGTGCTGAGTGTATACTGCAGTGTCAGGGGGTCAGTGCTGAGTGTATACTGCAGTGTCAGGGGGACAGTGCTGAGTGTATACTGCAGTGTCAGTGGGACAGTGCTGAGTGTATCCTGCAGTGTCAGGGGGACAGCGCTGAGGGTATACTGCAGTGTCAGGGGGACAGTGCTGAGTGTATACTGCAGTGTCAGGGGGACAGTGCTGAGGGTATACTGCAGTGTCAGGGGGACAGTGCTGAGTGTATACTGCAGTGTCAGTGGGACAGTGCTGAGTGTATACTGCAGTGTCAGGGGGACAGTGCTGAGGGTGTACTGCAGTGTCAGGGGGACAGTGCTGAGGGTATACTGCAGTGTCAGGGGGACAGTGCTGAGTGTATACTGCAGTGTCAGGGGGTCAGTGCTGAGTGTATACTGCAGTGTCAGGGGGACAGTTCTGAGTGTATACTGCAGTGTCAGGGGGACAGTGCTGAGTGTATACTGCAGTGTCAGGGGGACCGCGCTGAGGGTATACTGCAGTGTCAGGGGGACAGTGCTGAGTGTATACTGCAGTGTCAGGGGGACAGTGCTGAGTGTATACTGCAGTGTCAGGGGGACAGTGCTGAGTGTATACTGCAGTGTCAGTGGGACAGTGCTGAGTATATACTGCAGTGTCAGGGGGACAGTGCTGAGGGTGTACTGCAGTGTCAGGGGGACAGTGCTGAGGGTATACTGCAGTGTCAGGGGGACAGTGCAGAGGGTATACTGCAGTGTCAGGGGGACAGTGCTGAGTGTATACTGCAGTGTCAGGGGGACAGTGCTGAGTGTATACTGCAGTCTCAGGGGGACAGTGCTGAGTGTATACTGCAGTGTCAGGGGGACAGTGCTGAGGGTATACTGCAGTGTCAGGGGGTCAGTGCTGAGTGTATACTGCAGTGTCAGGGGGACTTTGCTGAGTGTATACTGCAGTGTCAGGGGGACAGTGCTGAGGGTGTACTGCAGTGTCAGGGGGACAGTGCTGAGTGTATACTGCAGTGTCAGGGGGTCAGTGCTGAGAGTATACTGCAGTGTCAGGGGGACAGTGCTGAGTGTATACTGCAGTGTCAGGGGGACAGTGCTGAGTGTATACTGCAGTGTCAGGGGGACAGTGCTGAGGGTATACTGCAGTGTCAGGGGGTCAGTGCTGAGTGTATACTGCAGTGTCAGGGGGACAGTGCTGAGTGTATACTGCAGTGTCAGGGGGACAGTGCTGAGTGTATACTGCAGTGTCAGGGGGACAGTGCTGAGTGTATACTGCAGTGTCAGGGGGACAGTGCTGAGGGTGTACTGCAGTGTCTGGGGGACAGTGCTGAGGGTATACTGCAGTGTCAGGGGGACAGTGCTGAGGGTATACTGCAGTGTCAGGGGGACAGCGCTGAGTGTACACTGCAGTGTCAGGGGGTCAGTGCTGAGTGTACACTGCAGTGTCAGGGGGACAGTGCTGAGTGTATACTGCAGTGTCAGGGGGTCAGTGCTGAGTGTATACTGCAGTGTCAGGGGGACAGTGCTGAGGGTATACTGCAGTGTCAGGGGGTCAGTGCTGAGTGTACACTGCAGTGTCAGGGGGACAGTGCTGAGTGTATCCTGCAGTGTCAGGGGGACAGTGCTGAGTGTATACTGCAGTGTCAGGGGGACAGTGCTGAGAGTATACTGCAGTGTCAGGGGGACAGTGCTGACGGTATACTGCAGTGTCAGGGGGACAGTGCTGAGTGTATACTGCAGTGTCAGGGGGTCAGTGCTGAGTGTATACTGCAGTGTCAGGGGGACAGTGCTGAGGGTATACTGCAGTGTCAGGGGGTCAGTGCTGAGTGTACACTGCAGTGTCAGGGGGACAGTGCTGAGCGTATACTGCAGTGTCAGGGGGACAGTGCTGAGTGTATACTGCAGTGTCAGGGGGACAGTGCTGAGAGTATACTGCAGTGTCAGGGGGACAGTGCTGACGGTATAGTGCAGTGTCAGGGGGACAGTGCTGAGGGTATACTGCAGCTGGTGGGCAATGCAGAGGGTATTCTGCAGTCAGTGGGCATTACTGACGGCACACTGCGGTGTCTGAGGGCTGTACTGACGGAGTATTGAGGAAATGCTACGCTAGCCCTGTGCTCTAGTCAGGGAATACTACCCTGTCTGAGCAGATATGTTGAGGGAGTGCTGCAGATTCTGAGCTGTTAATTGGCAGCGTAAAAATATTGAGTGAAATGAATCTGACAAGTTCTTAGATCTGAAGAAGCATGACTGGACTTGATACATTAACTCTGTTTCTCTCTCCACAGATGCTGTCAGACCTGCTGAGTTTTGTCAGCAATTTCTGTCTTTGTTCTGAGAATAACTGTATCTGTTAACAGGGTTATATTTTAGTGGGAAGCTGCAGGATGTTTGAACTATGTTTGGGATGGGTGACATTATTCGGTTGGGAGTTGGGGACACAACTGGAGAACGGCTCTCAATGTGGGGGAATAGACGCTAATGCAATGATGTACAGGATGCTTGCACATTCTACACTGAATCATTGGCTGTTCCACCTCAGAAATCGCCTCTTCAGTTCTGGATGATTGTGTGTCTCTGATGAGACACCTATTCTCAGCTCATTGTCCAGCTCACCTCCCCAAACCCTTTCATATTTCTCTTCTTCAAACAACCGCATCATTTAATTTTCTTAGGAATTTATGGTTGATGCTTCAATAATGATCAGTGACAGTGAGTTCCACATTCCAGTCACTGTACAAGATTTTGCTGACTCCCTAAATCTATCTGATGATTTTAAATGTGGCTGCACGTCACAGGTCAGGAGGGACAGTCCATCACTATTTGTAGCATCATAATTATTTGCAATCATAAAGGCTGCTCCTTAATCTTCTTAGCTGTAATGAGAAAAGCTTATAATTTATCAAAGGTCTCTTCATAACAGTAATCACAATAACATCACCATGAATTTACACCACCCGCTTTCATATTCCCTTACACTCTCCTGACAATGAGATGTCCAATTGGCACAATTCTCTCTTTGCAGCTTAGTCGAGGTCTTGTACAAATCAAACTCTGCTTGTTTTTGCTTTTGAGATCTGAATCCAGTCGCAAATCTAAGAATTTCATTTGATTTTTCTCTCGCTGTTTGGCTTGCAGGCTGAGATGAGGATGAAGGAGGTTGGTCCATCCCACCCTTCTGCAAATCTGACCAGTCTCAGGGTGGGGTCCCACAGTCAGCGTTCGTGGCTGAAGCCCATGAAGGGAGTTTTGGCAGCAATGGCAGAAGAAAGTGCAACATGTGCCGGCAGACAGAGAAATAAATTCCTTCCAGAAGAGTCAGAGATAACACAATGTGGAGCTGGAGGAACACAGCAGGCCAGGCAGCATCGGAGGAGCAGGAAGGCTGACATTTGGGTTGGGACCCTTCTTCAGGCAATGCCTTGTGTTTGTTTTACTTTTGAGATTGATAGGTTCCTAGATTTGAACAATATGAAGAGACTGCAGGATAATGGTGCTGAGGTAGAGACCCATTTGAAGCGTGAGACAGGTTTGATGAGCCAAATGGATCGTTTCCTATTTCCTATAGTTTCTCTTTCTTTAAGCACCCACGAGGAAGGAAATGAGAACTGGCTCATATATTCTGTCCCCTGGTTGTACAGCCTTATTTTCTCCCTGGAATTGAGAGGCTGCTGTAACCAACTGAAGTGGATAGCAGTGTCCTCAGGCAGATCATTACTATTATCGCTACGATCCTGTTAGAGACAATTTATGTTCAAGGAAGGAATTTGAACATCCAGCAATTAACTGGCAGAACTATGTCATAAGATTTCATGCTTTTAATTAAAATAAAACTTTATTTTATATTTAAAAGAATTAAGCAAAGTAAGCACTATTAACTTAACACTATAGCTTACATGAACTTATACTCAAACTCCATTTCACTTTCCACTTCCCTGAAGTGTTCCTTTATCTTACAAAATCCTGAAGGATCATTCACTCTTCCTTGGACCAAGCTAAAGACACAGCTTCTGGAAGGTCCTTTGGTCTCTCCATAGTCATCCTGCTATTCCTTGAAGTACAAGGAATGGACCAAATGCGAGCAGAAGGAATTTGTTTAATTTGATGTCTTGCTCAGCACAGTATGGTGAGCTGAAGGGCCTGTTCCTGTGCTGTACTGGTGTATGTTCGACATGCATTTCAGAGTTACAGTTTTTGGAAGAGTCATCTTCAATCTTTTTTAAAGATCTCACTACTGTGGGCTCTCTAATCCTCATGTCTCACCTTTGGACATATTTTTAACCATTTTGCAAATGCAGCTTCTGTACAGCTCCTTCCAAGGTAACAATGGAAGCTGACTGCATTCTGCCACAAGGTTCTGTGAGGATCATTGTAGATTTGCTCCATTTTTTTGCTAGCTGGAGCAAATCTTTCAGCTGCTTTTCCATCCTGGAACCCAAACTGAACTGTCAGCTTTAGTTAGCCAACACTGGGAATAAATAAATGAAAAGGAGGAGGGGAGGATTGAGATGATTCAGAAAGAGGAAAAGGGGTGGTTTCCACAAAACCATCAAAACAGGATAGCACCATTCACTCAGTGATGCCCACACAAAGGAAGATTTGCATTGACTCTAAGGAGTTCTAAAGCCCATCACAGCTCACACAGCACTGTGATGACAGTGAGTTATCTCTGATATTAACTTAAAATGAGGTATTGCATTTTGGTAAAACAAATAAGGTCAAACAAACTTGTACAATTAAAAATAGGGCCTTGGGTAGTGTTGTAGAACAGAGAGACCTAATGGTTCAGGTGCATAAATCTTTGAAGTTTGCATCACATGTGTACAGGATGGTTAAGAAGGCATGTAGTACACTTGCCTTCATTGCTCAGATCTTTGAGCATGGGAGTTGGAACATCATGTTGAGGTTGTACAGGACATTGGTCAGGCCTCTTCTGGAATTCTGTGTCCCATTCTGCTCGCCCTGCTATAGGAAGGACATTATTCAGCTGGACAGGGTTCAGAAGTGATTTGCCAGGATGTTGCTGGGAATGGAGGGTTTGAATTGTAAAGAGAGGCTGGAGAGGCTGGGACTATTTTCCCCAGAGCATAGGAAATTGAGGGGTGATATTATGGAGGCTTATAAAGTCATGAGCGATATAGATAAGGTGAATGGCATGTGTCTTTTCCTTGGGGTGGGGTATTTCAAGACTAGGGGTCATATTTGTAAGATGAGAGGAGAAAGATTTGAAAAAAGACTTGGACACAGAAAGGATTGCAGATGCTGGAAGCTAGAGTCAATAAATGTGGAGCTGGAAAAGCACAGCAGGTCAGACAGCATCCGAGGAGCAGAGAAATCAATGTTTCAGACTGAAACCTTTCATCTGTCCTGACACAGGTTTCAGCCTGAAACACTGACCAGCTGTGCTTTTCCAGCTCCACATTTATTAAGATTTAAAAAGACATGAGAGTGGTTCGTGTGTGGAATGAACTTCCAGAAGAAGTGAACATTTGGAGAAGGACATGCACAAGAAATATTAGGAGGGATATGGGCCAAGCACAGGCAGGTGGGACTACTTTAGTTTGGGATTATGTTGTCTTGGATTGGTCGGACCAAAGGGTCTGTTTCTGTGCTGCATGACTCTATGACTACAATATCATTGATGGGACATGTACATACATTGTGGACATTTTGGAATAAACAATTGCAAAGCAGTGGCTGCAAGAGGGAACCATTTGTGAGGAACACAAACTGCTCAGTTGGAACTACTGAGTCGACAATACCGCCAGAGAGAGGTCACATGACTCAGTTTGATCATTTAAAAATGCTGCTGGAATTGACCGTCGGAGAAATGACTTGCCTTGATCAACAGTCCTTGTTCTTTCTCTCTCCTTTTCTATCAAATCCCTTCCATCAAAGTGTGAGAGCTGTAAACCTACTGAGATGCCTCATCACCACAAGTGGAGGGTCCCTGAAATATACATCGTTATCTGCAGAAAAGCAAATCTGACCAGATGTAAGTAGTCTGGGAGTGTCAATAGTTTATGTGCGAGTTGGCTTCTGCTACAGACCAACATTCTGGTAATCTGTGATTAATTTATTCCATCTCCCAGTCTGGGAGATGGTGGTGTGTGTTTGTGCATTTGCACAGTTTAAGGTTTATTTAAATCCAAACTTTTTTTTATTCATTCATGGGATGAGGCTGTTGCTGGCCAGACGAGCATTTATTGCCCATCCCTAATCGCCCAGAGGGCAGTTATGAGTCAACCACATTACTGTCACATGTAGGCCAGTCCACGTAAGGATGGCAGTTTCCTTCCCTAAAGAACATTAGTGAACCAGATGGGGCTTTCCCCAATAATGAGCATCATTAAATTCTTAATTCCAGATATTTTAGTGAATTCAAATTCTACGATCTGCCATGGCAGGATTCGAGCCCAGGTCGCTTTGCAGAAGAAACCAACTGCTTTGCAGAACACCTCCGCTCAGTTCGCAGCAAACAACTGCACCTCCCAGTCGCGAACCATTTTAACTCCCCCTCCCATTCCTTAGATGACATGTTCATCCTGGGCCTCCTGCAGTGCCATAATGATGCCACCCGAAGGTTGCAGGAACAGCAACTCATATTCTGCTTGGGAACCCTGCAGCCCAATGGTATCAAAGTGGATTTCACAAGCTTCAAAATCTACCCTTGCCCCACTGCATCCCAAAACCAGCCCAGCTCATCCCCTCCCGCCACTGCATCCCAAAACCAGCCCTGCTCGTCCCCGCCTACCTAATCTGTTCTTCCTCTCACCTATCTCCTCCTCCCACCTCAAGCCGCACCTCCATTTCCTACCTACTAACCTCATCCCACCCCCTTGACCTGTCCGTCCTCCCCGGACTGACCTATCCCCTCCCTACCTCCCCACCTATACTCTCCTCTCCACCTATCTTCTCCCCTATCTATCTTCGGTCCGCCTCCCCCTCTCTCCCTATTTATTTCAGAATCTTCTCCACATCCCTCTTTTTTGATGAAGGGTCTAGCCCTGAAACGTCAGCTTTTGTGCTCCTGAGATGCTGCTGGGCCTGCTGTGTTCATCCAGCTCCACACTTTATTATCTAGGATTCTCCAGCATCTGCAGTTGCCATGATCTCTCCCCCAGAACATTACCTGGGTCTCTGCATTAACAGTCCAGTATAATACTACTGTTACCATTGTTGCATCCAGTGGTTGGGGGGGGGAGGGGTTGCGGTCAAAGAAAGTTTATCTGCTCCTATCTGGATCATAATAATAATTGTAATAATTATCATGCAGTATAATGTCCAAACATGCAGCCAATTTTCACACAACAAGATCCCACAACCAGCGATGAGATAAATAACCAGGAACAGGTGAACGCTGTTTAACCTCATTCAGTCAGTCATGAAGACCAAGCCTAATCTGTATCTTAACTCCATCAGCCAACCTTTGCTCATTTCCCTTGATATCCTAAACTGGCAATAAAATCAAAAAAAACAGTGCAGCACAGAAACAGGCCTTTTGGCTCACCAAGCCTGCGTCCACATGCTGTACTTTTCTAACTAAAAACCTTCTGTCTGTATCTATTCCCTGTCTAATTGTACGTCTGACAAGATGCTCTTAAAAGTTGTTATTGTAACCATCTCTACCACCAGTGGCAGTGCATTCCAGGTACTTAGCACCCTCTGTGTAAAAAAAACCTGCCTCTCACATTCCCTATCAACTTACTGCCTTTTATCTGATAGCAGTGTCCCCTATAAATTGACATTTCTACCCTGGGATAAAGGCTCTGGATCTCACTCCATCCATGCCTCTCACAATGTTGTGAATGACTGATGTCGGTTGAGGATGGTAAACTGCATACCACAGAAACCCCTTGCTCTTTTTAAAACAATTCTGTGAGATCGTTCTACATTTACTGAGATGGAAAACATCCCTTTGTTTTCATGAATCACCTGTCAGGTAGCGCCTGTAACAGTGCAGCACTCCCTCGGCACTGCACTGCAAACTCCATCCGGATAATATGTTCAAGACTCTGGAGTTTAACGAAAGATTAAAAATTAAAGAATTCTACAGTGGAGCTAAAGTTTAAAGTTCACATGAAGCACTTTAAGGTTGAGTGAATGTCTGAAAGGCCAACTTTCCTCGTTACATATCACCGTGTACTGGCAGTGAGGACTGAACTCTTACTCAAAGTGTTGACTAAGAGTTAGGAAAGCCGAAAGAACTGCGGATGCTGTAAATCAGGAACAAAAACAGAAGTTGCTGGAAAAGCTCAGCAGGTCTGGCAGCATCTGTGAAGGGAGAAACAGAGTTAACATTTTGAGTCCGGTGTTGACTCTCCTTCAGAACTGAAAAGTGTCGGAAATAGGTTCTTATTTATATTCTGACGCAAGTGGAGGAGGGGTGAAGGGCACAGCAGTGAAATTGATGAAGGGTCTAGGTCCGAAACATCAGCTTTCCTGCTCCTCTGATGCTGCTTGGCCTGCTGTGTTCATCCGGCTCTACACCTTGTTATCTCGGATTCTCCAGCATCTGCAGTTTCCATTATCACAGATTCAATATGGTCCGTTTCTGAAATTATGGAATTCAATGTAGACACCTTGAGACTGTAAAGTGCCCAACTTGCATGAGGTATTAAACCATAATATATAGGAGCAGAATTAGGCCGTTTGGCCCAACAAACCTGCTCCACCATTCATTCATGACTGATACATTTCCCTACCGCTTTCTCCTAACTTCTCCTGTAACTCTTGATCCCCTCACTAATGAAGAACCTATCTATTTCTGTCTTAATCACACTCAATGACTTGGCCTCCACAGCCCTCTCGGCGAAGGAGTTCCACAGATTCACCACCTTCTAGCTGAAGAAATTCCTCCTAATCCCAAGGGTTGTCCCTTCACTCTGAGGCTGTGCCCTCGGATCGAGTCTCTCCTACCAGTAGAAACATCTTCTGCACTCTATCCACGCCCTTCAGTAGTGTCACATGTTGTTCCTTGAGCCTGTGTTGTGGAGCATTGCAGTGGGTCCAGGTCAGAAATGCTTGTGTTGGAGCAAAGTGATTTGTTGAAATGGCAAGCTTTTGTTTCGGGATTTCAGAGTGTCGGGCTGAGGACAGACTGACTCAGAACGGAAGTGGGTGACTGTCACTGAAGCTCTCAATGTGATGTACAGACCTGTCACAGTAAAGAAGGTGGTGTGAGGCTGTGAGCTGTTATATTCAGGCTGGAGATTGATCGCCCAACCTGTAATGTTCCTCTCTGACTGATGATTCCAGTTCTGACAAGGCAATGCGTGTGAGGCTTTCCATCAACAACTTTTTCAAGTGTCAGTTACAATGTGAAGTTTTTCTCACCTGAAGGTCACCTGGTGACATGTTCAGACACCATGTATGAGTAATTTATTGTGCCTTGGATAACAACCAGGCTGGACAATTCAACCCTTCATACCTGTCCTGTCAGACCCCTGTTGATGTATTCATACAAGAATGAGTTAAGAATTGAAGGAGGCCATTCAATCTCTCGTACCTGATCTGATTGCATTTGGTATTTCACGCTCCCATCCCCCTCCAATAGTGTTTGATTCCCCTCACTAAGAGGAATCTTTCCATTTCCCCTTAAAAATATTCAATGACACTGCCTCCTGAGGGAAAGATTCCAAAGTGATATTGCTGCAATTCAAATGCCAGGCAGTGCCCACCCACAACTAGAGAGAATCTGACCATTGCTGCTTGACATTCAATAGAGTTACCATTACTGATTCCGCCACGACCAACATCTTGGGGGTTACCAGAAAATGAACTAAATGAATACGACAGCTACAAGATCGTGTCAGAGGCTAGGGATCTTGCAGTGAGTATTTCACCTCCTGACTCCCCAGAACCTGATGTTGATAATGGGAGATTCCCACTAGTCTAGAGAAACTCACTAAGGGTCTGTAGCCAGCACTTTCCAAACCCACGATCACCTCAGTCTAGAAGGACAAAGGCAGCAGGTATATGTGAACACCACCACCCACAAGTTCCCCTCCGAGCCACTCACCATCCTGACTTGGGAATATATCGCCGTTCCTTCAGTGTCACTGGGTCAAAATCCTGGAATTCCCTCTCTTAGGGCATTGTGGGTCAGCCCACAGCTGGAGGACTGCAGTGGTTCAAGAAGGTAGCTCACCTCCACCTTCTCAAGGGGCAACTAGGGATGGACAAGAAATGCTGGGCCCAACCAGCAGCGCCCACATCCCACAAATGAATTTAAAAAAGACAAACAAAACTCTGACAAGAGAAGATTTCTCCTCGGAGATCTTCATCTCTTTCCTATTAAAGAAGCCATCAAATTTAAAATATGCTCCTAGCTCTGGGCTCACCCATAAGAGGAACCATCATTTCCACATCCACCTTGTCAAGATCATTCAGGATCTGATACACTTCAATCAAATCACCCCTCCCCCTCTTCTAAACTCCAGTCAAAACAATCTCAACCGGTCCAACCTCCCCTCATAAAACCATCCCTGTTCCTTCCAGGGATCTATCTAACCTCTTACGGACATTTACGCCCTTCTTTAAATCAGGGAATAAAAACTGTAGCCTTCTTAGCTGTGCTCTAACGCTTTTACGACTCATGTATTAAAGCACCCTGATCCCTGAATGGATTCCAACTATGCCATGATCTGCTCCCCTTCTATAAAATACCAAACAAAACACTCACTTTCTCAACAGCCCCGTTTGGGAATTAGGAGGGTTAAAAGGGATCTGAAAAATGTTTACCGGGAGGTTGCCTAGAATGGGGGATTGTTTTCATCAGAACACAGGAGGTTGAGAGGCAACCTGATACAAGTTTATAAGATTGTGTATGGCATGGATAGAGTGGAAAGCATGAGGTTTTTTCCTGGGGGTAGGGGTCAAATATGAGGGGACACAGGTTCAAGGTGCGAGGGGGCATGTTTAAAAGAGATGTGTGAGGCAAGGTTTTTCACACAAAGGGTGGTGAGTGCCTGGAACACGTTGCCAGAGGAGGTGGTGGATGCAGACAGAACAGCATCATTCAAGAAACACCTGGACATTTACATGAAGAGGAAAGAAATGGAGGGATTTGGATCCTGTAAGTGGAGACAGTTTTAGTGTGGAAGGGCAAAACGTGTTGGTGCAGGCTTGGAGGGGCCGAAGGGCCTGTTCCTGTGCTGTATTGTTCTTTGTTCTATTCTCCAATAGTCAGCAGATTCCTATCCCTGTTCCTGACTGCCCATTACATATGTCCATTGGAGTAGCCGGATTTCAGGGAACCATTTGTCATTCTGTAAATCTCAGCATTCCTCAAAGCTCTTCACAAACTGAGAAAATGTTTTCAAAACGCAGTGTGACCTTCATAAAGATTAAAAGATGTTATTGCACTGTTTTGGAGGCAGTTCAGAGGAGGTCCATGAGATTGATTCCAGAGCTATCAGGTTTGTCTGATGAAGAGAGATTGAGCAGTTTAGGCTGATGCTTTCTGGAGTTTTTGCGATATATAAGAGAACCTTTTGAGATATATAAGATGCTAAAAGGGTGTGGACAAAGTAGACAGAGAGGATGTTTCCTCATGTGGGACAACCTAGAATGAGAGGTGATAGTTTTAGGATAAGGGGAAGGAGATTTAAAATAGAGAGGAGGAGAAATCACTTCTCTCAAAAGGTTGTGAATCAGTGGAATTTACTCCCCCAGAGTGCAGTGGATGCGAAGGAGGGGATAGACAGACTTTTAATTGGGGTTGAAGGGGTATGGAGAGCGGGCAGGAAAGTGGGGTTGAGGCTGAGATGAGATCAGCCATGATTATACTAAATGGCAGAGCAGAGTGGTCTCCTCCTGTTCCTGGTTCTCATATTAAGTCAAATTGTTGAAGAGGGAACAGAGCACGGGGTTGGGGGGATGGAGGGGTGGAGGGCAGAGAATGACGGCAAAGTGGTAGTGCAATGGGCTAGGGATGGGAAATCTCACCATGGCAGATTATGGCATTTAAGTTCATACAATATGGAATTGAGAGCTAGTCTCTCAGGACTGGGGGCCATCAACTGATGTCAAAACACATGCTGGTTCGCTAGTGCCCCCTGAAATTGCCGAGCAAACCATTCCATTCAAGACCAATGACAGACAGGCAGCAAACACTGGACCCACCAATAGTATGCACATTTCATGGAAGAAAATTTCCTTGTAAAAACCATATCACTAAACTTGGAGCTAATGTCGCAACAATTCTCATCAACAATTCATAAATTAGTTAAAATAAATTTGACCTGATTTAAACTTGAGATGTGTCTCGTGGGATTGGTGTTGGTGATGGTGATCAGCTCTGAAATTGCCCCTTCTCATCTGTCCACCGCACCGATGTCTTTTGCAATGTGCATGGCGTTCACATTTATCTGCATTAAAATCCGTCTGTCATCTTTACCCTCACTCATTTAATTAATCCAAACATCTTCAAATCCTATTATACGGTTCTGGTAACCATACAGCTGCGATTTGAACAGCATATTTTCCAGTTCTTAGTGAGAAACCTTTTATCATTCATGTGCTCTGTAAAGAGCAGGGTTTCTAAAACACAAGCCGTACATTGTCACTTATCAGAGCCTGTCTCTCCTGGTACACAGCCTGGCTTCCATTTCATCCTAAAATTTGTAGCCATGTCTGTTTCAGATCCAGCCAATTAATTTCTCATTATTTCCAAAAACATTAATCTCCTTTAGAATCCGCTATTCCCTTCTGAAGACCCAGGTTAATAACTGTCATAGGGGAGCTCTCATCTGCTACTTTAATTACTGCCTGAGAAACGCCAGTATCTTTCTGAGAGAGGAAGATTTGCATTTTATAATATACACCAGGACTAACAGCGGCAGCTTGTCTCAAATAGCCTTGCAACCTATGACGAACTGTCATTGTTGTAATATTAGAAATGTGGCAGCCCATTTGCACAGACCAATGGTCACGAAAAGCATGTGATAAATTATAAGATTGAAACAGAGCTCAGATTTCAGATTAATGACCTCTTTAAAGAGAACATTTTCACCCAGAAAGTGGTGGGTATCTGGAACTCACTTGAATGAAAGCAAAATACGATGGATGCTGAGAATCTGAAACAGACAGAAAAAAACCAAGGCAGGGATTCACTGCCTGAAAGGGTGATGGGGCAGGAACCCTCACAGCATGGGTATATAACTGGGAAAGGGTTAGAGGGGATATGGGCTAAACGCTGGCAAATGGGGCTGAATTAATTTGGGATATCTGGTCGGCACGCATGAGTTGAACTGAAGGTTCTGTTTCCATGCTGTACAACTCCAAGACTCTAACCATTTAGATGATCTGTCAAACTGTCTGCAGACCCAGAGATCAATAAAAACAGTAAACAATTGTGATCTTCGCCCAATGAATGCAGAAACTAACATTTTGCTGTGCGTTGAAAAGGTCCCACCTATTTTATGTTGTGCAAGATTCAGGGCTGTGCTCCTTGGGAGGTGATCGAGCTGAGGAGGGACTGGCAGGACAGGTTTATTAATAACACCCCCTAATCATGTTGACACCCTGACACAGCCAGTGTTGCCAGGGTTGGGATCTCTCCTGGTACACAGCCTGGCTTCCATTTCATCCTGAAATTTGTATCCATGTCTGTTTCAGATCCAGCCAATTAATTTCTCATTACGTTCGAACACGTTTTCCCCTTACCCCCACTCTAGAGCAGTCACGGATCCCCGCCACAGTGAGATTGGAAAGCCGAGGAGGAATGGATTCCAATGATTAATGGGAAAAGAAAACTAGGGCTGCAGCAGGGACATGTTTGTGAAGAGGCAGCTCCTTCACCTTGGCCTGTTGCCTGGCAACCCATAGGCCCATTCCAGTCCCAGCGCCTGCCTCCTGCCCTTTCCCCTTGTTAGTTACAGATAGTGAATAAAGACAGAAATTAGTTACAGATAATAAATAAAAACCAAAATTGGTCACAGCTAACAAATAAAGACTGCAAATATGGCATATAAAGAGTTAAAAATGACAATTAAAGGCTGAAAAGGTGGCAAATAAAGATGGGGGAATAAAGCAACAAATTAATGAGTGAAAAGATGACAATAAAAGACTGAAAGAGAAGACGGACCAGATGACATCACCCAGTGGGTCTGCGGTTGGCTATTTTATTGAGCTGATGTAAACAAGGGTCGCCAATCACAGCGAGAGGCAGGCAAAGCCTTTCATTAGCAATTGTTTGAGATTTTAGAATAGTGGAGACAGAGAGAGAGAGAGAGAGAGAGAGAGACTGAGAGAGAAATCATGCTCATTGCCAGTTGATCTGATCTCAGTGCTGCCCACAGGACATCAGTACCATGTGTGGTCTACATTTGTCTGCAGGTGTTGAATGGAGCTCCCAAGGAGTCAGCTTGCTACCTAGGTAAGGACATAGCCTCCTCCTTTCTATAATGGGCAGCCCTGTCAGAGCTGGTGTACTTCGATAATCCCATTGAAGCAATTTACGTCTCAGTCATAGTGTTGTGCACAACCAAACGTGCAGGCAGCCTGTGTTCATTTATTTGCAATCCTTTCCTTTACTATTCCCCTCACACAGTGTTTTAAACAGCCCATCGCGGTTAATAAATTGTCCTCCACTCACTCGAACCTTGTCACTAAAGCCAAGAGTATATTTACTCACCTCTGAAATGCAGATCACCGCATAACTGGTATAAAGTGTTCAGCTATGGAATGAGGTAGTTTCGGGGCCCAGGGTCCAGGAAAGATTTCTGCAACAGGGAATGAGAAATATACAGGAGGAACAGGGAAGGGAAATATTCCGTGTAGACAGAATGGGACAAAAAGAGTGGAAATATAATGTGGATAGGCAGTGGAAATGCTGCACATAGTGAGAATATGTTATAAGCAAGGATTCAGAGTTTTCATTCAGTTAATCATAGCGTGTGGGCATCGATGACTAAACCAGTGTTTATTGCCTATTCCTAGTTGCCCTTGGGAAATGGTGATTAAGGAACTGTGATTTATTTCCAAATCAGGAAGGTGAGCGACTTGGAGGGGACCTTGAAGGTGGGGGTGTTCCTGTATACCTGCTGCTGTTGTTCTTCGAGATGGTCGTGGGTTTGGAAGGTGCTGTCTGAGGATCTTTGTGGTGAATTGCTGTCATGTATCTTGTGGGTAAAGTCACTATAGCCTGACCAGACTATGAGGATGCTCTCTCTCTCATTTTAGAGACAGACATGACTGGCGACAGCCAGCACTCCACTGGCAAGGGGAGATGTTGGGAAGGAGTAGTCTTTTATGGTGACCTCAGTTGGTGCAGGAACTGAATCCATGGTTTTGGTGTCATTCAGCATTGCAAACCAGCCAATGAGCTAAACAACCCCACCCCCACCACAAGTTTCTCTCCAAACCAAGTATTATCCTAACTGGGAAATATATCGCCATCCCTTCAGTGAACATTCACCACCATCTTGTAAATCGTAATGGGGCAAGTAAGTGTTGAATGTGGTGGATGTGGTGCCAGTCAAGCAGCTGCTTTGTCCTGGATGTGCCAAGCTTCTCGAGTGTTGTAGGGGCTGTATCCTTCCCGGCAATTGGGGGGTATTCCATCACACTCCTGACTTGTGCCTTGTACCACTTGTAAACAGGCTTTGAGGAGTCAGGGGGTGAGTTACTCACTGCAGTATTCCTAGCTTCTGACCTGCTTTTGTAGCTGTGAGTCCAGTTAAGTTTCTGGTCAATGGTATTTCTCGGTGTGTTGATTGAAATGTAGAAACAGAATGAATAGGAACAGGAGTAGACCATTCAGCCCTTCAAGCTTGGTCTGCCACTCACCTTGTACATGGCTGATCATCTATCCCTTGTTCCTGCTTTCTCTCCATACCCTTTAGCTATATCTAACTCCTTTTTGAAACCATTCAATGTTTTGGCCTCAACTGTTTTCTATGGTACTGAATTCCTTAGGCTCACCACTCTCTGGATGAAGAAATTTCTCCTCATCTCAGTCAAACATTTCCTATTCTGTATCCTTAGAATGTGATCCCCAGTTCCGGACTCCCCAGTCAGTGGGAGCATCTTTCCTTCATTTACTCTAGTTCTGTTAGAACTTTATAGGTTTTTATGAAATTTCCCTCATTCTTCTAAACTTCAGTGAATATAATCCAATCTCTCTTCATTCATTAGTCTCACCATCAGGCAATCAGTGTGGTAAAGCTTCGATTCACTCCCCCTTTAGCTAGAGCATCCTTCTGCAGATAAGGAGATCAGAACTGCACTCAGTACTCCAGGTCTCACCAAGGCCCTGTATAATTGCAGCAGAACATCCCTGCTCCTGTATTTAAATTACTCACTATGAAGGTTAACATACTGTTTGCGTCCTTCACTACCTGCTGTACCTGCATGCTTACTTTCAGCAAATGGCATACAAGGACACCCAAGTCTCGATGCACCTCTCCCTTTCCTAATCTGTCACCATTCAGACAATAATCTGCCTGCCTGTTTTTGTTACCAAAACGGATAACCTCACATTTCTCCACATTATACATCTGCTATGATTTTACCCATTCATGCAGCTGGTTCAAATCACATTGAAGCTTCTCTGCATCCTCTTCATCGCTCGTCCTCCACCCAGATTTGTGTCATCTGCAAACTTGGAGATATTACATTTAATTCCCTCATCTAAATCACTTAATATAGGCTGTGAATAGTTGGAATCCAAGAACTGATAGAGGTACACCACTGGTCACTGGCTGCCATTTGGAAAATGACCTGTTTATTTGTACTCTTCCATACTGTTTACCAACCAGTTCTCTATCCATATCAATGCACTACCCCTATTCCCATTTTAATTTCTTATGTGGGGACCTTACCGAAAGCCTTGTGGAAGTCCAAATAAACCACATCCACTGGCTCCCCCGATCAACTCCACTAGTTACATTCTCAAAATATTCCAGTAGATTTATCAAGTGTGATTTTCCTTCTTAGATCCAGATTCTTAGGAAGATTACAACATACAAAGGTCATATTTTTCTTGAACAGAGAGAAGAATACCAAGTTATGTTTGCAAAAAAGGTGCATGAAAAGCAATTTCAACATTAGAGTTGAAAATTGACAGGTCCATTCAGAAGTCTATAGATAGAAGAAGCTGTTCTTCAATCTGTTGGTTTGTGCATTTAAGGTTTTGTATCTTCTGCCTGACAGAAGTGGTTGGTAGAGATTATAACTGGGGTGTGAGGAGTCTTTGATAATGTTGGCTGCCTTTCTGAGGCAGTAAGAAGTATAGATAGAGTCAATGGATGGAAGGTTGGTTTGCATGGCTGGCTGTGTTCATGACTCTCGTTATGTTGAAAGATTGAAGAAATTTGGATTGTTTTCCTGGGAGGACATACGGTTGTGCGGAATTGTGACAGAGGTATATAAAATCAGGAGGGGTCTATACAGATGGGGAGAAACTGTTCCTATTGGTGAAAAGGTAAAAACAGAAACAAGACTTAGAAAATAATCAATGGCGACATGAAGAAAAACCTTTCCAACTCATGGGTGGCTTGGATCCAGAATGCATTGTCTGAGAGTGCAGCGGAGACACGGTCAGTTGAGGCATTCAAGAGAGACTCGCATTACAATCTGAAAAGGACAGCTTTTGTGGCACCTACCTCTGAGCAAGGAGTTCTGGTTTCAAGTTCCACCTACTCAAGAAGTGAGTCATAACATCTCTGAACAGGTTGTTTAGTAACTATCTATATTTCTCAAAAGGAAGAATGTGCAGGGTTGTGGGGAGAATGTAGGGAGTGCCGGAAGACTGGTGGTTGGCTAACAGGGTGCCATGTATTAATAAAGAAAGTAAGGAAAAGCCAGGAAACTATAGACCAGTGAGCCTGATGTCAGTGGTGGGCAGGTTGTTGGAGGGGATTCTGAGGCATAGGATATATATGTATTTGGAAAGGCAAGGACTGATTAGGGATAGTCAACATGGCTTTGCGCATGGGAAATCGTGTCTTACTAAGTTGTTAGAGTTTTTTGAAGAAGTGATGAAGAGGATTGATGAAGGCAGAGCGATGGATATTGTCTGTATGGACTTCAGTAAGATGTTCAACAAGCCATGTTGACTATCCATAATCAGTCTCATGGTAAACTGCGTAGCAAGGTTTGATCACATGGAATACAGGGAGAACTAGCCATCTAGATACAGAACTGGCTTGAAGCTAGAAGACAGAGGGTACTGGTGGAGGGTTGTTTTTCAGACTGGAGGCTGTGACCAGTGGTATGCTATGGGGATCAGTGTTGTGTCCACACCTTTTGTCATTTTTAATATATGATTTGGATGAGAACATAAAAGGTAAGGTTAGTAAGTTTGCAGATGACACCAAAATTGGTGGTACAATGGATAACAAAGAAAGTTACCTCAGGGTACCATGGGATCCTGATCAGAGAGACCAACGGGCCGAGGAGTGGCAGATGGAGTTTAATTTAAATAAATGTGAGGCGCAGCATTTTGGAAAGGCAAATCAGGGCAGGACTTATACACTTAATGGTAGGGTCCTTGGGAGTGTTGCTGAACAAAGAGACCTTGGAGTGCAGGTTCATAGTTCTTTGAAAGTGGAGTCACAGGTAGATCGGGTAGAGATGAAAGCATTTGGTATGCTTTCCTTTATTGGTCAGTGCATTGGGCATGGGAGTTGGGAGGTCATGTTGTGGCTGTACAGGATGCTGGTTAGGGCACTGGTAAACTGCATTCTATTCTGGTCTCACTGCTAATAGGAAAGATGTTGTGGAACTTGAAAACGTTCAGAAAAGAATTATAAGAATTTTGCCAGAGTTGGAGGGATTGAGCTATAGGGAGAGGCTGAATAGGCTGGGACAGAGGCTGAGGGGTGATCTTATTGAGGTTTATGAAATTATAAGGGCCATGGATGGGTGAATAGACAAGATTTTTTCCCCAGGCCAGGGGAGTCCAAAACAAGAGGGCATGGGTTTAAGGTGAGAGGAGAAGGATTTAAAATGACCTAAGGGGCAACTTTTGCATGCAGAGGGTGGTGTATGTGGAATGAGCTGCATTAGGAGTGGTGGAGGCTGGTACAATTCTAAGATTTTACTGGTGCCTGGATGAGTATATGAATAGGAAGGGTTTTGTTGACTGTTTGATTTATTGTAATTTGTACAGAAGTACAGTGAAAAGCATTGTTTATGAGCTGTACAGGCAGATCATAGTAAGCTAGGATGTACAAATCAAAAAGTCTTAGACAGAAGTATGCAGGTTACATTGTACAGGGCGTGCGCTAGGTGAGATCGACATTAGCAAGATCAGCATTATTTGATGCTCCAGCCCATTCATCAGTCTAATAACGGCCAGGAAGAAGCAGTTCCTGAAGCTGCTGGTGCATGTGTTCAGGCTTCTGTACCTTCTGCCTCAAAGGAAGAGGTTGTAGGAGATCATTACTGGGGTGTGATGGGTCTTTGATGATGTTGGCAGCCTTAACATGGCAGTGAGCCATGTAAATGGAGCCCATGGATGGAAGGTTGGCTTCTGCGATGGTCTAGGCCGTGCACCCATCTTCTGTAGTTTGTTGCCGTGCCAGGCTGTTATGTACCTGTACAGTATGCTTTCTGCGGTGTGTTTGTAGAAATTTGTAAGGAATCTTATGGACATGTCTAATTTCCTGAGCCGCCTGAGGAAGAAGAGGTGTTGTTGTGCCTTCCTGACCATTGCATCTATGTGGAAAGTCCAGGACAGGTCATCAGTTATCATAACTCCAAGGATCTTGAGGCTCTCCACCCTCTCAACCTCAGTTCCATTGATGTTGGTTGGGGGGTGGGTGTGTCTTTTCCTTTCTTTCCAAAGTTGATTATCAGTTCTTTAGTTTTGCCGATGTTGAGAGTCTATTCTCATTGCATCACATCACCAAGCCCTCTATCCCCCTTCTGTATTTTGACTCGTCCTTGTTAGATATCCGTCCTACTACAGTGTTGTCATCAGCGAACTTGTTTTGAGGGATATGGGCCAACTGCTGGCAAATGGGACTAGATTAATGTAGGAAATTTGGTCGGCATGGACGGGTCAGACCAAAGTGTCTACTTCTGTGCTGTGCAACTCAATGACTCTATGAATCAGTTAATTTGGTCCTGCAGAG
The DNA here is from genome assembly GCF_030684315.1 of Stegostoma tigrinum. Taxonomy (NCBI): domain Eukaryota; kingdom Metazoa; phylum Chordata; class Chondrichthyes; order Orectolobiformes; family Stegostomatidae; genus Stegostoma; species Stegostoma tigrinum. Next base: position 155,272,638 of record NC_081355.1, read on the forward strand.
GGCTAGCACAGACACCAAGGGCAGAATATCCTTGTTTTGTGCTGTAACATTTCAATGATTTGATCCAGCACATTAGCTTCTTCCTGGAAATGAGTCCTGTGTCAGATTCTATTAATCCTGCTTGCTGGTTCATCTCATTAACACGCATTTTACATACTGTTGTTATGGATAAATTACCGCGGTTTTGACTAGCTGAATCTGCTTAAAGCAATTACTAAAGGCACCTTAACAGTTAACTACCTAAAGAAATCTATTAGAGATAGGAACGCCCAATGCTGGAGAATGTGAGATAACATAGTTTGTAGCTGGATGAATACAGCAGGCCAAGCAGCACCAGAGGAGCAGGAAAGCTGACGTTTCAGGCCTGGACCCTTCTTCAGAAAATCTAATTATTCTTTCTTGGGCGTTTGGGCATCGGTGAGAAAACCACCTTTTTGTTGCCCATGTTTGTTTGTCCCTGAGATGAAGATGGTGAGACACCATCTTGCCCTGGAAATATAGCGCCGTTCCTTCAATGTGGCTGGGTCAAAGATGATGGAATTCCCTCCCAAAGGTCAATCTACAACACAGTATGCAGCTGTTCGCAACAACCTTCTCAAAGGCAGAAATGCCGCTATCCCATGAATGAAATGATCAAGGTTAGGAATGTTATCAGGGAAGGAAATAACAATTTTGATGAAGGTGCTGTTCCAGGAGCTTTGGTATATGGTTTCCTGAGTGTTGTTGGAGCTGCACTCATCTGTATTCTTGCAAAGCCGGAATGAAGTGATATTAATAATACCATCTATCCCAAATATTGTAAAGGATGGACTTACCATTTCATAACCAACAAAGTTTCCTTGAAGACGATCATCACCTTTATAATGCAGGGATGAGACAATCAAAGGACGCACAAAGGAGATGCCTGAACAGTGCTACTGTTTGAGGGATAAATAATGACCAGGTTGACCCTGAGAAATCCCACCCCCCCTCTTCCTGGTTACCTCAGAAACAGAATCTTCCCCAGCTGCCCAAGCAGGCAGAAAGGGGCACCAGTTGACCATCATGCTGTGAGACAAGATCTCATTACTGTTGCTCTAATGTGAGGGACAGTGTGCACCACAGGAGGGACATACAGACCTGTGGGCTGTGGTCGATATAGTGGCGGGAGGGGAAATAGGTGGGTAAATACTGGGGATGAGGGCAGTGGGGGCTGCAGGGGCGTCATGCAGGTGTAGTGGGGGGGGTGTATTGGGGTGCGATGATACTGTGGGTTGGAATGAAGGGGAAGAGCTGACATGGTGGAAAGGCATAGTGGGAGTGGGTCAGGGTGTTGATATAACGGGGTGTCGACATAGTGAAGTGTTGATATATTGGGGAGGGGAATGTGGGGTATGTTGATAGAGTGGAGGAGGGGAATGAGTGAGGTACGTCCTATTTCAATGCAGTTAGTGTGCGGGAGATAATCTCTCAGTTATCACTCATGGTCAAACACCTACTTTTACATTAATGGGAGGGAATTACAGACCGGAATCTAATTGTGGGATTCAGGGTGGGTTATATTACAGAATAAGAGATACCCAGGAGGGAGTTACAGACTGGAATCTAATCAAGGGGTTCAGGGTGGGTTATATTACAGAATAAGAGATACCCAGGAGGGAGTTACAGACTGGAATCTAATCAAGGGGTTCAGGGTGGGTTATATTACAGAATAAGAGATACCCAGGAGGGAGTTACAGACTGGAATCTAATCAAGGGGTTCAGGGTGGGTTATATTACAGAATAAGAGACACCCAGGAGGGAGTTGCAGACTGGAATCTAATTGGCGGTCAATTGGGGGCGGCACGGTGGCTCAGTGGTTAGCACTGCAGCCTCACAGCACCAGGGACCTGGGTTCGATTCCAGCCTCGGGTAACTGTCTGTGTGGAGTTTGCACATTCTCCCAATGTCGGCATGGGTTTTCTCCGGGTGCTCCGGTTTCTTCCCACAGTCCAAAGATGTGCAGGCTGGGTGGATTGGCCATGCTAAACTGCCAGTAGTGTTCAGGGGTGTGTGGGTCATAGGGGGATGGGTCTGGGCCTGGGTGGGATGTTTCAAGGGACGGTGTGGACTTGTTCGGCCAACGGGCCTGTTTCCATACTGTAGGGAATCTAATCTAATCTAATCAAGGGGTTCAGGGTGGGTTATATTACAGAATAAGAGATACCCAGGAGGGAGTTACAGACTGGAATCTAATCAAGGGGTTCAGGGTGGGTTATATTACAGAATAAGAGATACCCAGGAGGGAGTTACAGACTGGAATCTGATTGTGGTGCTCAGGGTGGTTAATATGTAGAATAACAGATACCCGGGAGTGAGTTATAGGCTGGAATCTAATCAAGGGATTTTGTGTGGTTTATATACAGAATAACTGACACCTGGCAGTGAGTTACAGACTGGAATCTAATTGACGGGTTTGGGGTGGTTTATATATTAAGTAACAGATACCCAGGAGTTATTGACGGGAATCTAATCATAGGGTTTGGGCATTTTAAATTTTGAATAATGGGTTGTTATTCTAATTGATTACATCATAAACAACAAGGATAAAGTTTGAGCTTCCCCTCACCCAATAACACTCTACTCCTAACCTCTCTCCCTCCAAAGTGACCAATTTTCTCAAAGTGCTCTGAAGGTAGGGAGAACACTAAGGGCTGTGTTTCAATCAGGGTGCAATGGTTCAGTTTGTGCCAAGTTCACAGGGAGGGAACCCAGAAAAGAACTTAAACTTATGTTTACAATTCCCAATTGGAAACCATGGATGAACTGGGAAATCTCCTCCCTGTGGAAGTCCAGGTCTCTGAGGTGTTCAAGTCATGCAAATCCTGACCAGTCCAGGAAATCTTGGTACAACCATCGTAAGGCCATTTGAGAGGCCAAGAGGCAATACCAAACTAAGCCTGAGACCCAGGCTAACCACACAGACACCCTTCATTTGTGGCAACGCTTACAGGACACAATGGGCTACAAAGCAATGATGGGCAGTGATGTGTCCCTTCCCGATGAGCTAAATGCATTCTATGCTTGCTTTGAACAGAAGTTCAGTGAAACGGTGTCATCTGGCCTGACAGCCATGGGGTGCACCTGTACCCACAGTCACCACCGCAGATGTCAGATCAGTCTTCTTGAGGGTGAACCTGTGGAAAGCAACTGGCTCAGATGGAGCCCCCAGCCACATATTCAGACCCTGTACAGATCAGCTGGCAGGAGCATTCACAGATATAGCATATGGGTAAGCATATGGACGTACATGGAATAGTGTAGGTTAGATGGGCTTCAGATCGGTATGACAGGTCGGCACAACATCGAGGGCCGAAGGGCCTGTGCTGTGCTGTAATGTTCTATGTTCTATATCCTTAACCTCTCCTTACTACGATCTGAACCCCTCCACCTGCTTCAAGAAGGCCATCATCATCCCAGTGCCTGAGAAAAATCATGCAGCGGGCCCGATGGCTCTGTCCTCCAGAATTATGAAGTGCTTTGAGAGGTTTATCATGGCTCACATAAACTCCAGCCTCTCAAATTGCCTTAATCCCTTGCAATTCGGCTACCGGTTCAACAGGTCCACAGCCAATGCCATCTCCCTGACCCTACACTTGTCTCTGGAACATCTGGATAACCAGGATTCCTACGGAGCACTCCGGCCTATTGACTACAATTGTGCCTTCAACACCATCATTCCAAACAAACTCATCTCTGACCTCCGAGATCTAGGCCTTGGCTCCCCGTCTGTAACTGGATCCTCGAGTTCCCGTTCCACAAACTGTAATCAGTTCCATTGGTAGCAGAGAGTACATTTAAGACTGAGATAGATAGGTTCTTGATGATCAAGGGTTATGAGGAGAAAGCGGGAGAATGGGGTTGAGGACCTTATCAGCCATGATTGAATGGTGGAGTTGGCTCGATGGGCCAAATGGCCTAATTTCTGTTCCTATGTCTTATGGTCTTAGAGTAAGGATGGGCAACAAAACAATAATCCACAACACTGATACCCCACAAGGCAGTGTAATCAGCCCCTTACTCTACTCCTTATACACAGCTGTGTGACCATATTCCACACCAACTCCATAAAAACTTTTGTTGACAATGCCACTGTTGTAGGTCAGATCTCAAACAATGACGAGGCAGAATACAAGAAAGAGATTGAATGCCTAGCAGCATGGTGTAAAGGCAACAATCTCTCTCTCAATGTCAGCAACACGAAGCAGCTGGTCATCCAGTTCAGGAAGTGGAGTGGAGGACATGCCCCTGTCCACAACAAGGGAGGAAAGGTTGAAATGGTCAAGAGCGATTAAACCCCTGGAATTGATGATCACCAACAATCAGTCCTGGCCCACCCACATCCACATGCCAGTCAAGAAAGCATAACAATGCCTCTACTCCTTCAGGAGGTTTAGGAAATTTGGCATATCTGTAAGGACTCTTACCAATTCTTATAGATGTACCATAGGAAGTGTCCAAACTGGATGTATCACAGCAAGACTGCAAGAAATTACAGAGGCTTGTGAATATAGCCCAGTCTATCGCACAAACCAGCTTTCTATCCACTGACTCCCATCTATTATTTCGCACTGCTTCAGGAAAGCAAACGACATAATCAAAGACCCCAGTTATACTCTCTTCCACCCTCTTTCATCAGGCAGAAGATATAAACGTTTGCATACAGATACGAAACGATTCAAGAACAGGTTCTTTTCCTGCTGTTACCAGACTTTTGAACAGATCTCTCAAATGTAAATGTTGATCTCTCTCTCTCCCCGCGCCTTCTCTGCGGCTGTAAGTGTATCCTGCACTCTATTCTGCTACCCTGATGCACTTAGTATGATACAATCTGACTGGATAGCATGGAGAACAACACTTTTCACTGTATCTTGGTACATGTGACAACAATAAATCTAACTATCAAACTATGCTTTAAGTCAAATTACAAAACCACTTCGCACTGGTCCGAGTGTTGCAGCTTTGCCAAGATTTTTAGTGTTCAGTTTGCATGCAATGCTGGTTCATGTTTGCTGCTGGAACTTTGACTCAATCTCATTACCTGATTATAGTGGAGTGGAAATAATTCAGATTGACAGGTCCTGATGTGCATGAGATTGCCAACAGAGTGAAAGGCTCCCTGGAAAATGAGATCAGGGCTTTTGCAGTCACATTAAGCTCCTAAAATCAGGGCACAGCTACCCTTCCCCTATCCCATCATGCTCTCTTTGGTCTGGTCAGTTTCATTGGTCAAATATCATGTGGTTCAAAAGCAATGGCCAAGGTTGGAGGGTGAAAAGGAAAGGATGGACCAGTCCATGAGTAGATCCCAGGAAGCATGTGATCCAGTCATAGATCCTAGTTAATATGTGATTCAGAAATAGGTTATGGGGAATCTGTAATCCAGGCATAGATCCTGACTAATATGTGATAAAGTGATTGATCCCCTGGTAGGAATAATCCAGTCATAATATTTGCTCGGTAATCGATTCCAGGAAATGAGTCATGAATATTCCAAAGAGTCCAGAAAATCCACAGGTACAATCTGAGAATGGGGCAGGGAGTGAAAGGTCAGGAAAGGGAGAGGAGAAAAAACATCATGGTAGTTTGGAATTCCCCGAACTGGAAGACAGGGAGAGGATGGTGAAGTCTCATTCCAGATGCTCAGAAACAGCAGGAGGAAGAGAGTTGAAAGGAGTTGAGAATATGATGGGGAGTGTATGATAATGAAGAGCGTTTCGCTGTGGGAGAGAGACAGGCAGAGTGAGCTGACTGCTGAGTGGCCACAGCTGGAGGAGGGAGCCTGGTCAAAATAAAAGCCGAAAGGACTGCGGATGCTGTAAATCAACAAAAACAAAAGTTGCTGGGAAAGCTCAGCAGGTCTGGCAGCATCTGTGAAGGAAAAAATCAGAGTTAATGTTTCGGGTCTGGTGACCCTTCCTCAGAACTGATGGTATCTAAGAAAACATTAATTTATCTGTAGAAAACAGGGAGGGGGCTGGGGTAGGGAGTAAACGACAGGATAAAGGATAGGATAAGTGAGGCAACCTGGTCATCTGCTTCTATTTTGTTCAGGTTGTTCCTCTGGCACATCAGAATCACAGGGTTGAGTTTGACTGTCACATCAAGAGGGTCTGAAAACCACCTCAAACTGAGGCCTTAATGAGGACCACTGTGTTATATGGGGGAGTCTGGGAAATTAAGCCCTGAGAGTCATCACAAAAGTTAAAGTCAGTTTAAAAAGTACACAAAGTTCTTCAACTTATCAGCCTTCTCGAGCCAGGTTGATTAGAAGCATGGACTTAGCAATAATTGTTAAATTAATAAAAGCAATTAGACTTCAGCTACAGGTACCACAATTATGAATCATTGCTGTATAACTCAACAAGTTAAAGATCTAATCTCCTTACAAACTCTCCATTATACATGGGCAGACACTGGCAGGGAAATAAAATGTGTTATGCACAGAGAAAACTGGAGAACAGTTCACAGGATCCACTGCGGTGAAAAACCAAAGGACTGCAGATGCTGAATATCAGAAACAAAAGCAGAAATTGCCGAAAAAAAACACCCCGCATCTGTGATTCCTGTGCTGATAAGAACACTGCTTCTCAATCATCCTTCTCTGGATGCTTCCACTCATTTGCAAGAGGCATAAGGTGGCTGGTTCACTGAGATAAGGTCTCTGGATTTTTTTTATTAAAAGTCATAGTGACAGCAACTGCTGAAAGAAAAAACAACTGGTTTTCTTCGCTCTTAAGTGGCTTAAAATAAATGTTTAAAAAAAAAATTTCCAATTGATTGCCCACCTCCATGGGCTAGGCAGTCAATCCCAATTCGCAATGTTATACTGGGAAAGCTCACCTAGCAGTGGGAATGTGTTAGAAACTGCCATCCTTTTGCCTCCAATCCTATGTGGCTAAAGCTGGGAAAAATTCAGCCTGTGGCTAGGAGAGCTGGTCCCATACTGCAGATTGTCCATGATACCTTTCTTTTTCCTTTATTCATTCATGGGATGAGGGTGTCACTGGCCATCCCTAATTGCCCAGAGGGCAGGTAAGAGTCAGCCCCATTGCTGTGGGCTTGGGGTCACATGTAGGCCAGACCCTTCCCTAAAGGCCATTAGTGAACCAAATGCGTTTTTCCCTACAATTGACAATGGATTCATGGTCATATTTAGATCCTTAATTCCAGATATCTTAATGATTTCAAATTCTACCATGTGCCATGGTTGGATTTGAACCCAGGTCCCCAGAATGTTATCCGGGTCTCTGGGTTAGCAGTCCAGCGATAATACCACTAGGCCATTGCCTCCCCTGGTTCTCGGTTACAGAATACTACACCAGTGGACTAAGTTACACTGGGGAGAGACTGAAACAGTCATAATGTCACCTGACTGCTCAGCCTGACATCCCATCCTCTGGGATGAAAATGATGGAAAAAAAGTGCAAAAACTCAACAGGGTTAAGCAGCTTCCGCATAAAACATGGGTAATGTTTCAGGTCAGTGACCTTCTAACAGAACTGAAGAAGGATAGAAATTAGAGGAGTTTGCCAGTGAGTGTAAGAGGGGTTAGGGTAGAGGGGAAGACATAGTCAAGAAACAAAAATTGTGCCCAAGCTTTGAAGAAGGGGAATCCACATAGAAGATCCGGAGGTATTTTAACAAGCTAGAAATGGAGAGGATGTTTCCTATTATGGGAGAATCGAGAACTAGATGTCACTGTTTCAAAATCAGGGATCACCAATTTTTAATAGAGATAACAAGGTGTAGAGCTGGATGAACACAGCAGGCCAAGCAGCATTAAAGGTGCAGGAAGGCTGACGTTTCAGGCTTAGACCCTTCAGAAAAGACCCTGTGTTCATCCAGCTCTACACCTTGTTATCTCATTCCCCAGCATCTGCAGTTCCTACTGTCTCTAAGCCAATTTTTAATATTTTTTTTTCTCTGAGAGGGTGGTGAAATCTCTTCCTGAAAAGATGCTAGAAGCAGAGCCCTTGAATGTTTTTAAGGCAGAGATCAATTGATTCTTGTTAAGTACAGGAGATGAAAGGTTATCTCACAGACGATAGTGGGTCTGTGAACTCTCTTCCCCAAAGAGCAGTGAGCACTTTTAAGGGAGCGGTAGATTGATTATTGACTGATAGGTGAGTCAGAGGCAGTCAGGGTTAGACGAGGAAAGTGGAGTTGAAACCACTGATCAGATCAGCCATGATTGTATTGATGGGCCAAATAGCCTACTCCTGTTTCTAATTAATGGGTGGATTTCCACATCAAAAATGAGGGGATAGAGGATGAAGACAAAAACAGAAGTTGCTGTGAAAGCTCAGGAGGCCTTGCAGCATCTGTGGAGAGAGATCAGAGTTAACGTTTTGGATTGAGTGACCCTACCTTAATTTTGCCAGAGGGCTCTACCAGGCCCTTTCAAGCTCTCTATCCCAAATATCTGCTCAGTCTAGGGCCAGACCCTCACGTGGCTGATGTTTGGGGATAATTTTAATTCTAAGGAAGGACTGTATAGAGAAGGCTGTAATTTATTCTCCTGTACTTGTGGGACTATATTTGGTACACTGCACCATCCTTTCAATGAAGGTGTGGTCTATTTCTGACAGCTCCAAAATGAGGAAGCAATAAAATCCAGCTTGATACTAAAGATTAGGTCAGAGTATGATGTGCTCGGACAGAGGAGATGGGCTTCTGGCAGTTCTCACTGATATAGAATCCCTACAGTGTGGGAACAGGCCCTTTGGCCCAACAAGTCCACACCAGACCTCAGAGCATCCCACCCAGACTCATTCCCCTATAACCCACCTAATGTACGCCTCCCTGAACACATACAGGCGATTTAGCATGGCCGATCCATCCAAGCTGCACATCTTTGGACTATGGGAAGAAACCCACGCAGACACAGGGAGAACGTGCAAACTCTACACAGAGAGTCCCCCAAGGGTGGGATTGAACCCAGGTCCCTGGCACTGTGAGGCAGCACTGCTAACCACTGAGCCACTGTGCCACCCATCATGGTGTGGGTTCATCAGGAGCTGTAAGGCTGAGATCAGTTATACAAATAGCTTTGTGTGGATTAGGGTGGGTGAAAGTTTTTTGCATTGTACCAAATCCTTAGAACTGCCTCAGACTGAAGGTGTTTTGCAAAATGATAATCGGTCCAGTCCTGTCTGTTGCTGTGTGAATCAAGCCTCAGCTTCTGGGCGTGTACCATCTGCCTTGATTTGCTGCTGTCACGTAAGTATATAAGCTCTCTGTCAGTACTGGATGAAAATAACATATCTCCCTGAATATAGCCATTGCCGGCTGGACCAGCATTTCTTACCCTCCCTAGCTGCCCCTTGAGAAGGTGGGGGTGAGCTGCCTTCTTGAGCCACAGCAGTCCTCCAGCTGTGGGTTGACCTGCAATGCTGTTAGGGAGGGAATTCCAGGATTTTGACCTAGTGATAATGCAGTTGTCAGCTGTAAAGGGATTTCGAAAGACTTTGGATGGTGTAAAAACATATCTCATTGGTCTACACGTGATTTCATATTACAAGGATCAACTACACAGGGCAATTAGCAACAAGCAATGAAAACAGATTTACCTGAGACACCATATCCTGAGGTATAACAAAACACAAACAATTCACTGAACAAGCATGTGAGAGTCTTAGGCTCAGCTTTTGTTCAGATACAAAGTGTGTCCACAGCTGCCTGACTCAGGATTAACTCATTACCACAGGGGATTCCAAGAAAACATCACGTGGCTACATGACATTGCAATGTTTAACAGTCAATGAGGTACCTCAAGGTGCTTGGTGTTCTATAAGCAAATATAAATGTGCACAGCAGGATTTCACAGTGATCAATGTGTTTCGTGATGGTAGCAAAGTGTGGAGCTGGATGAACACAGCTGGCCAAGCAGCATCTCAGGAGCACAAAAGCTGATGTTTCAGGCCTAGACCCTCTCTGATGAAGGGTCTAGGCCCGAAAGATCAGCTTTTGTGCTCCTGAGATGCTGCTTGGCCTGCTGTGTTCATCCAGCTCCACACTTTGTTAGCTTGGATTCTCCAGCATCTGCAGTTCCCATTATCTCTGTTTCCTGATGGTGTTGGTTGGGGGAAGGCTATGGACTGAAGCAAGTAAAAATCAGTCGCCAATCTATGATTCTTATAGTCTCTGAAGACTTTGGAGATAATAAGACTCAACGCTGCCAAGAAATGGAACAAAGAGATGGTTGCCAACACTCCAGCTCTGCCTTGGAGACTGTAGAAGAACATTTCTGTGAGCAACTCAGGGAATGGGGTGTAGAGATCTTCTTAAAAATGTGTCTTTCACATTTTCTTTGTGATTTTCTTTTCATTGGTTTAGTTGAAATTGATATAAAGGTAATGACTGACTGCCAGGAATCATCAGATTGGCGACTAAAGACCTTGACGTAGGTGGGAGAAGGGGGAACACTAGGAGGACAGACTAATGGTGGGAGTGGGAAGTTGTGGCTGGGAGAAGGGGGAACAGTGAGAGGACGGACCAATGGTGGGAGTGGGAAGTTGTGGCTGGGAGAAGGGGGAACAGTGAGGGGACGGACCAATGGTGGGAGTGGGAAGTTGTGGCTGGGAGAAGGGGGAACAGTGAGGGGACGGACCAATGGTGGGAGTGGGAAGTTGGATACACGAGAACTGTATGATAGAATCTCCAGGTATGCCGTTGGCCAGGAATGGCAAAGTTGTCTGCCATGTACAAGTTAGTCTCAAGGATGTGATGAGTGTCCCCTAATGAAAAACTATGAGCAGATCAGTCATGACCCTGCCCCCACCCCATCCCCCAACGCCGCCCCCATCAGACATTCCTGGGATACGGACAGCACTGGGTAAAGTACAGAATAAAGTTTTCTCTATATGTAAATAGAAGGAACTGTTTGTTTTACTTTTGATACAAAAATAAAGTCCGTTCAATTTTGGAAACTAGTAATCAATAAATAAACTGAAAATGGCTTTCCCCTGACTCTGACCACCAGCCACTCTTTGGATAGGGGACAACTAGGGGTCAACAAGTAAACTGAACCCTTTCCTGACCCGTTCAAAACCCCGTCCAGCACATCTGGGGCGGGAACAGTTGAAATAAAAACCCCCTTGGCTCTTTCCAGGGGTCCAAAATCAACATGAAGGAAAAATGAAACAGCTCTTTTCTGGTCACAATATCAAGAACAAACACAAACTTAAAGAAAAACAAACAGAGACTTACATTACTGAATAAAATATCATTACCCAAACTGATGATGCCCACCAACACCATTGTCCCAAAAGGGTGAGTTTCCCCAATATCCTATGCACACTAAATTATAGAGAGATCTCTCTCTATTCAGTGGGCCCCAAGCCTTTGTTTTCTAAAGTCCTCAGGCCAGGTGGGCCTGATGTGGGTGTAGAATCTTTTAAGATCTTCTGTTGCTCCATCTATGCTGTGGCCTCACTGACAATTTCTTGCCTGTGCAAGTGGACCCCATCTCCATCTTGTGGAGCTGTGATTACAGTCAGATCAACCATGACCATATTAAATGGTGCCTTAAGGGGCTGAATGGCCTTTTCCTGCTCCTAATTCCTATGTTTTAATGGGGTGTGACTGGTGCTTACAACCTGCTGAGTACATGTGGTGACCCCTGATCCCAGCGCAATAGGTCACTAGGAGGGAATCTGTGTTGGGTGAAACTTTTGTCCCTAACCCCATGTAGGTTGGTAGGATAGAGGCCTCTCCATTAGTGGCCACACTTTAGCTGCCAGGGGCTTTGGAAGACAACCACTCACACATTCCCCTCCAAGCCACTCACCATCCTGACGTGGAAATATATTGCCGTTCCTTCAGTGTCGTTGGGTCGCAATCCTGAAATTCTCTCTCTGAGGGCGTTGTGGGTCATCCTCAGCAGGAAGACTGCAACAGTTGGCCTTTTAAAACTAGAGGCTGAGATTTATGGCGAGAGGGGAAAGAATTAAAAGGGATCTTAGGAGCAACTTTTTCACACAGAGGGTGGGGCGTGGAATAAGCGGTAGATTCAGGTAGTGTTACATTATTTAAAGACATTTGGACAGGTACATGAATAGGAAAGGTTTAGAGGGATATGGGCCAAACACAGGCAAGTGGGACGAGTTAATTAGGGAAACCTGGTCTACCTGGATGAGATATACAAGGTGTAGAGCTGATGGAACATAGCAGGCCAAGCAGCATCAGAGGAGCAGGAAAGCTGATGTTTTGGGCCTAGACTCTTCTTCAGAAAATGAAGAAGGATCTAGGCCTGAAACGTCAGCCTTCCTGCTCCTCTGATGCTGCTCGGCCTGCTGCGTTCCTCCAGCTCTACACCTTGTTATCTCAGATTCTTCAGCGTGGATGAGTTGCACCAAAGTGTTTGTTTTCTGTGCTGTATGACCCTATATGTGCAGTCATATAATGTCCTGAGCTTGAGAATTTAGAGCGGTTATAGACAGACAGAACTATCCTCATGGTTTGCAGAATCATCTGAAGTGAAGGCAGAATGTATTGAGATATTAATTTCTCTGCCTTTGTTTACACAGAGATGATCCACGCTGACTGGATGGAGTTCATTACCACTATTCTCATCCTCAGCCTTCAGGTGCTGTCTTCCCAGGGATGTCTGGAAGGATGCCGTTGTTACAGTACAACAGTAGAGTGCGGCTCTCTTGGACTCACAGCTGTGCCACCAAATATTCCCGCTTTTACCCAGGTAATGGAATCTGACCGAGGTAGCAATTCCATCAGGCACATGTCCATTTGCACTAAGTCGGCGAGTGGTGAAAATCATGACAACAAAATGGGTTGGCACAGTGGTTAGCACTGCTGCCTCACAGTGCCATAAGACCATAAGACATAGGAGTGGAAGTAAGGCCATTCGGCCCATCAAGTCCACTCCACCATTTAAATCATGGCTGATGGGCATTTCAACTCCACTTCCCTGTATTCTCCCCGTAGCCCTTGATTCCTTGTGAGATGAAGAATTTATTGATCTTGAAGGCATCCAACATCCCGGCCTCCACTGCACTCTGCGGCAATGAATTCCACAGGCCCACCACTCTCTGGCTGGTCTCCTCATTTCTGTTTTAAATTTACCCCCTCTAATTTGAAGGCTCTGCCCACAGGTCCTCGTCTCCCCGCCTAACGGAAACAATTTCCCAGCGTCCACCCCTTCTAAACCATGCATTACCTTGTAAGTTTCTATCAGATCTCCCCTCAACCTTCTAAACTCTAATGAATACAATCCCAGGATCCTTAACTGTTCATCGTACGTTAAACCTACCATTCCAGGGATCATCCGTGTGAATCTCTGCTGGACGCGCTCCAGCGCCAGTATGTCCTTCCTGAGGTGTGGGGCCCAAAATTGGACACCATATTCTAAATGGGGCTGAACTAGAGCTTTATAGAGTCTCAGAAGCACATCGCTGCTTTTATATTCCAACCCTCTTGAGATAAACGACAACGTTACATTTGCTTTCTTAATCACGGACTCTACCTGCAAGTTAACCTTTAGAGAATCCTGGACCAACACTCCCAGATCCCAGGGGCAACTTTAATTCTACCCGTGACTAACTATTTGTGTGGAGTTTTCACGTTCTCCCTGTGTCTGTGAGGCTTTCTTCTGGGTGCTCTGATTTCTTCCCACAGTCCAAAGATAGAACATTACAGCACAGTACAGGCCGTTCAGCCCTCGAAGTTGTGCCGACCTGTCATACCAATCTGAAGCCCATCTGACCTACACTATTCCATGTACATCCATATGCTTATCCAGTGACGACTTAAATGTACCTAAAGTTGGTGAATCTACTACAGATGTGCAGGCTAGGATGGGCTGGCTGTGCTCAATTGCCTGTAGTGTCCAGGGATGTGCAGCTTAAGGGGTTTAGCCATGGGAAATACAGGGATAGGGTAGGGAAGTTGGTCCAGATGGGATATTCCTTGAAAAGTCAGTGTGGGCTTGATGGGCTGAATGGCCTGTTTCCACACTGTAGGGGTTTCATGATTTCTATGAAAATCAAAAACTCAAAGGCAGAGGGTAGGCAGAAAGAGTAAAAGGAAGCCTATCATCTAAGTGGTGAGAGGTTGCAGAGCTCTGAGATGCAGAGGGATCTGGGTGTCCAAGTGCATGAATCAAAAAAATGTTAATATGCAGACACAACAATAAGTTAGGAAAGCTAGCAGAGTGTTATAACTTAATGCAAAGGGAACTGAATGCATATTTAGAGAGGTTATGCTTTAGTTATATACAGCATTGGTGGGACCACATCTGGAGTACTCTGTAGATTACTTGCATTATTTGAGGAAGCATGTATATGCTTTGGAGGCAGTTCAGGAAGGGTTTGCTTATCTAACATCTGGAATGGAGTTGCCTTATTAAGAAAGGATGGACAGACTGGTGGAGTTTACAAAGTGAAAGTGGGGAGGCATTGGCCTAGTGGTATTATCATTTGACAGATAATCCAGAGACGCGGATAACATTCTGGGGACCCAGCTTTGAGTTCTGCCACAGCAGATGGTGGAATTTCAATTCAATAAATATCTGGAATTAAGAATCTAATGATGACCATGTATCCATTGTCAACTGTTTGAAAAACCTTAGCTGAACTCGTTCTCACCCTCAACAACTTCTCTTTCAATTCCTCCCACTTCCAACAGACAAAGGGGGTGGCCATGGGCGCAAGCTATGCCTGCCTCTTTGTAGGTTACATAGAACAATCCCTCTCCTGTACCTATACTGGCTCTAAACCCCACCTCTTCATCCATTACATCGCCGCCTCTTGCTCCCACGAGGAACTTGAACAGTTCATCCACTTCAACACTTTCCACCCTAATCTTAAGTTCACCTGGACCATCTCTAACACCTCTCTCACCTTCCTGGACCTCTCTGTCTCCATCTCGGGTAACACCTAGAAACCAATATCCATTTCAAGCCCACCGACTCCCAAAGCTACCTGGAATACACCTCCTCCCACCCACCTTCCTGCAAAAATTCCATCCCCTATTCCCAATTCCTTCACCTCTGCCGCGTCTGCTCCCAGGATGAGGCATTCCACTCCCGTACATCTCAGATGTTCTCGTTTTTCAAGGACCGCAACATTACCCCCACAGTGGTTGAGAACGCCCTTGACCGTGTCTACCTGCATTTCCTGCAACACATCCCTCACACCCCACTCCCACAATAACTGCCCAAAGAGAATCCCCTAGACCTCACAAACCACCCCACCAATCTCCGGATACAACGCATCAACCTCCGACACTTCCGTCATCTGCAATCTGACCTCACCATCAAAGACATTTTTCCATCCCCACCCTTGTCTGCCATCCGGAGAGACCACTCTTGTCCACTCCAGCCCCACCACACCTGGTACTTTTCCCCGCAACCACAGGAACCCGCCCCCACACCTCCTCCCTCACCCCCATCCCAGGCCCCAAGTTGACTTTCCACATCCAGTAGATGTTCATCTGTACATCTGCCAATGTAGTATACTGCATCCGCTGTACCCATTGTGGCTTCCCCTACATCGGGGAAACCGAGCAGAGGCTTGGAGACCGCTTTGCAGAACACCTACGCTCGGTTCACAATAAACAACTGCACCTCCCAGTCGCGAACCATTTTAACAGCCCTTCCCATTCCTCAAACGACATGTCCATCCTGGGCCTCGTGCTGTGCCACAATAATGCCACCCGAAGGTTGCAGGAACAGCATCCCATACTCCGCTTGGGAACCCTGTAGCCCAATGGTATCAATGTAAATTTCACAAGCTTCAAAATCTCTCCTCCCCCAACTGCATTCCAAAACCAGCCCAGCTCGTCCCCGCCTTCCTAACCTGTTCTTCCTCCCACCTATCCCCTCCTCCCACCTCAAGCCCCACCTCCATCTCGTACCTACTAACCTCATCCCGCCCCTTGACCTGTCCGTCCTCCCTGGACTGACCTGTCTCCTCCCTACCTCCTCACCTACACTCACCTTTATTGGCTCCATCCCCACCTCTTTGACTTATCTATCTCCTCTTCATCTATCTTCTCCTCTATCCATCTTCTATCCACCTCCCCCTCTCTTCCTATTTATTTCAGAACACCCTTCCCCTCCCCCATTTCTGAGAAGGGTCCAGGCCCGAAATATCAGCATTCCTGCTCCTCTGATGCTGCTTGGCCTGCTGTGTTCATCCAACTCTACACCTTGTTCTGTCTGAAAAACCCATCTGGTTCACTCATGTCCATCCTTACCTGGTCTGGCCTACATGTGACTCCAGACCTACAGTAATGTGGTTGACTCTTACTGCCCTCTGGGCAATTAGAGATGGGCAATAAACGCTGCCTGGTCAGCGATGCCCTCATCCGGAGAATGAATAAAGGGGAAAAAAATTGAAACATTTCAATCCTGGAGGGTCCTGACAGAGAAGACAAAGAGAGGATGTCTTCTCTTGTGGAAGAATCTAGAAGGAGGCATCGATGTTTAAAAATTGGGGACCATCCATCTAAGACAGAGATGGGGCAATTTTTTTCTCCCAGAGGGTCATGAGTTTTTGAAACTTTTCCTGCATGTTTCTGAGTTAGAGGAGGATAAATTTTGGATAAGCACGGGGTGTGGGAAGGGGAGATTGGTGAAGGGTTATCGGGATGAGGTGGGAATGTGGAATAATCAGACCAGCTGAGATCTTGTTGACCTGACGAAACTGCGGATGCTGTAAATCAGAAAGAGAAACAGAAATTGCAGGAAAAGCTCAGCAGGTCTGGCAGCATCCGTGGAGAGAAATCAGAGTTAACGTTTCGGATCCAGTGACCCTTAGTCAGAACTTTCTGAGGTTGGTAAATGTGAGGTGTTGCATTTTGCTGAGACAAATCAGGACAGGACTTTTACAGCTAATGGTAGTACCTGGGGGTGTGTTGCCAAACAGAGAGGCTTAGGGGTGCAGGTGCATAGCTCCCTGAGAGGTAGGTGAAGAAGACATTTGGTACTCTTGCCTTTATTGGTCAGAACATTGAGTACAGGAGTTGGGATGTCTTGCTGCAACTCTGCAGGGTATTGGTGAAGCCACTTTTAGAATACAATTAGACCAGTTCAATTGTGGTCTCCCTGCTATAGGGAAGATGTTGTTAATCTTGAAAGGGTTCGGAAAAGTTTAACAAGGATGTTATTGGGACTCTGATAAAAGGTCTAGGCCCGAAACGTCAGCTTTTGTGCTCCTAAGATGCTGCTTGGCCTGCTGTGTTCATCCAGCTCCACACTTTGTTACTGGGACTAGTGGGTTTGAGTTATAAGGAGAGGCTGGGTAGGCCAGGACTTCTTTCCCTGGAAAGTAAAAGGCTGAGGCTTATCGAGGTTTACAAAATCCTCAGTGAAGGTCTTTTCCCTAGAGTGAGATCGTTCAAAACCACACGGCATATTTTTAAGTTGAGAAGGGAAAGATTTAAAAGGGACCTGAGGGGCAACTTTTTCACACAGAGGGTGGTGCATGTATGGAGTGAGCTGCAGAGGAAGTGGTGGAGGCTGGTACAGTTACAACTCTAAAAGACATTTGGACAGGTCCATGAAAAGGAAAGATTCAGAGGGAGATGGGCCAAACAAAGGCAAATGGGACTAGTTCAGTTGGAACTGTATTATTCAAAGAATCTATCACACGGTCTCTTTCTCTGTGTCTCTCTCTCTCCCTCCCACTCTCTGTCTTTCTCTCCCTCTTATTCTGTCTTTCTCTATCTCTTCCATTCCCTTTCTCTCATTCTCTGTTTTTCTCCCTCCTTTTCCAATTCTGTCTGTCTTCCTCATTCTCTGACTCTCTCTCTCATTCTCTGACCATCTCTCTCTCTCTCATTCTTTCTTTCTCTATCTCTCCCATTTTCTCTGTCTTTCTCTCAATCTGTGCTCTCCCTCTCTCTGAGCTAACTGGGGTCTTGTTCATTCCCTCAGACACTATTTTTACAAGACAATGATATCACTCACATCAGCCAGAGGGACTTTTCCCATCTTTCCCAACTCCAGAACCTCTACATTCAGAATAACAGCCTCAGCACTATTGACCCCGGTGCTCTGTCCAGGCAACACTTGCTCGTGGAATTAGCACTGAATGGAAATCGCATCCAACACCTCAACGACAGCATCTTTGAGGGTCTGGACCACCTCAGGGTCTTATACTTGGCAGGAAACTACATCAGCTGGTTAGCAAGCCTGACCTTTCGAGGACTCCAGGTACCAGGCCCAGAGTGGGCAATGAGCGAACAGGGGAGAGGGCAATGCGGGAGAGAATGGGCGATGAGTTAACAGGGGAGAGGGCAGTGGGGAATGGTGTGAGCATTGAGGGGTTGAAATGAAATCTGAGCAGACGGAAAGTGTGGAAAATTGAGGCTGGATCTGGCACTGGATGGAGAGGAAACCTGGGAATTTTTCAGGAGGAGAGTCTCAGATTGGACAGGGAGAGAGACTGGGATTGGACAGGGGGAGATACTGGGAATGGATAAGGGGAGCGACTGAGAGTGGACAGGGGAGAGGCTGGGAGTGGACAGGGGGAGAGGCTGGGAGTGGACAGGGGGAGAGGATGGGAATGAACATGGGGAGAGACTGGGAATGGACAGGGGGAGAGACTAGGAGTGGACAGGGGGAGAGACTGGGATTGGATGGCAAAGAGACTGGGAGTGAACAGGGTGAGGGGCTGGGAGTGGACAGGGGGAGAGGCTGGGAGTGGACAAGGAGAGAGAATGGGAGTGGACAGGGGAGAGGCTGGGAGTGAACGGGGAGAGGCTGGGAGTGGACAGGGGAAGAGGCTGGGGATGGACAAGGGGAGAGGCTGGGAGTGGATAGGGGGAGAGACTGGGAGTGGACAGGGGGAGAGACAGGGAATGGACAGGGGGAGATACTGGGAATGGACATGGGGAGAGGCTGGGAGTGGACAGAGGATAGACTGGGAATGGACAAGGAGAGAGAATGGGAGTGGACAGGGGGATAGACTAGGAATGGACAAGGGGAGAGACTGGGAGTGGACGGGGAAGAAGCTGGGATTGGACAGGGAGAGAGGCTGGGAGTGAACAGAGGGAGAGACTGGAGTGAACAGGGGGAGAGGCTGGGAGTGGACAGGGGAGAGACTGGAAATGGACAAGGAGACAGAATGGGACTGGACGGGGGAGAGGCTGGGAAAGGATGGGGGGAGAGACTGGGAATGGACAGGGGGAGAGACCAGGAGTGGATAGGGGGAGAGACTGGGATTGGATGGCAAAGAGACTGGCAGTGAACAGGGGAAGAGGCTGGGAGTGGACAGCGGGAGAGGCTGGGAGTGGACAAGGGGAGAAAATGGGAGTGGACAGGGCGAGAGGCTGGGAGTGAACAGGGGGAGAGACCGGGAATGGACCTGGGGAGAGAATGGGAGTGGACAGGGAGAGAGGCTGGGAGTAGACAAGGGGACAGAATGGGAGTGGACAGGGAGAGGCTGGGAGTGAACAGGGGGAGAGACTGGGAATGGACATGGGGAGAGATTGGGACTGGACAGGGAGAGGCTGGGAGTGGACGGGGGAGAGACTGGGAATAGACAGGGGAGAGACTGGGAATGGACATGGGGAGAGAATGGGAGTGGACAGGGAGAGGCTGGGAGTGGTCGGGGGAGAGACTGAGAGTGGATGGGGAGCACACTGGGAGTGGACAGGGGGAGAGGCTGGGAGTGGACAGGGGGAGAGGCTGGGAATGGATGGGCAGATGATCTGTACCTGCCCAGACGAGAGGGAGGGAGTGTGGGTGGATCAGGAGGAAAGTCACGAAAGAAACTTCAGTTCGTGATCTTAACTTTTTTGAGAAATCTGGGGCATGAATAGAGCACAAAAGACAGAGTGCAAAGGGCGAAGTTTGCAGGTTGTTGGTGAAGATTATGACAGTGAGTGTAGAGAGTGAAGTGGGGAAGCAGTAGTGAGTTGGGAGAGGGGCTTAGCATTTTGAAACCTGATGGTGTGTTTTTTTCCCTTAATCACTTGGTCAGAGATTACAGGAACTCCATCTTCAGGAAAACAATATCCAGTCTATGGCTGACCAAGCTTTTGAGGGGCTCTCATCACTAGCCTTGCTGGACCTGAGCAGCAACAGGCTCCATACACTGCATCAGGCATCAATCCAACCCCTAAAAAGCTTACAGGAACTCCGATTGGCTGGTAAGAGGATGCTCATAACATTGAAATATCTTACTGTATAAATACTCACAGTGCGACAGACAGGGGACTATTTACAGTAATATCTGCACAGTGTGACAGACAGGGGGTTATTTACAGTGATATCTGCACAGTGTGACAGACAGGGGGATATTTACAGTGATATCTGCACAGTGTGACAGACAGGGGGTTATGTGCAGTGATATTCACGCAGTGTGACAGACAGGGGGTTATTTAAAGTGAAATCCAAACTGTGTGACAGACTGGGGGTTATTTACAGTGAAATCTGCACAGTGTGACAGACAGGGGGTTATGTGCAATGATATCTGCACAGTGTGACAGACGGGGGTTAGTTACAGTGATATCTGCACAGTGTGACAGACAGGAGGTTATTTACAGTGATATCTGCACAGTGTGACAGACAGGAGGTTAGTTACAGTGATATCTGCACAGTGTGACAGACAGGAGGTTATTTACAGTGATATCTGCACAGTGTGACAGACAGGGGGTTACGTGCAGTGATATTCACGCAGTGTGACAGACTGGGGTTATTTAAAGTGAAATCCAAACTGTGTGACAGGCTGGGGGTTATTTAAAGCGAAATCCAAACTGTGTGACAGACTGGGGGTTATTTAAAGTGAAATCCAAACTGTGTGACAGACAGAGGGTTATTTACAGTGAAATCTGCACAGTGTGACAGACAGGGGGTTATTTACAGTGAAATCTGCACAGTGTGACAGACAGGGGGTTATGTGCAGTGATATTCATGCAGGAAGCTATTTACAGCGATATCCACAGTGTGTGTGACACAGGGTGTCACTTACAGCGATATCCACACTGTGTGAGATACAGGGTGTTACTTACAGCAATATCCACACTGTGTGAGACACAGGGTGTTACTTACAGTGATATCCACACTGTGTGACAGACAGGGAGTTATTTAAAGTGATATCCACACTGTGTGAGACACAGGGTGTTACTTACAGCAATATCCACACTGTGTGAGGCACAGGGTGTTACTTACAGCGATATCCACACCGTGTAATGAACTGGGGTTTATTTATAGTAATATCCACATATCTACACTTAGATACAGGGCCAAAAACTGCTCCCAATATTCCAAACACAGTCTGACCAGAGCCTTATAAAACCTTAGCAGCACATCCTGCTCTTGCATTCTGGCCCTCTTGAAATGAATGCCAATATTGTATTTGCTTTCCTAGCTACCAACTGAACCTGCGTGTTAATGCTAAGAGAATCCTGACTATGATCTCTATTAGAATGGAATCCCTAAAGTGTGGAAACACAGGTCCTTCGGCCTATCGAGTCAACACTGACCCTCTGGAGATCATCCCACCCAGACACACCCCCTTCCCTATTCCTGTAACCCTGCATTTCCCATGGCTTTCCCACTTAGCCTGCACATCCCTGGATTCTCTGAGCAATTTAGCATGGCCAATTCACCTGACCTGCACATCTTTGGACTGTGGAAGGAAACCGGAGCACCCGGAAGAAACCCACGCAGACATGGGGAGAATGTGCAAACTCCACCCTGTTACCCGAGGCTGGAATTGAACCCGGGTCCCTGGCGCTGTGGGGCTGCAGTGTTAACCACTGAGCCACCGTGCCGCCCCTAATTCTTCCTACCCCACACTTTCCAACACTGTATTCCATCTACCTTTTCTTTGCCCCCTCTCCCAGCCTGTCCAAGTCCTTCTGCAGCCTCCTGCTTCCTCAACACTAACCTGTCCCCCCACTTATCTCTGTGTCATCTGCAAACTTAGCAACAATGCCCTCAACTCCTTTGTCCAGATTGTTAGCGGATCGTTAATGTGACATGTGAGCAGTTGTGGTCTTAACACTGACCTCTGTGGAACTCCACTGGTCGCTGGCCCCCATTCTTAAAAAGACCCCCTTAACCCCACTCTCCGCTTTCTGCCAGGCAGCCAATCCTCTGTCCATGCCCGTACCTTGCCCCTAACACCACGGGCTCTTTTCTTATTTAGAATTCTGCTGTGCAGAGATCAGAAAAATAAGAAACCAAAGTTTAACTATGAAGAAGGAAGCTCATGCCCACCTTTTGCATGGCAACTGGGGATGGGTAGGAAGTGGAGGTCCAGTTAGCACGGCTGAATCCGATAAATGAATTTTCAGTAGCACTCACCACCAGCTAGAGCAGGTACTGAGATGGAAGGAGGTCCTCTGTTTGCAGCACAGCGGTCACTGGTCTTTGGGGAGAAGCAGCCAGACTTCAGGGTCAGCTTCTAGGTTTTGGGAAGGGTTTGCCAGGATTCAGGGAGGAGTTGCTTGGATACAGGGAGATGTTGCTGCACGGCGAGTTGCTAGGAATGATGGTGGGGGGGGGGATTCTTTTGCTGGTGCTAGCAGTGCAGAGAGGAATGGCCTGCTAGGGCGCAGGAAATTATGCTGATGAAGGGTGTCATTGCTAGGATACAATCTAGAGTTGTTGAGATAAGGGGTGGTGTTGCTAGGGTTTGGAGAGAGACAGCTCGGGAGTCGGAAGGGATTTCTAGTGTACAGGGAGGTGTTGCTGGGATACAGGGAAATTGTACCAGTCCAGGGCAGGGTTGCTGAAATTGTGGTAGTAGCTGCTAGGGTTTGGGGAGAGAGAGTTTCGGCACTGGGAGTTGTACTTTTGTAAATTCCTTCATGGGATGAGGGTGTCGCTAATCCCTAATTGCCCAGAGGGCAACTGAGAGTCAATCACATTGCTGTGGGTCTGGAGTCACATGTAGGCCAGACCAGATAAGGATGGCAGTTTCCTTCCCTGAAGGACATTAGTGAACCAGATGGGTTTTTCCAACAATCGGCAATGGATTTATGATCCAGATATTCTATTGAATTCAAATTCCACCATCTCCCATGGCAGGATTCGAACCGAGGGTGCCCGGAACATTATTTGGGTCTCTGGATCAACAGTCCAGTGATAATACCACTAGGCTATCACCTCCCCTACCTGCTCGAGACATTTCATAGGTACTTGGAGGATTGTGTTCGGGTGTCAGTGGTGCACATCAGGAGAGGGTGCCCAGGCCTGGACTGGAGCCATAACTTCATCAAAATGATCCCAGGGCTAAGGGAGTTAAACTGAAGGGGAGCAGACTTGTAATCCTAGGAGTGGGGAAGTTCAGCAGGCAATCTAACTGAGGTAGACGAGGGGAATGGTGAAGGGTGTACCTGACAACTTGTGTTTTTCTGTCTCTCTCTCTCTGTTTCCCTTTCTCTCTGTGTGTCTCCATCTCTCTCTCTCTGTCTCCCTTTCTCTCTTTCTGTGTCTCCATCTCTCTCTCTCTCCCTTTCTCTCTCTGTGTCTCCATCTCTCTCTCTCTCTATCTCCCTTTCTCTATTTCTCCCTCCCTTGCTCTCTCTGCCTCCTTCTCTCTCTCCCCCCACCCTCTCTCACCCCCTCCCTCTCTCCCTCCCCCCTCCCCCACCCCGGTCTGTAGGGAACCAGTGGAGGTGTGACTGTGTGCTGCATTGGCTGTGGGCCTGGACGACTGGGGAGGGTCAGCGCCGGCTGCTACTGGGTAAGAAGATGGTGTGTGCTGAGCCCCCTCGTTTGGCCGGACACAGCCTGCTGCAAGTCCCAGGAAACAGCCTGGTTTGTATCCCGCCGGCCGTGAGGCTGGACCACAAGCAGGGATTGGTGAGCCGCGTGGGGGACGAGCTGAGGGTGAGCTGCCAGGCCACTGGTTACCCTCCTCCGGCAGTGAGTTGGAGGAAAGTGAGCGAGGCTGGGCCGGGGCCTTCAGGCCTACTCCCTGGAGGGGCGACACTGACCCTCCGCAACTTGACAGCCTGGCATGCCGGGATCTACGAGTGTGAGGCCCACAACCCGGGCGGG
This sequence comes from Stegostoma tigrinum, assembly GCF_030684315.1. Taxonomy (NCBI): domain Eukaryota; kingdom Metazoa; phylum Chordata; class Chondrichthyes; order Orectolobiformes; family Stegostomatidae; genus Stegostoma; species Stegostoma tigrinum. The sequence goes on from NC_081355.1 coordinate 155,296,633, forward strand.
AGGGCCTCTGCCACCTTTGAGCTGCGGGTCAACCTGTCGTCAGGCCCAGGCCTGGGCCTCAGGAGTTGGGAAACGCCCTCACCGGGCCTGCCTCCGTACCAGAGGGCAGGTGCTGGCAGTATGGAGTTCACCACCTTGGGCCCCGGCACCCAGGCCAGCATTGCGGTCGGTATCTCCCTGCTGACTCTGGTCGCTTTCCTGCTCTTGGGGGCGATGATCTGTCGGAGGAGAGCGGGCGAGAAGGGCCAGGGAGGGGAGGAAGGCGGCCTGTACCTTAATGACTACTCGGACGGGCCGACCACCTTTGCCCAGCTGGAAGAGTACCGCGACGAAGCAGGCCGGGAGATGCTGGTGCTCGACCGCAACAGGACAGACTTCTGCACCTACAAAGACACGGCTGCTGAGCCAGGCCGGCAGCTCCGGGGGTTGGGGCCTCTCCACCAGGCTCAGGCCCAGGCCCAGGCCCAGGCCCAGCCCCAAAGAGGCCCTGGGGAGTTATTTGAGAACCTCAGCGGCGGAGCCTTCAAGCGGGAGATTGAGTACGAGATCCATTGCTGAGAGAGAGAGAGAGAGGGAAATGAATGGTGGTGCAGGAATGGAATATTCTGGGTCAATCCCATCCCACCTCCTGACTGAAGTGAAGGCGAAATTCTGCGTGGGTTGGAAATTGCTGGGAACTCAGTCCATCCAGCAGCTTGTGTGGAGTTAACGTTTTCTTGTGACTCAGGATTGTACACGGGTTCGAGGCAGACAATACTCCCTGGCATCATACTGAGAGGGCAAGATGTGACACTCGACCGTGCGGAGCATAAAGGACACTCCAGGGCACCATTCCATAAGATGTAGGAGCAGAAGTAGGCCATTCAGCCCATCGAGTCTGCTCTGCCATTCAGTGAGATCATGGTTGATCTGATAACACTCAATTCCACTTTCCTGTTTATTCCCCAAGTGTTTGATTTCCCTCACTGATTAAAAATCTGTCTCAGCATTGAAATAGCAGCAACAGCCCTCTGTGCAAACTCCACACAGACAGTCACCCGAGGCTGGAATCAAATGTGGGTCCCTGGCGCTGTGAGGCTGCAGTGCTAACCGCTGAGCCACCGTGCGGCCCCATGAATGGCTGCACTCCTGTGTGCATAAAGGTATCCCGAAACGTCAGCTTTTGTGCTCCCGAGATGCTGCTTGGCCTGCTGTGCTCATCCAGCTCCACACTTTGTTATCTCGGATTCTCCAGCATCTGCAGTTCCCATTGTCTCTGGTTTATAGTCGACTTACTTTATACACTGGGGAAGGGTTTCTGTGGAGAATCTGGCAAATATTCTCCATCTCCTGGGACAAAAGCCTGGGACAGACTGGAGTAAGAGAGATACAAGAAAATGATATTGTATCAGTGATAATGGGAACTGCAGATGCTGGAGTTTTGTGCTCCTGAGATGCTGCTGGGCCTGCTGTGTTCATCCAGCCTCACATTTTATTCTCTTATATACAAGAAAATGAAGGTGTTTATTTCAAGTTGAGTCTATGAGGTTGGTGAAGTCAGAAGTAGATCAAACGAAGTAAAGTAGGGTGCAGACCTAATTCTTTGAGGAGGTAACAAATTAGATAAAGGCGAGCCAGTGGATATGATCAATTTGGATCTTCAAAAGGCCTTTGGCAAGGTGCCACACAGGAGGCTGCTAAATAAGACAAGAGCCCATGGTGTTAGAAGCAAGGTACTGGCATGGATAGAGGATCGGCTGACTGGCAGAAGGCAGAGAGTGGGGATAAAGGGGTCTTTTTCAGGTTGGCAGCCAAAGACTAGAGGAGTTCCACAGTGGGAGGTGTTGGGGCCACAACTTTTCATGTTATACATTAACAATCTGGATGAAGGAACTGAGGGTGTTGTTGCTAAGTTTGCAGATAAGACAATGATAGGTGGAGGGACATGTAGTGTTGATGTTACGATGATGAGGCAAACCTCTCTGATGATTAAAATTGAAACACCCAGAGCAGCTCGCCTTGTCTCAATATCTGCTAAAAGAAGTGCAAAAATGGTATCATCTGCCTTTCAGCTCCTGTTCTGTTATAAAATGAAAGAAATTCTTATACTCACTTTATAAGCAACAAGTAACAATTTATTTATCATACTCTAACAATGAACAAATTAACAGACCTACCAACAACTGAACAATTCCCCCTTAACTACTAACTATTCTCAAGTAGAACAAAATTCTAACGGCATGCTATGCCAATAAATAGAAGTCCCACATATATAAACCCAAATAATAAGAAAAATAAATTAAAACTTTGACTCTCAAAACTACAGTGAGGATGCATCTGCCAGAATGTTCTGTGCCTTTACCGCTATTCTTTAGTTAGGAATTATTTATTTGTTGAATCCTTGCATCAGGAATATTGGCTAAGAGTGCTGTTATACGTTTTAGATGGTGCTTAATCAGAGAGCGTAAAGATTTCTGGAGAGCCAGGGTTTTATTCTTCCAATGGCAATTTGCCCTCACAGATTTTCAAAAACCTCTCTTCCTGTATACCCTGATGACTTTATAATAGGATTGGTCCTAGGTTGTCAACACATCAAATTAAAATTTAATTGGGTTTTGGTATCTAGGGCATGGTTTAAATTAATTGGCTGATATTAAAGCAGGTTGCCTTAACATCAAAACAAGCCCAGATTGCCAATCACACAGCTAGTTGACACATGGACACCATGGTCAACATGGGCCAGTTTGGGCTGAAGGGCCTGTTTACATGTAGTATTACTCTGTGACTCTATCTGTTTCAATTTCAGATCTGTCTATGCATCTACAGCTGCTTGCAGACATTATTTTATCTCCAAGCTGAGAAAAACACACCACCTCTTAAAGGACCACACACTCTTCCTCCTATCATTTTTACAAACCAATTCTAACATTCTACCTTCTAACTCAGAAGTACTCTACCTAAATTCACAACAGTTGAAGAAGTGGGAGGCTGCAGTAGGACAGAAATAAACATGTTTATGGTTCAATCACAAACATGTTAATGTCAAACCTTCCTAACACCCCGATACAGGGGCTTATAAATTAATTTAAATTAAAGCAGACAAAACTCTGATTGGTTTGACCAATTTAAAGGCCTCCAAGATTTAAGAGGGAAAAACATATTTGATCAAATCCTCACCAGTTGAGTACAGGAGGTAAGAGTGGCACCAAGCATGGCTGAAAATGAGGTATGAGCCTGGTGAAGCCGCAAAACAGGAAGTGCCAAACATCATAAGCAGCAAATGATAGACAGAGCTCAGTGATCCCACAAACAATGGATCAGATCTAAGCTCTGCAGTCTGACCACTTCCAGTCATGAATGGTGTTGGATGATTAAACAACTCACTGGAGGAGGAGACTCCACGCATATCCTCATCCTCAATGTAGCAGCAAATTACTGCAGGTGCTGGAATCTGTACTGAAGACAACAAAATGCTAGAGATCACAGTGATCCAGGCAGCATCCATAGAGGGACAGCGAGCTAATGTTTCGAGTCTAGTACAGCTCTGAAGAGTCATCTGGACTCAAAACATTAGCTTAGATATTAAAGTGTGAAGCTGGATGAACACAGCAGGCCAAGCAGCATCTCAGGAGCACAAAAGCTGACGTTTCGGGCCTAGACCCATCATCTGATCCTGACCTGGTCCAAACATGGACAAAAGAGCTGAATTCCAGAGGTGAGGTGAGAGTGGCAGCCCTTGACATCAAGACGGCATTTGACTGAGGGTGGCATCATGGAGCCTAGCAAAACTGGAATCAATGGGTATTCAGGGGCAAACTGGTTGGAGTCATACCTGGCACGTAGGAAGATGGTCATGGTTGTTGGAGGTGAATCTTCTCAGCTCCAGGACATCTCTGCAGGAATCCCTCAGGGTAGTGTCCTTGGCTCAACCATCTTCAGCTGCTTCATCAATGACCTTCCGTCTATCATACGGTCAGAAGTGGGGATGTTCACCGATGACTGCACAATGTTCAGCACCATTCGTGACTCCTCAGATACTGAAGCAGTCCATGTTCAAATGTAGAAGGATCTGGACAATATCCAGTCTTGGGCTGACGAGTGACAAGTAACATTCACACCACACAAATGCCATGCAACGACCATTTCAAAAAGAGACAATCTAACCATAGATCATTGACATTCATTGCTTTTACCATCTTTAGATCTTCCACTGTCAATATCCTGGGGGTTACCATTGACCAGAAACTCAGCTGGCTACAAGAGCAGGCCTGAAGCTGGGAATACTGTGGTGAGTAACTCACCTCCTAATTCCTTAAATCCTGTCCACTATCTGCAAGGCACAAGTCAGGAGTGTGATGGGATACTCCCCACTTGCCTGGATGGGGGCCAGGCCCAACAACACTCAAGAAGCTCGACACCATCCAGGACAAAGCAGCCGCTTGATTGGCACCACATCCACAAGGATCCCACTCCCTCCAGCACTGCTGCTCAGCAACGTGTACTATCTACAAGATCCCTCGACAGCACTTTCCAAACCCTTGACCTCTTTCATCTAGAACGACATGGGCAGCAGAAATGTGGGAACACCACCATCCTGCCTTGGAAATATATCATCGTTCCTTCACTATCGTTGGATCAAAATCCTGGAATTTCCTCCCTAATTACATTGTGGGTCAACCCAAAGCAGGTGGACTGCAGAGGTTCAAGATGGCGGCTCACTACCACCTTCTCAGGGGGCAACTAGGGACGGGCAATAAATGCTGGGCCCAGCCAGGGATGCTCACATTCCAGGAGTGAATAATAAAAAAAACAGACAAAACCCCACATTTCTGCACCAAATCTTACACAATTCACAGCTAAGCTTCTGGGAGTTAATCGTTAAAATTCCCCTGAGCTCTCAGCCCCAGTACCTCTCGTGTCGTTCATTCCTGTGAGAAGAGTCAGTATGCAAGCCAAGCTGACTGTTCCTGACATGACCCCCACACAACACCTCCTCCAGCCCTTTGACCCTGTCCCTTTAATAATGGTCCCCATTAAAACATCATAAACACATTATCTGAGGCCATTCTCATGGAAGGTCAATGTTTTGTAACCTCGTAATCCTTTCAATCTGTTACTTGCCCTGTTCTAGACAGACACACTCAGTGCCGATGATGTTTCTACACTGGAAATGAGGAACTTCACCAAGGTGAGCAAGCTCAGATGTAGCATAAAGCTCCCTCCTTCCTGGATAGGGGTCAATGATCATCGTCTGGTCCTGCTCAATGGAAACAATTCATCCCTTTCTTAACTGGGTTATACAAGAGTAGGTTTCGCGTGTCAATATGTGCAGTATTGTTTCTGTTACAAGGTCAGAATTATTGAGAGTAACTCTTGACCATGGATCCTGTCTCTATTTCATCTCCAGGGCTGTTTTTATTTACAGTATTCATGTCCAAGGTTCTGATTTTCTTATCTGTAAAGCCCAGATGGATGGGATTACAATCCCACAAGGTTTTCGCTTACTAGCTTGAGCTGGAGAAGCTGAGGGTTGTTCTCCACAGGGTTGGAGACAGAGGGGAGGTTTGATAGACCTGTACAAATAGTGGATAAGGAAACATGTTTTCCATTACAGGAACATAGGAGTAGGCCATTCAGCCCCTCAAGCCTGTTCCACCATTCAATGGGATCATTGGCCTAACTTCATTTACCTGCCTTCGTTAAGCAAAGGTATTAAGGAATATGGGCCAAAGGATTTATCTGTCTCAGGTGTAAACTGATCGAGCATCCACAGCCATCTGTGGAAGGGAGGTACAGCTAATTAGACAAGGCCTGGTGATGCAGATTTATGGTTTTGGATAAAGGATAACGGGAGATGTGAGAATGAACTGCTTTGTACATACAGTAAGTAGGCATGATCTGAAACCCAGCGTCTACAAAAGGGCAGGGCATGAAGCAAATTTTTAAAAAAAATCAAATGGGCATTTCCAATCAATGTGGTGGCAGCAAGGTGGGGAACAGTATGAGCTATATTTTTCAACAGACAGTATCATTGACCTGAGGAACCAACTCCATTGATATTGTTAATGACAAAGTGATAGTCTCAGGAACTGAAGGTCTACAGAAGAATGAATGGTACAGGAGAGGTTTCCCAGAGAACTGGGTGATGGTGTACCAAAAAGGCTGTGCTGGAGAAAGTCCGCACATCTGGCAGCATCTGTGGAGATTTCTGAAGTTATCGTTTTGAGTCCGGTGTTTATTTCCAATCTCCAGTGTCTGCAGTGTTGAGTTCCACTGAAACTGATCTAGGAATCCTGTCAGAGTGTAACACCAAGGCAAGGCCACAGGGAGAGTCTGACCCCATCACTTTCCCACCCCAAAGGGTAAATGTTTCAACCAGTGAGATGGCTAGCTGCCCCTAACTAAAGAGGTGGTAACATAAAGCTGAAAGGTATTCCCATTGAATAAACTGCACTGGGTTGACACTGCGGTAATGTCTGCATTATTTCGTTTGGTAATAAAACACAGGATGTTCTTTTGTCTATCGTACATTACTTCCAAAGACGAAGAATGTTCTAATGACAGTCCAACAGGGAACACCGGAGCAAGTTCTTGACAAAGACTAAATGCAAAACTCGCAGGGAATGGGTGATCCAAATTGTGTGGAGAAAGGGTATGCTCATAGAGTGAGATGAAGCAAGGTCAGAGGGAGACTTCTGTGGAATATTAGCACACGTAAGTACAGTCCCACTGGACCAAATGGCCAGTGACTTTTGTGGCAGAGGATTCCATGGCTAGGAGAAGCGTTTATGTTGTTAGACATGTTTCGGCAGTGAGGGAACGTCTGACTGCCAGGCTGTAAGATCACCGAGCAGCTAGTGCAGGAATCCTATCAGCCCACTGTGCTTGCTAATCGGTATTCTGTTTCAGAAGCCAGGGCGATGGTCCCTCAGGAGTGTGCGGCCACAGCTAAGTACATGGTCATACGCGTGGGTCAGCTGTACAGGGGAGGCTGAAGGAGACACAAGGTCCAAAAGTGACAGTGTATTTCATTGTCAGGGGATCAGACAGGCATTTCTGTCGCCATCAGTCTGCAGTCAACTGGCAGCAATCAGGAATCCAGGATGGTGTGTCGCTTCCTGGGTGCCAGGGTCGGATTGTCTCGGAGTGGCTGGTGGAATGTTTTCAAGGGGGAGGGTGAGCAGCCAGAAGTCATTTTGCACGTTGATTCAAATGATACAGGTAGAAATACGGATGCAGTCCTGTGGAGTGATTATAGAGAGCTAGGGAAAAAGTTAAAAACCATGATCTCACTGGTGATGATCTCCGGATTACTTCCAGTGCCACGTGCTAGTGAGGGTAAGAACAGGAGGATATGGTGGATGAATGCGTGGCTAAAGAATTGGCGCAGGGGGCAGGGATTCAGATTCCTGGATCATTGGGATCTTTTCTGGGGCAGAGGTGATCTGTTCAAGAGGGACGGGACCGGAGGGGGACCAGTATCCTGGTGGGCAGATTTGTTCGTGCTACAAGGGAGGGTTTAAACTGGATTGATGGGGGGGGGGTATCCTAAACAACAGGGAGGCAAGTGGGAGGCTGGAAGGAGATACAGTCATCTGAAACAGCAAATTGAAGAGACCGGTCAGGTTGGAACAGGACAGGGAGTGAGGAATGCCTTTTGGATTAAATTGAACCTATTTCAATGCAAGAGGGCTGACAGGTAAGGCTGATGAACTCAGGGTGTGGATAGGTATGTGGGACTGGGATATTATAGCCATTACAGAAACATGGCTAAGGGAGGGACAGGACTGGCAGCTTAATGTACCAGGGTACAGGAGCTTTAGGCGGGACAGCGGTGGAGTAAAGTGGGGAGGGGGAGTTGCAGTTTTGATGAAGGGGAGTATCACAGCAGTAGTCAGAGATGAAATAACTGAGGGTCATACAATGAGGGCTTTGTGCGTGGAGCTAAGAAATAAGGGAATGATGACGTTATTGGGGTTGTACTATAAGCCTCCAAATCATCAAGGGGAATTAGAGGAACAAAAATACAGGGAGATTGAGGAGACTTGCAGGAGCAAGAGGATTGTCATAGTGGGTGATGTAATTTTCCTAACAGAGACTGTCATTGTGTTAAGCGCTTAAATGGAGTGGAATTTATTAAATGTGTTCAGGCAAGTTTCCTCAAGCAGTGTATAGAGGCTCCTACCTGGGAAGGGGCAAAACTTAGCCTACTGTTGGGAAATAACACGGATTGAGGTGACAGTGGGGGAGCACTTTGGGACCAGTGACCACAGTTCTATTAATTGTTGAACAGTTATGGAGAAGGACAAAACTGGCCCAGAGGTTCAAGTTCTAAACTTGGGCAAGTAGAATTTTGATGGAATTAGACAGGAACTTACAGAGATTAATTGGAGTAGTTTGTTTGCAGGCAAAGAGACCTCTGGAAAATGGGAGGCCTTTAGTAGTGTGACAGCTAGAGTTCAAGGTCTATACGTTCCTGCGAGGGTGAAGGGCAAGGTTGGCAGGTGTAGGGAACCCTGGATGACCAGAGATATTGAACCTTTGACCAGGGGAAAGGAGGTATGGTTCAGGTACAGGCAGCTGGGATCAAGGGAATCCCTGGAGATATATAGGGGATGCAGGAGATTGCTGAAGAAGAAAATCAGGAGAGTGAAAACGGGATACAAGACAACTTCAGCTGAGAAGATTAGGGTGAATCCAAAGAGATTCTTCAAGCATATTAAAGGGAAAAGAATGACTGGAGGGAGAATAGGACCCCTCAAGGACCAAAGTGAACATGTATGTGTGGAACCACAGGAGATGGGAGAGGTCCTCGATGAATATTTTTCCTCTGTTTTTACCACAGAGAAAGACATCAAGAGTTGGGAACTTGGGGATATTAGCGGTGATATCTTGGGGGCAGTCTATATCACAGTAGAGAAAGTGCTGGAAGGATTAGAATGTATGAAGGTGGATAAATCTCTTGGTCCTGATCAGATATATCCAAGAACCCTGCAAGAGGCTACAGAGGAAATTGTAGGGGCCCTGGCTGACATATCTGCATCATCATTAGCCATACGTGAGGTCCCAGAAGACTTAAGGGTAGCGAATGTTGTGCCCTTATTCAAGAAGGGCTGTAAAGAAAATCCTGGGAATTGTAGACCAGTAAGCCTAACATCTGTACAGCCTTTGCTTGCTGTGATCTGCCTGTATCATTCGTAATCAAAGCTTTTCACTGTATTTTGGGACATGTAACAAGAAAATCAATCAATAAATCAGGTAGGTTACCTGAGAAGATTTCGAGGGATAAGATATACATGCACTTGGAAAGACAGGGTTTGATTAGGAGTAGTCAGCGTGGCTTCGTGCACAGGAGACCATGCCTCACAAATTTGTTAGAGTTCTTTGATGAAGTGACCAGGAAGGTTAATGAGGGCAGGGTGGTAGACGTATCCTATATGGATTTCAGTAAGGCCTTTGGTAAAGTTCCACATGGTAGGCTGCTCTGGAAGGTTAGATCGCATGGAATCCTGGGAGAGCTGGCAAATTGGACACACAATTGGCTTGATGGTAGAAAGCAGAGAGTAATAGTGGAAGGGTGCTTGTTGGACTGGAGGCCTGTGACAAGTGGTGTGCCTCAGGTGTCGGTGCTAGACCCATTGCTGTTTGTTATGTATATTGATGATTTGGATGAGAATGTACAAGGCATGATAAGGAAGTGTGAGGACGATACTAAAATTGGCGGCATCATGGGCAATGAGGAAGGTTATCAGAAATTGCAGCAGGATCTTGCTCAGCTGGGAAAGTGGGCCAAGAAACGGCAAATGGAGTTTAATATAGATAAGTGTGAGGTGTTGTATTTTGGAAAGTCAAATCAGGGTGGGAGTTTCATGGTGAATGGTCGGGCCTTATTAAGGTAGTAGTGGAAGAGAGGGACCTTGCAGTTCAGGTGCATGGTTCTCTGAAAGTGGAGTCACAGGTAGACAGGGCAGTGAAGAATGCTTTTGGCACATAGGCCTTCATCAATCAGGGCACTGAGTATAAAAGTTGGGAAGTTGTGTTGCAGTTGTACAGGATGTTGGTGAGGCCACACTTGGAGTATTGTGTTCAGTTTTGGTCACCTTGCTATAGGAAGGATGTTATTAAACTGGAAAGAGTGCAGAAAAATTTATAAGGATGTTGCCAGGACTCAAGTTATAGGGAGAGGTTGGACAAGCTAGGGCTTTTCTCTTTAGAGCATAGGAGCCTGAGGGGTGATCTTATAGAAGTGAATGGGTTGGGTGATTGCACTCAGTCTTTTTCCCAGGGTTGGGGAATTGAGGACCAGAGGGCCTCAGTTTAAGGTCAGAGGGGAAAGAATACATGGGAACCTCAGGGGGCAACTTTTTTACACAGAGGGTGGTACGCATATGTAATGAGCTGCCAGCGGAAGTAGTAGAGGGGGGTACATTAACATTTAAAAGGCATTTGGACAAATACATGGAGAGGAAAGGTTTAGAAGGATATAGGACAAGTGCAGGGAAGTGGGGTTAGCGTGGATGGACATTTTGGTCAGCTTGGACCAATTGGGGCTGAAGAGCCTGTCTCTGTCCTGTAGGACTGTATGGCTCGATCAATGTGATTCTACAGCAGTATGGAGCTCCCTGGCACTAATGTAGACGATGTTACAGAGTGGGTGCAGGTCATTAATTTGGAGAAGGGGTTCATCCAGATGTCAGGGTACACATTGGTATCAATGTCATAGGGAGGAATGTAGAAGAGGTCCTGGAAGTAGATTTCAGGGAGTTAGGTAGGAGATTGAAAGGCTTGATCTCTAAGAGTTAGTCTCCAACTTACTCTCAGACCCAGGTATTCGTGAGTGTTGAAACAGGAGAACTAAGTGATTGAACACATGAGTGTAATACTGGTGTAGGAGGGACAGCATCATATTTCTGGAGCTTTGGGACCAGTTCTGGAGAAGGTAGAAGACCTGCACAAGATAAGTGGTCTTGAACAGGATAAACATTATTTGCGAGGGAGTTGAAAGTGCTGATGGGAGAAGGTTTACAAAGGATTATTAGAATGGCAGGGGATGAGAACCTGAGCGGGGAGACGGCTGAGGGAGAAGCAAGGATAGAGACGTAAGACAGAAAACAAAGAAAAAGTGAAAGACAGAAAAACAAATGGGGCCATAGTGCAAAATAAAGCTGAGGTGACTAACAGGGTTAAAAAGATAAACATAAAATTCTGAGGAAGGGTCACCAGACCTGAAACGTTAACTCTGTTTTCTCCTTCACAGATGCTGCTAGACCTGCTGAGCTTTTCCAGCAACTTTGTTTTTGTTCCTGATTTACAGCATCCGCAGTTCTTTCAGTTTTTATTAAGCCTAAAGATTTTGTGTCTTAATGCACACAACATTCACAATGCAGTGGATGAATTAGCAAATAAATATAAACGGTTATGATATAGCTGTGATTACAGAGACATGCCTGTGTGGTGACCAAGGATGGAATTAACATCCAGGAAGTACTCAATATTTGGGAAGGACAGGCAAGTAGAAAAAGGAGATGGGGTAGTTTTGTTAGTAAATGAGTAAATCAATGTAATGGAATATTTGATTTGGGATCTGCCAAGGTACAGATATGAAATACAGGGTTCAGAAAACATTGTTGGATGTTGTCTGTATACCCCTGAAACAGTGATAGAGATGGAAGGAAAGGCATTACGCAGTCATGCTATCAGGTTACAATTGTAATTATGAGTGACTTTAATCTAGATGTGGATTGGACAGCTCAAACTAGCAATAATATCACAGAGGAGGGTTTCCTGCAGTATGTGGTTTTTCTTTAGATCAATATGTAGTGGAAGCAACTGAACAGTCGTGTATCCTCTGCTGAGTATTGTGCAATGATAAAGGATTAATAAAACTTGTTTCACAGGGTCTGTTGGGAAAAAAAAACAAAAAAGAGATAGAATTGTGAATTTAGATGGAGAGTTATGAAGATGAATTCAAAGCTAGGGTCCTGAATATAAAAGGAAAGGAACTACAAGGAATTGAGGCATAAACTGGTACTAATGGCTTGGGGAACCTTACTCAAAGGGATGGCAGTGAACAGGCATTTGCTGAGATTTAAGGAAGAACTGGATGAAGTACAACAAATATTCATTCTTAGCCAGACAAAAATTAAACAGGAAAGATGGCTCAGCCATGTCATGCAAAGGAAGTCTGGGACAGTATTAATCCAAAGAGAAAACACAAAATTGCCAAAATTGAGACCTGGGAACAGTTTAAAATTCAGCAAAAGAGGACAAAGAGTTTGATCTAGAGGGGAAAAAATAGAGTATGAGAGTAAACTTGCAGGGAACATGAAAACAGACTGTAAAAGCTTCTATACATATGTGAAGAGAAAAATATTAGCAAAAGCAAATGTAGATCTCTTAGATTCAGAAATGGGGGAATTTATAATGGAGAGCGAAGAAGTGGCAGAAGACTGAAAAGATATTTGGCTTTGTCTTCATACAATGGGACATAAATAACTTTACAGATATGTTTGGGAATCAAGGATTTAGTGACAGGGAGGAATTGAAAACAATAGTATTAGTTTTTAAAAAGAAAAATATTGCTAGAGGGATTGATGGGGTTAAAGGTTAACAAATACTCATAATATAATCTGCATACCTGAAATCCGAAATATTACGTGCAGTTTTAAACTCCCTACTGAAGAAAGGATATCCCTGAGACAGGAATAGTGCAGTGGTTGATATATGGGAATGGCAAGGCTGTCCTTTGAGTGGAAATTTGTTCAACTGGGTCTGTGGCCTGGAATTCTTTGAGGAAGCGACAAAGATAGTTGATGACGGTAGGGCAGTGGATGTTATCTGCATGGACTTCAGTAAGGCCTTTGACAAGATCCCTCATGGCAGGCTGATACAGAAGGTAAAGTCGTGTGGGGTCAGAGGTGAGCTTGCAAAATGGGTAAAAAACTGGCTTGGTCAAAGAAGACAGATAGTAGCAGTGGAAGGGTGCATGTCTGAATGGAGGGCTGTGACTAATGGTGTTCCTCAGGGATCAGTGTTGGGACCATTGCTATGTCTAATAAAAATAAATGATTTTAAGGAAAATGTAACTGGTCTGATTAATAAGTTTGCTGATGACACAAAGGTCAGTGGAATTACGGATAGCAACGAGGATTGTCAAAGGATAAGCAGGATATAGATCAGTTGGTAACTTGGGCAGTGAGATGGCAGATGGAGTTTAATCCGGAACAATGTGAGGTAATGCATTTTGGAAGATCCAATCCAGATGGAAAATTTATAGTTAATGGCAGAACCCTAAAGAGTACTAAAAGGCAGAGGGATCTGGGTGTACAGGTACACAGGTCACTGAAAATGGCAACACAGGTGGAGAAGGCAGCCAACAAGGCATAAGGCACGCTTGCCTTCATTGGCTGGGGCACTGAGTTTAAAAATTGGCAGGTAATGTTGCAGCTTTATGGAACCTTACTTAGGCCATATTTGGAATATTGTGTTCAATTCTGATTGCCACACTACCAGGAGGATGTGGCGGCCTTGGAGAGGGTACAGAAAAGATTTACCAGGATGTTGCCTGGTATGGAGGGCATTAGCTATAAGGAGAGGTTGGAGAAACTTGGGCTGTTCTCACTGGAACGACGGAGGTTGAGAGGAGACCTGCTGGAGGTCTACAAAATTATGAAGGGCTTGTACAGAATAGATAGTCAGAAGCTGTTTCCCAGGGTGGAAGAGTCGATTACTAGAGGGTATAGGTTTAAGGTGCGAGGGGGGGATGCTTAAAGGTGATGTACGAGGCAAGGTTTTGAGGGTGGTGGGTGCCTGGAGCTTGCTGCCGGGGGCGTAGTGGAAGCAGGTACGATAGTGACTTTTAAAGGGCGTCTTGACAGATACATGAGTAGGATAGGAACAGAGGGATACAGTCCCTGGAGGGGTACAGGGTTTTGGTTGTGATGGGCAGCATGCTGGTGCAGGCTTGGAGGGCCAAAGGGCCTGTACCTGTGCTGTAATTTTCTTTGTTCTTTGTATTCGCTCGAGTTTAAAATGATAAACAGGGGAAATCTGATTGAAATGTCTAAAATTCTAACAGGGTTGGACAGACGAGATGCAAGGAGGATGTTTCCCCTGGGTGGGGAGTCTAGAACCAAGGGAGACAGTCTCAGGATATGGGGTTGTCCATTTAATAATGAAATGAGGAAATATTTCTTCACTCTCAAGTGACGCTGTGGAATTCATTACCACAGAAGGTTGGGGAGCCCGAATCATTGAATATGTTCAAGCAAGAGACAGGTGAATTGTTAGATATCAGAGGCATCTAGAGTATGGAGTGAAAGTCGGGATATAGTATTATGACAGAGGGTCAACCATGATCACAATGAATACCAGAGCAGATCCTCATGCTCCCAGTGCCCATGTTTCTGCTTTTATGGAGTTCAGAAGCTTGGAAGTGGCTGCCGGGGGGAGCCTTGTTGAGTTGATGTGGTTTATTTTGTAGCTTTACACTGTTTACACCATTGTTGCTGCGAACTGGTGTTGGAGGGAGAGGATACTGAAGCTGGGACATGTGGTACCAACCAAACGGCCTGCTTTGTCCCTCAATGATGTTGAGGTTCTGGAGCGTCGTCGGAGCTGCACCCGTCCAGGCAAGTGGGGAGTAATCCATCACACTCCCGACTTGTGCCCTGTTGATGGTGGGCAAGCTTCTGGGGAGACATCACAGCAAGACCCCTATCTTTCCCCAAACTTCATTTAACTTTGGATTTGTAAAACAGAGCTGGTGCCTTTTCAATGTGTGGGCCACGGTTCTCAGCAGGTGACTTGTTGCTTGGAACCACGTTAGGACAACTCGTGACTCCACAGGTGAGGTACTGCACAGGGGCCCATCACATTGACCCTATAGGCAAAGTGTCACTGAAGCACCAGTACAAGGCAGACACTCTGGGGATGTTCACTGAGTAGACAAGGGAGTTCTGAGGCAGTTTGCTGCAGTACTTGCAGTGTCCACAGAAGAGAGAGAGAGGGCTCTCCCTACCCAGGTCCAGGTCCAGGTCCAGGTCAGGATGTGGATATATCTCAGAGGGATTTGGATCGACTCAAACCGGAAACAAAAGCCAACAATAGAATTGAGTGCTGGTGCTCTTAGCCTTCACATGTAACCCTGACGTTTTGTAGAGAGGAATATGTTTTGCCAGGAGGGGCTGGTAAGAGGGCAGCAGAATTTCCTGGTTTTTTTTTCACAAGCACATTTTGCAGCAAATACTTCCTCCTGCTCCCTGTGCTTTGCCTATCTTTCTTCCTGATGGAACCTGAATCCTTCCGAACAGGAATTGTCACTCACGGAGCACACAGGAAGCTGATTATAATTGAGTGTAAGAGATATTGGGAACTGCAGATGCTGGAGAATCCAAGATAATAAAATGTGAGGCTGGATGAACACAGCAGGCCAAGCAGCATCTCAGGAGCACAAAAGCTCTTCATCAGAGAGGGGGATGGGGAGAGGGAACTGGAATAAATAGGGAGAGAGGGGGAGGCGGACCGAAGATAGAGAGAAAACAAGATAGGTGGAGAGGAGAGTATAGGTGGGGAGGTAGGGAGGGGATAGGTCAGTCCAGGGAAGATGGACAGGTCAAGGAGATGGGATGAGGTGGTAGGTAGGAAATGGAGGTGGGGCTTGAGGTGGGAGGAAGGGATGGGTGAGAGGAACAACAGGTTAGGGAAGCAGAGACAGGCTGGGCTGGTTTTGGGATGCAGTGGGGGAAGGGGAGATTTTGAAGCTTGTGAAGTCCACATTCATACCATTGGGCTGCAGGGTTCTGACCCTTCCGCCATCTACAATCCGACCCCACCACCCAAGACATTTTTCCATTCCCACCCTTGTCTGCCTTCCAAGAGACCACTCTCTCCGCGACTCCCTTGTCCGCTCCACACTCCCCTCCAACTCCACCACACCTGGCACCTTCCCCTGCAACCACAGGAAGTGCTACACTTGCCCCCACACCTCCTCCCTCACCCCCATCCCAGGCCCCAAGATGACCTTCCATATCAAGCAGATGTTCACCTGCACATCTGCCAATATGGTATATTGTATCCATTGCACGCGGTGTGGCTTCCCCTACATTGGGGAGACCAAGCGGAGGCTTGGGGACCGCTTTGCAGAACACCTCCGCTCGGTTTGCAACAAACAACTGCACCTCCCAGTCGCGAACCATTTCAACTCCCCCTCCCATTCCTCAGACGACATGTCCATCATGGGCCTCCTGCAGTGCCACAATGATGCCACCCGAAGGTTGCAGCAACAGCAACTCATATTCCGCTTGGGAACCCTGCAGCCCAATGGTATCAATGTGGATTTCACCAGCTTCAAAATCTCCCCTTCCCCCACTGCATCCCAAAACCAGCCCAGTTCTTCCCCTCACCCCCACTGCATCCCAAAACCAGCCCAGCCTATCTCTGCCTCCCTAACCTGTTCTTCCTCTCACTCATCCCTTCCTCCCACCTCAAGCCGCACCTCCATTTCCTACCTACCACCTCATCCCGCCTCCTTGACCTGTCCATCTTCCCTGGACTGACCTATCCCCTCCCCACCTCCTCACCTACACTCTCCTCTCCACCTATCTTCTTTTCTCTCCATCTTCGGTCCGCCGCCCCCTCTCTCCCTATTTATTCCAGAACCCTCTCCCCAACACCCTCTCTGATGAAGGGTCTAGGCCCGAAACATCAGCTTTTGTGCTCCTGAGATGCTGCTTGGCCTGCTGTGTTCATCCAGCTCCACACTTTGTTATCTATAATTGATCATCATTTCTGACATGTTTGGATCCCTGTGCAACGGATCACTTTGGGACTTCTCTCAGTTGGATTTCTCCCAATTAGATTCATAGAGAGAGTCACTGGAGTTTTTAATAGATTGGCAAAGAGGCCCTTCGGCCCATCCTGTTTGTGCCAGTTATTAAGTATCCAACTATTCCAATCCCAAGTTCCAGTACTTAGCCTTTACCCATTTCAAGTTTTCATGGTCCTTAAATTGTTTTGCGCGTTCCTGACTCTACCACCCATTTAGGGAGTGACTTTCAGATACCTTGAATTCTCCCTAAACCTCCACCACCCCTTAGTTTAAAACTCACCCCTCTACTAAGAGGAAATGTTTCTCCTTATTCACCCGGTCCCTGCCACTCATAATCTGATATACCATTTATAAAGGAGGCCATAGCCTAGTGGTATTATTGCTGGACTGTTAATCCAGAAACCCAGACAATGTTCTGGGGACCCGGGCTTGAATCCCACCACGGCAGATGGAATATCTGGAATTAAGAATCTAATGATGACTATGAATCAATTGTCCGGAAAAATCTATCTGGCTCACTAATGTCCTTTAGGAAAGAAAATTGTCATCCTTACCTGGTCTGGCCTACACAAGATCCCAGACTTACAGCAATGTCTTTGACCCTCTGGGATGGGCAATAAATGCTGCCCTAGCCAGTGATGCCCTCTTCCTGTGAATGAATTAAAAACAAAACCTCGATCAGGAGGGCCGCACAACCTTCTCTACTCTAAAGAAAACAACCTGAGATTTTCCAGTCTCTGCATAGCTGAATCTGTCCGTGCCAGGCAACATCCTGGTGAATCTCCTCTGGTCTGTCTCCAGTATGATCACATATCGTTCTTCCTGTAGCGATGTGACCATTATTGTTATCTCAGGGTTGTCAGTCCTGTACTGCGTGACTTACACAGTTCCTGATCGAAGGCTTGTGAATCTTCGGACTTAGGTTCTCCACCGTTCAATCCACTTAATGCTGTGACAGGCACAAGGGAAGGGAAGGTGGGGGTGAGGTTCTGTTATCATTGTACTGAATGAAGGAACAGCTTTAAAGGTCCAAATGACCTACTCCTAATTTCTATGTTTCTGTGTCGTGAACATTTTGAAGTTGGAGTGAAGAGCTAGAGAAATCATGTCAACTTTGAAATATAAAGAAGAGAGAAACAACTGATGGTCTGTAGAACTGAAAAAGAAAACCGAGGCCATGATAGTTTAATGATAAATTAATAGAGATTTTTATATTAAATCTCAAGTAGCTCAGATTTATTAACTATACAGCATGCACGATTCTCATTAAACACACGCTAAAAAGGGAATTCATCCTGAGCAAGTGATAGTTTGAGGCTTTTTTAAATTCATCCATGGGAGGTAGGTGTCACTGGTCAGGGGAACATGTCTTGCCCATCCCTAGTTGCCTTTGAGAAGGTAGTGGTGAGCTGCCTTCTTGAACCGCTGCGGTCCTCCTGGTGTGGGATGACCCACAATTCCATTAGGGGAGGGAATTCAAGGATTTGACCCAGCCACATGAGGAAGGAGCGGTGATATATTTCCAAGTCAGGATGATGAGTGGCTTGGAGGGGAGCTTGCAGCGCCTGTGTTCCTATCTATTGCGTATCATTATCATATTTTTGTCTCGGATTCAAACATCTTGATTTCGGTTATTTGTGAAGTCGGTTAAGGGTCTTGGGTAGCTCAGTTGGCTGGATGCAGATTTGGCATGCAGAGTGAGGTCCACAATGTGTGTTCAATCCATGCATGAGCTGACGTGACCATGAAAAACTCCCTTTTCAATTTTTCCCCTCCATTTCTCTAAATAGAGAACAGTCCGATAAGACTATAGTGGTTTTTCCACTAACTTTTACTTTGTGAATCCAAACACTTGATTATTTATTTTCTATTTCTCCAACGCTTTCCCTGTAACATTGAAATTCATAGAGGAAGGGGAGTTTGTTTGACTTGCCATTTATCAATAATTTTACACTCAAAGAGTTATTTTTCCACAGAACTGTAAAAATTCCTTGCGTTGCTATCTTCTCATTAATTTCACTCTTTGTTACAGTTATTGACTGAGGTTTAAATGTGATCGCTTGTATTGTTCTTGGGCTGCATCAGACCTAATGTTAGGAACAAGTCAGCATGGTTTCTTTCATCAATATTTATACAAATAAAACTTTTTGAACATGCTTGCAAAGATTAATGATAAAAAAGGTGCAAAGATAGATATAACATATTTTAACATCCCCAGTTAACATGAGGCAAATATGGGAAGCAGACTAACTATGGTCAAAAGGCCCATAGAAACTATGAAACACTAAATGTGATTGAAGAATCATACAGTAGGGATACAGGCCCTTCGGTCTAACTCATCTATGCTGACCAGGCGTCATAAAGTGAACTGGTCCCATTTGCCTGTGTTTGGTCCATCTCCTTCTAAACCTTTCTGACTCATATACTACCCAAATATCTTTTAAATGTTGTAATTGTACTCACCTTTACCACTTCCTCTGGCAGCTTGTTCCATATTAACACCACGCTCAGTGTGAAAAAATTGCCCCGCAGGCTCCTTTTAAACTTTTCCCCACTTGTCTATGTTCTTTAGTTTTGGACTCCCCCTACCCTGGGGAGTAGATGATTTTATAAACCTCTACAGGGTCACCCCTCAGCCTGCCATGCTCCAGCCTATCAAGCCTCTCCTTATAACTCAAAGGCTCCAGTCTATCATACTAGATCAGCAGCAACTGTCGCACCTCCCCCTCCATTGACACCTGGGGCACCAAATCTCATTAAAACTTCATTTGGAATTATAATTATATTAATGACCTAACCTTGAAACACCCTCAAGAGCCACTCTATCATAGACAGGATCACCAGTTGGGACAGCACGGTGGCTGAGTGGTTAGCAGTGCTGCCTCACAGCCCCAGGGACCCAGGTTCAATTCCAGCCTCGGCTGACTGCCTGTGTGGAGTTTGCACGTTCTCCCCGTGTCTGCGTGGGTTTCCTCCCACAGTCCAAAGATGTGCAGCCTAGGTGGATAGGCCAGGCTAAATTGCCCATAGTGTTCAAGGATGTATAGATTAGGTGGGTTATAGAGGGATGGGTCTGGGTGGGATGCTTTGAGGGTTGGTGCGGACTTGTTGGGCTGAAGGTTCGTTTCCAGACTGTAGGGATTCTATGAATAACTGCTTTCAAATGTAGGTGGGAAGGCAAGCAAGGATAACATATAGAGTCTATGGAGAGATACAGGCTGGTGAAATGAGCTGGCCAAAACATGGCAGATGGGATGTCATGTGGGGAGATGTGATGTTGTATTTTAGTAGAAAGAATAGAAGAGCTTTTTTTTGAATGGAGAAAGACTGCGGAAAGCTGTAGCAAGGAGAGATTTGAGAGTCCTCTTGCATAAATCACAAAAGCTAGCATCCAATTTCAGCAGGATACAGAGAAGGCAAACAGAATATTAGACTTTATTTCAAAGGGAATAGAGTATAAAAATAAGGAAAGCGGAAGCGAGGGTGATCAGATCAGCATGATCTCATTGAATAGCAGAGTGGGCTTGATGGGCTGAATGGCCTACATCTACTCCTACTCTAATGGTCTTTTGCTTGTGTATTGGTGTTGACCTTCCATTGCTGGGATCTTGCTCCACTAGAACCTAGGAAACTGCACTTTAGGGGTTACAGGTCCATCTCTCGCTTTTGACAAACAGCATGCTTTACTGAGTCCTTACTGCCTCCTGCTCTAATCGGGCTCAGCTGCACAAAGCAAATGCTGCTCTCGGGTTTCCTTCACCCTGCCTCACAGTGACACTGAACTACTATAGGCACACAGTGTCCTCTGAGCCCCATAGCTCTTAGAACAGTTTCCTAGGTTCAAAAGCATGTTTATCAGCTGAACCTAACTCCACTCCCAGTCCCAACTGTACAGTAGTTGTTGCATTTCTACAGTCCAACTTAACAGTGTGTGTCCACATGGAGATTACTTGTCTTTGTCACATTTCCAATTGACTGATGCCATAATGACTCTTCAGGGAACTGTGCTGAGTGACTCCTGAAAGCATTGCAACAAGTTCTGTCCTTGGTCCCAGACAAAATTGAATGCAACTATTACTATGGAACAGTCAAATGTAGCAAGCTCTTTCCACCGACTGAACATCACCATGACATGTCAGCCTTCATTTCAGAACCATTCTACACAAATCTCCAGATTCAACGCAATAAAAAGGACGTATCATTGTTTCTGCTGAACAAAATTCCTTCAGAATACTCTCTGAGCCAGTATGCACTGATATATCTTTTAGCTACCTTAACTACTACAATTAAAGCTGACCCATGTTTTAAGGTCAGTCCTGGATCAGTAGTTAAGAAGGATACAAGAATTAGCAGTAGGTCGATGCCATTCAGTCCCTTGAGCCTGTTCCATCATTCAGTAAGGAAATGGAGAATTTGATTGTATCCTTCATTTCCCGTACATTGGCGTCGATTCCCTATCATGGCGTTTAAAATTTGAAGCTACTGACCTGCTCTGTAGACCATTTGCATGGTTTTTGGTCAATGGCAATGCTCAAAAAATTGATAGTAGGGGTTCAGTGATGATAACACTATTGAAAGCCAAAGGCTTTGCTTACATTCTATGTTGTTCAAAACAGTCATTGCCTGGCACCTTTGCAATGGATGATATCATCTAAGCTTTGCCTCATTTGAACATGGACTGCTTCAGTTCCCAAGGAATGCTGCTGAACATTGTGCCATCATCGGCGAACATTCCCACTTCTGATATTACGATGGACGGAAGGTCATTGATGAAGCAGCTGAAGATGGTTGGGCCTAGGACACAATCCTGAGGAACTCCACCAGAGATGTCCTGGAGCTGAGGTGACTTGGATTCATAGGGTTGTGCAGCACAGAAACAGACCCTTCGGTCCAACCTGTCCATGCCGACCAGGTATCCTAAATTAATCTAGTCCCATTTGCCAGCATTTGGCCCACATCCCACTAAACCCTCCCTATTCATATACCCATCGGATGCCTTTTAAATGTGGAAACTATACCAGCCTCCACCACTTCCTCTGGCAGCTCATTCCATACACCCACTACCATCTATGTGAAAACTTTGCCCCTAAGGATTCTTTTAAATCTTTCCTCTCTCACCTTAAACCTATGCCCTCTAGTTTTGCACTCCCCGAGTCTATTTACCCTGTCCATGCTCCTCATGATTTTATCTATAAGGTCATCTCTCAACTCCTATGCTCCAGGGAAAATAGCCTCAGTCTATTCAGCCTCTCCCTTTAGCTCAAACCCTGCAACCCTGGTAACATTCTTGTAAATCTTTTCTGAACCCTTTCAAGTTTCACAACATCCTTCCTTTAGGTGGTAGACCAGAATTGCACACATTATTCCACTAATCCAACATCCTGTACAGCCGCAATGTGACCTCCCAACTCCTATACTCAAGGCACTGAACAATAAAGGCAAGCGTACCAAATGCCTTCTACACTATCCTACGTAACTGCAAATCCACTTTCATGGAACAATGAATTGCACTCCAAGGTCTCTTTGTTCAACAACACTCCCCAGAACCTTTCCAATAAGTGTATAAGTCCTGCCCTGATTTGCCTTTCCAAAATGCAGCACCTCACATTTATCTAAATTAAATTCCAACTATCATTCCTCAGCCCACTGACCAATCTGACCAAGATCTTGTGCTCTGAAGTAACGTTCCTTGCTGTCAACTACACCATCAATTTTGGTGTCACTTGCAAAATTACTAACCACACCCCCATGTTCACAACCAAATCATTTACAAAAATGAGGAAAAACAGTACACCCAGCACTAATCCTTGTGGCACATCACTGGTCAAAGGCCTCCAGTCTGAAAATCAACCCTTCACCACCCTGTCTCCTCCCTTTGAGTCAGTTCTGTACCCAATAGCTAGTTTTCCCGGTATTCCTCATGATCGAACCTTTCTAAGCAGTCTACCATTGAACACCTTACTGAAGTTTGTACAGATCACGTCCACTGCTCTGCCCTCATCAATCCTCTTTGTAACTTCTTCTAAAGCCTCAATCAAGTTAGTGAGACACGATTTCTCACACTCAAAGCCATGTTGATTATCCCTAATCAATCCCTGCCTTTCCAAATACATGTAAATAGCGTCCCTCAGGATTCCCTCCAACAACTCGCCCACCACAACCTGGTAAACGATACTGAAGTGCACAATTAGCCATGATCGTATTGAGTGGCCTACACCTATTTCCACGCTAGTTCTTACGTGATCATAGACAAAGTCATTACAGCAGCCACATGGTGACCACAGTGAATGAGCTCAGCTACTGACCTCCGACCTTCAGGGGGCGCTCTGATCAGCCCTGACAATTCCATGTTAGGCCAGTGGAGGGCGCACTGACTCACCTGCCACTGTATGTGCTCTGACTCCATTCGTCTATTATGTTCAGAAAGTGTACAATCTGTACTCACAGTCAATCAATGGGGCATTTTATACGTTAACACGGTGTGGAGCTGGAGGAACACAGCAGGCCAGGCAGCGTCGGAGAAGCAGAATGCCTGGCCTGCTGTGTTCCTGCAGCTCCACACTGCGTTATCTCAGACTCCAGCATCTGCAGTTCTTACTATCTTTGAGTGCATTTTATAAGGTGCCTGCTTTGGAGATAAAACCAGAGTCACTCCAGGTTAAAACACAGATTCTGAACAAGGCCCCACACCTTAAAATGGAGTGTCTGACCGGAGATGTCACCTCCTGTTTTGAACGGATTAAAAACCTTTAATTATCTCAGGGCAGTGACTCAAAAGAAATTCTTTGGGATTTGCATTTTAATCAATCGAAACCTTTCTAAATGATTGAAGATTTAACAGGAGGGAGTCAGCCAGCCAACCATTTGGGTGGCACGGTGGCTCAGTGGTTAGCACTGCAGCCTCACAGCGCCAGGGACCCGGGTTCGATTCCCGCTTTGGGCGACTGTCTGTGCGGAGTTTGCACATTCTCCCCGTGTCTGCGTGGGTTTCCTCCGGGTGCTCCGGCTTCCTCCCACAGTCCAAAGATGTGCAGGCTGGGTGGATCGGTCTTGCTAAATTGTCCATAGTGTTCAGGGATGTGTGAGTTACAGGGGGATGGGTCTGGGTGGGATGCTTCAAGGGGCGGTGTGGACTTGTTGGGCCGAAGGGCCTGTTTCCACACTGGAGGGAATCTAATCTAATCTTTTAGCTTCATGCAATATATTGGCATCAGTTGTACGATTCTTTGATCTTTTGCAGATGAATTCTGTGAGATGATGCCTCCTCTCTCACTACAACCTGAGGAAGGATCAATGCACCGAAAGCTAGTGTTTTCAAATAAACCTGCTGGGCTCTACCCTAGAGAGAGATAATGGGAACTGCAGATGCTGGAGATTCCAAGATAATAGAATGTGAGGCTGGATGAACACAGCAGGCCAAGCAGCATCTCAGGAGCACAAAAGCTGACGTTTCGGGCCTAGACCCTTCATCAGAGAGGGGGATGGGGAGAGGGAGCTGGAATAAATAGGGAGAGAGGGGGAGGCGGACCGAAGATGGAGGGAAAAGAAGATAGGTGGAGAGAGTATAGGTGGGGAGGTAGGGAGGGGATAGGTCAGTCCAGGGAAGAGCAGTTTCAAGGCCGAAGAGATTACAAGAGAGTTGCAATGGGAGAGAGATTCCCTGAGGTTGGTCCGGAGGGAGGAGGGTAACTTCTTCAGGTTAGGCATCCCTGGAAGAGGCTTCGCAGTGAGGTTAAAATAGTATCAGTGATAATGGGAACTGCAGATGCTGGAGAATCCAAGATAATAAAGTGTGAAGCTGGATGAACACAGCAGGCCAAGCAGCATCTCAGGAGCACAAAAGCTGACGTTTCGGGCCTAGACCCTTCATCAGAGGGCCTGTGGTTTTTGACCTTTTCTACCTCAGGCAGACATTGCACTCCATCTTCTCCCCAACACCAGGCCCCGCCCCGCCCTCTGGCCACGCCCACCCACCGATCGCGACCCGCTGCACCAGGCCCCGCCCACCAACTGGCCACGCCCTCCGCATCTGGCACCGCCCCCTAGACAGATGCCCCCCCTCCCACCCGGCCTCACGTCGCGCCCCGCCCTCTTCTGGCATCCGCCCCCAGCCAGGAGCCGTGGTGACGTCATAATACGGAGGGCAGGACGGGAAGGCGGCGCTGGTGCGCAAGCGCGGTGCCGCGTCCCGTCTACCCCCAACCCCCACCGTAGGCCGTCTCCATGGAGTGTCACCCCGCCGTGCCGCAGCGCACACTGCCGTCTCATCCGCGTCTGGACCACAGGCAAGGTGCGGGCCCGGCCCGGGGTCAACCTGCTGCCGAAACCCTCATACCTGGGCCCGGGCGGGGTTGGCTGCGGGCGCGGCCTCCTTCCCCTGGGCTCGGGCGGGGTTGGCTGCGGGCCCGGCCTCCTTCCCCTGGGCCCCGGGCGGGGTTGGCTGCGGGCCCGGCCTCCTTCCCCTGGGCCCCGGGCGGGGTTGGCTGCGGGCCCGGCCTCCTTCCCCTGGGCCCCGGGCGGGGTTGGCTGCGGGCCCGGCCTCCTTCCCCTGGGCCCCGGGCGGGGTTGGCTGCGGGCCCGGCCTCCTTCCCCTGGGCCCCGGGCGGGGTTGGCTGCGGGCCCGGCCTCCTTCCCCTGGGCCCCGGGCGGGGTTGGCTGCGGGCCCGGCCTCCTTCCCCTGGGCCCCGGGCGGGGTTGGCTGCGGGCCCGGCCTCCTTCCCCTGGGCCCCGGGCGGGGTTGGCTGCGGGCCCGGCCTCCTTCCCCTGGGCCCCGGGCGGGGTTGGCTGCGGGCGCGGCCTCCTTCCCCTGGGCCTCGGGCGGTAACGGCGGCCTCCTCCTCCTCCTCGGGCCGTGCCGCAGTCAGAGACAGGGTGGCTCAGCCTATGGTTGCTGCCCTGAGCTGCCAGGTCAATCCTCCGCCTGATGTAGATGTAAAAGTTGTAGCTGCTCTTGTGTGTTTCATGTGCGAGTTGTTGATGGTGAGGTGTGACAAGACTCTCCCTTTTCCCCCCGGGCACTGCTTGAGCATTCACCAGGCTGTACACACCCTGGGCTCAAACATAATTGTACCTCAAATTCCGCCCTCCCTGTGGGCTTGTCTGACAGATTTCTTTCCTTGATGGTAAGGTGTTGAGTTGGACGATCACAGCAGGCCAAGCAGCTTCTTAGAAGCAGGCATTGGGCCTAGACGCTTCATGGTCAAGGGTCTGTGTTCATCCAGCTCTACACCTTGTTATCTGGGATTCTCCAGCATCTGCAGTTCCTTTATCTCTGATACAGATTTCTTTCCTTAAAAGGACATTAGCGAGTGAATGCGCAAAACAAAAACCTTTTTCAGTGGATTCGAGTTCTGTTCTGCCAAATGAGCTTTGCCCAGCAGGGATTAGATGCTGCTATGTGGTGACAGCCTGTCTCTGAGATAAGGATACTGTCATTGCTCTTTGAGTATGTGTTTAATACTCTATGTGGCTGAAAAATTGCAATGGAGAGTGAATGAGGGAGTGATTCTCCACCCACACCCTCACTTAAGCATAAAGGTGCACAGTTGTAAAATGTTCTTGTCTGCAGAGGGCAGGTTCCTGTGTGTTAATGTACGTAGCTTCTATTAAGTGGATGTTAGTTATGTAAGATACAAGCAGATGTGTTCTCTGCTCTGACCACCATTTTCCTGTCTTCCACCAGCCACCGACTGACTGCAACATCAATTTTGATCCAGGCTGTTTGTCAAGAAGGATGCATTCTCTTGTGTTCTTTTGTGCGCAGAAAGTGATCTCGGACCATGCCTCGACTCGCAAAGCTCTGGACTACATCCCCCGTGAAATCTACCCGGTGCTGTTTAAAGCTGCCTTTTTGGACATCCGGACGCTGGTGCTGCGTGATATAGTGCAGAGGTGGCCTTTCAGTGTTCTCAACTTCTCAACCATCCTGAGGAGGTGCAAGCACTGTGACCGTGATGTGATCCGAGAGAAGCCCAACAAGCAGTGCTTGCAGGCAGTGATAATGGGAGTGAAGGATTATCTACTGAACGAGTTACGACAGAACCGCCCTCCCTCCAGCAGGTATGAAACTAAACTGGTGAAGAGCACTGTTTAGCAGTATTTGATAATAATGGGGCCTATCAATGATTTGTTGACCAGTAAATTTGTTTTGGTAAGTTAACGACTGTGGTTGTTCCACTGATGCCATGACCTGCTAATTGACACTAACCAAGACCTTGCTGACCCTGTTCCTAGCATTGGGCACTGCTGTAGCTTAGTTTGCCGATTTTCTACAGGCCAGAGAAGGAATAAAGCAGAGGTTCCCTCCATGCTGATGCTCATTGTCATGTCTCTCACATGCTGAATGGTCACTTGGCAGAGGATACTCTGAGTGTCTGCAGATCTGTGAACCTGCACCCAGCTGGAGGGCAGGAACAAAACAGTATCCAACCTGGGACAGTAGGAACTGCAGATTCTGGAGAATCTGAGGTAACAAGGTGTAGAGCTGGATGAACACAGCAGGTCAAGCACCATCAGAGGAGCAGGAAGGCTGACATTTCGGGCCTAGACCCTTCTTCAGAAAATCTGGTCTAAGCCTGAAATGTCAGCTGTCCTGCTCCTATGACGCTGCTTGGTCTCCTGTGTTCATCCAGCTGTTCACCTTGTTATCTCAGCATCCAACCTAAGCTGGGCTGAAATTTATTTTGTGGATTATACCATGCTCAACTGATCTGGAGTGAGAAGGTTGTAGCTAACTTCTATTGAAATGGTGATCAATTTGTGCAGAAATATAAGACCTGGGTCTCCTGACCCCCCTCTCAACTGTAGTGCTCAGGCACAGTATGATTTCTGATGTGTCTGTAGAGGCCTAGCCTGTTGTGTTTGAGCATCAGGCTGCTGGGAAGTTTGCCTGGTCTTGTCCTTCTGGGCTCTGTATCTCTGACTTTCTGTCATGGAGAAGGGGGAAGAGATTTGCAAAGAGAATAGCATTGAAACTGCTGGTATTCATCTCAGCAACTCTCAGTGCCTTGCCAAGTTTGAAAAAAAGGCAGAAAATACGTTTTTTTTGACACCTTTCCAAGAAAAAAGAAATCTATCTTAGTTTTACATTCATGCACACTGAGTTCATTGGACTGGCTGAGCTCTTCTCCAGGATATAGTGTGTGTGTATTATTATGTTTAGTTAGACTTGATCTTTTTAAGAGAAATGCTTAAAGCAGAAGGTATGGCAGAGACAACTTGGCAGGGTTTCAGAGGGATGAGGAGAAGACTAGTAAGGTGATAGTGGAGACACGGATGGATGAGCTGGAATTGTTAACTTGCTTTTTGTTTTTTTTCAGAAAAACAAAAGCATCAACATCACAGGACAGTATTACGCTTAGGTACAGCAAATGTTATTAATCTGGATGAGACACAGAACAGGAAGCGCGTACTTTTTCATGTAAAGATCTTCTTTGTGTTTCAGGGCAAGTGTTCAAAACAAAGATTAACTTGAGTTGGACCCCTGTACCTGCCTACAGCACTTGGCAGAAGTCTTTGTTGTCCCCCCTCCTTTAAACTAGAGGAGGGTACGCGATCGGCCTTTTATGTACTATGTAGGAAAACCATGAAGCCATCTATCCATGGACCCTCAACACAGCCGAATGGGAGGGTCATGGACACTTCCCTGTAAACCGCTGCAGTGGTGGGAAGCCGATTGGCTGCCTAATGCTCAATTAGTGCAAATGCCCTGCTGGAGTAGCCCCCTCTTGCTGCCGTTCGGGTGACAATCTTGAAGGAAGGTTGAGTTTAAAACTGGAAACTGTAGCTCCTGTTTCCTGAACTCTGCATTAGCTGTTGCCTAGCCTGTGCTTCCCATCAGTACTCTGTCCTTGCCAAAGGCTGATGAGTGGGATTCAACTGCCCTCTCATCAGTCCACTAGGGAGAGCTTTCAAAATACTTGTGGTTAAAATAACGCAAACACGGATGAGAAAGAACCTTGCACTGGAGCTACTCTGTCTATCCCAAACCCTGCCGTCACCTAAAGGTAAGCTTACTGGTAAAACTCCAGTGTTGATGATCTTTACATTGGAGGGAAGTGCCTTGTGTTGATCGTCCAACCCAAGGAGGTAGGACACAGCAACCAGTACTCTCCGTCCTTCTGATCAGGTGTCATAGGAAATCACTGTTAAAGGTAGCATCGTGGACAATTATGACATTACCCCAACATCTCTCTTGCACATTACCACTGCCAGCATGATAACAGGCATGGGTAGGTTTTGATTTGGTAGGCTTCTTATTAAAGGTATAATGTGTGGGGAGAGCTTCAGATGACACAAATTAATTTTAACAGCTGCAAATATTTTTATGTATTGCTGTGTATAATCCACTGTATAATCCACTGTGACAGTATAGCTTGATAGCAATTAACTGTTCTTGAAGACTGTTAAGTTGGGAAAGATCAAGGATTAGTCATGGAATTTATGAAGACAGCAAAAGAGAGAGTAAGTCAGATCTAGATTTGGCTATTGACTAATTGAACCTTTTGAGAAAGCTTGAGATAAAGAGAATTCATTCACAAGATCTGTGATTTATTGGCTAGGTCACTTTATTACTCACCCTTAATTAACTCGGAGAATGCAGTGGGCTGTCATCTTAAATACAACTAAAGCTGAGCAACTGGAGAATGTGGGGTTCTAATGCTGTTACATTGCTGTTCTGGTGTCAGCTATCAGCCAGATTGTAAACACGAGATTCCGATGGGCTTTAGCGACAGTCTGGTTAACAACACTATGACACTTTAAAAATTCTGGATTCTGTTAGTCCAGCGGCCCAAGAAATGTTCTGTTTGAACCCCCATGGCAGATGGCGGAATCCGAATTTGATAAATGTCTGAAATTAAGCATCTAATGATGACCATGAATCAATTGTCAATTGTCGGAAAAACCAATCTGGTTCCTTCAGGGAAGGAACCTGCCATCCGTGGGTGACGTCTTGTAAAAGGTCCATATTACAGAAGGGGTGGCTGTCTTAAAATGCATAAATCCCTGGGACCTAATCGGGTGTACCCTAGAACTGTGTGGGAAGCGAGAGAAGTGATTGCTGGGCCCCTTGCTAAGATATTTGTCATTAATAGCCACAGGTAAGGTATCAGAAGACTGGAGGTTGGCTCACATTGTGCCATTATTTAAGGAAGGTGGATCAGATCACATCCACCGCTCTAACCTCATCTATCCTCTTTGTTACTTCTTCAAAAATGGAGCTACAGGTAGACAGGGTAGTGAAGAAGGCATTTAGTACACTTGCCTTTATTGGTCAGTGCACTGAGTATGAGTTGGTAGGTCATGTGGCTGTACAGGACATTGGCTAGGCCACTTTCGGAATACTGTGAGCAATTCTGGTCTCCCAGCCCCCTTTGGAAAGGATGTTGTGAAAGTTGAAAGGGTTCAGAGAAGATTTAAAAGGATGTTGCCGGGTTTGGAAGGTTTGAGCTATGGGTAGAGGCTGAATAGGCTGGGGCTATTTTCCCTGGAGTGTCGGAGGCTGAGGGGTGACCTTGTAGAGGTTTATAAAATCATGAGGGGCATGGATAGGGTGAATAGACAAGGTCTTTTCTCTGTGTTGGGGGATTCTAAATCAAGAGGGCATAGGTTTAAGGTGACACGTGGAAAGATTTAAAAGGGACCCAAGGGGCAACCTTTACAGGCAGAGGGTGATGCTTTTGTGGAATGAGCCTCCAGAGGAGGTGTTGGGGGCTGGTACAGTTACAACATTTAAAAGGCATCTGGATGTGTACATGAATGGAGGGCTATGGGCCCCCATGGGAGCTAGATTTATTTAGGATATCTGGATGGCGTGGACAAATTGGACCAAAGGGTCTGTTCCCACACTGCATGTCTCTATGACTCTGACTCCTAACTGTGCTCTGGGTAATTAGGGAAAGGCAATAAGTACTGGCCTGGCCAGCGACACCCTCACCCTGTGACTGAATTAGGGAAAAATATACACTTCATGAACTGAATTTAAACTTTGCAGCTGGTAGGATAGGATCTGAAGTCATGTCTTGGGCTCATTTGCTCAATGTCTGCTTAATTATGTGACCAGCTGCATTTTACTCTTTAAATGGGTCACAGTGATGCATCTTGATTTAATGCAAGAACTGCAAAAAGGGGAGACAGTGTGGAGAACTGTGAATCAAGTGTTTGCAAAAAAATTAGAAATGTCCGCGAAGCACATCACATAAGTATTAAACTAATGATGGTAGAATCAAGAAAGATTGCTTCCATACCTACAAAGAATTTTTAACATTTCTAGACAAAGTCCCGCCCAGAGGGTGATGTAAGATAAACATGGCTGAGACAGGAAGTAGATAATAAAATGTGAGGCTGGATGAACACAGCAGGCCCAGCAGCATCTCAGGAGCACAAAAGCTGGGCCTGCTGTGTTCATCCAGCCTCACATTTTATTATCTTGGATTCTCCAGCATCTGCAGTTCCCATTATCACTGAGACAGGAAGTGTTCTTTCATTGGATGGAATTGGCTTAATGGAGTGGATTTGGTAAATGGAGGCTTTTTGGGCACAAAAAGACCAGAGATTCTTAGTTACAGCTTGTCTAAGAGGAAATAGACAATAGGTGCTGGAGTAGGCCATTTGGCCCTTCGAGCCAGCATAACGATAGTGATGCATAACATTGATCAGAGTGAAGCCCAGAGGTTCATAAATCAAAGTGTGATGCCTCTGTTATCAGAACTGTCGTAGGGTTTGGCTGGGCTCATCGGGAACCCGTGGTTGTTTGGCATTGCAGGCCAGTGGGAATGAGCTGCTTGGTCCCAGTGGCTCATTGTTTCCCAAGAGCATGACAATAGGTTTTTCTCAGAATTCATTTTGGAAGCTACAGTTGCGTCACTTCTAAAACCGTTCCAGGCATTAGTTCTGGATTAGTGCATACTCAGTCCCTCCCCAACTTGAACTGATCCATTAGCTTAAATCTTTATCCTCTGGTTACCAACTCTTCAGGCAGTGGAAATGGTTTTTCCTGATTTGCTGTATCAAAGCCCTTGGTTTGGAATGTCTATTGAAATCTTTGCCTCAAATGTAACAAGCCATCCTTCTCCAGTGTCTCCAAATTGTTAGAGTTCCTCATCAGGCATACAGGGAGACTAAGACAAATGGATACAAAATTGGCTTGACGGTAGGAGACAGGGTGGAGGTACAAGGTTGTTTGGATTGGAAGCCTGTAACCAAGGATGTGCTGCAAGGATCAGTGCAGGGTCATTTATACAGTAACTTAATATAGATGGAACGGTTAGAAAGTTTGCAGTGAAATAGTGGACAGTAAAGAAAGTTTTCTAAGAGTGAAACAGGATGTTGATCAGAATGGCGAGTGTTCTGAGGACTGGCAGGTGGAGTTTAGTTCACATCAGTGTTAGGTGTTGCAGTTTGGTAAGGCGAACCAGGGCAGGATTTGCACGGCTAATGGCAGGGCCCTGGGGAGTATTATCGAACAGAGACACTGAGGAGTTCAGGTACATAATTACTTGAAAGTGATGTCGCAAGTAGACCAGGTGGTGAAGGTGTTTGACACTCCTTTGTCAATCAGAGCATCAAGTGTAGGAGTTGGGACAGCATGTACAAGACACTGGTCAGGCCACATTTGGAGTACTGTGTACAGTTCTGGTTGCCCTGCTATAGGAAGGATGTTATTAAACTGGAAGGGTTGCAAATCAGATTTACAAGGATGTTACCAAGACTGGAGGGTTTAGTTATAAGGAGAAGCTGGATGGGCAAGTGTAGGTCATCTCTCAGCCTCCTAATAGAGGGGAATAGATAAGATGAACAGCCAGGATCTTTTCCCCAGGCAGTACAAACCTAGAGGTAACAAGGTGTAGAGCTGGATGAACACAGCAGGCCAAGCAGCATCAGAGGAGCAGGAAAGCTGACATTTCGGGCCTAGACCTTCCTTCTGAAGAAGGATCTAGGCCCAAAACGTCAGCCTTCCTACTCCTATGATGCTGCTTGGCCTGCTGTGTTCATCCAGCTCTACACCTTGTTACCTTAGATTCTCCAGCATCTGCAGTTCCTACTCTCTCCCAAAATTAGAGGGCATGGTTTTAAAGGTGAGAGGGGAAAGATTTAAAGGGGACTAAGGGGCAACTTTTTCTCACGTGAGGTTGTGTGTCAGTGGAATGAGCTGCCAGAGGAAGTGTTAGAGGCCATTTAAAAGGCATTCGGACAGGTACGTGAATGGGAAAGGCTGAGGGATGTATGGGCCCAAATGCAGGTAAATGGAACTAGTTCAGTTAAGGAAACCTGGTTGGTCTTTGCGAGTTGGGCTGAAGGGCCTGTTCTGGTGCTGTACATCTCTATAAATAAATCCCTTCCCCAACTTTCACTGTCTTCCTAACATGTGGTACCCAGTGTTGGTCACAGATCGAGCTGACTTCTAACCAGTGTTTTTAAAAGATTAATGCCACTTCCTTTTTTAACTGTCTCAGTTTGTAAAGCCAGTTACTCCACCTGACTCTTTCACTGTCTTTAGGAGTTGTTCTGGCACCAAAGATTTGCTTCCATGGAGCCCATTTAAACTTGTTCCATTCAGTTTATTTTCTTTCTCCTCCCAAATCTGAGAAGTTGTGGTCCCAGTTGTGAAGTGTGAAGAATAACTTATGAACTCGCTGAGGCAAGGGCGTGAGGTTAGCCGGCTGGGTGAAGATGTGAAGCAGGGATTGCTAGAATGAACGTGAGCATTAGTGCCTCTGTTAGACTGATGTAGAAAAGGGGAGAGTCAGAGACATGAACCTTGGGGGGGCCTTCATTAAAAATAGGAGGGTGGAGCTGAAGATCGAAATCATGACATTACAGAAACTGGAAATGTTTAAGACGAAGGTTGTGAAGAGTTGAATAAGAGGATATGCAAGTGTATAAGTAAAGAGAAGCTGAGCTCTAATTCTGAAGGAGGGTCAGACCCCAGCTAAGAAGCAGAAATGTATACAGAAGGTTCAAACTTTTAAACTGGGAGACTGTATGGAGCAGATCGGCAGTAAGGTGTTTGGAGTTCGGTCTGTGTGGCGGACATTTGGCAGGAGAAATCATTGTCTGGGAAAATCAGACTGCAGTGATCTTGGTGAAATGATGTTGGGCTGCAGTGAGACCAATCCTGGTTGTCTGTGTATAGTTCTGTTACCCCACCGATGGTGGGACCACCAGGCTGATATTGCGGTGAGAGGTTGTCTTGTGAGGAGAGATTGAAGTAGAGGGGGTTTGTACTCTATGGACTATATAAAATTGAGAGATAATCTTACTGAAATTCATAGAGGGCATAATGTCAGAGTAATGGGTTTTGAGTGATGAGTTTCTTGAGGGACAGCAAACCTGTGGGATTTTTTTGCTGCAGAGAGCTGTCGAGGCTGGGCCTTTAAGTATATTCAAGGCTGAGAAGACACTTGATAAGTAAGGGAACAGTGGGAGAAACAAACATGCTGCTGGAGAGCATCAGCAGGTCTGGCAGTATCTATGGAGTGAGAAACAGTTAACGGTTTGAGTCTGATATGACTCCTCTTCAGAATGAGTTCATGATTTGAGGGAGGGTATGGCCACCTGTTCCTATTTTTAATATCCTTTCTAGTGTTCCAACATTTTGATTGTAGTAATTGCATCCAGTACAGTGTTGATATTCAAATGCTAGTTAATACTTTCGGTGCTTCTGAAATCTGTCAAGATTTAAATTGCAATAATTCCATTCTGGGAAATTAACTTGTTTAAATATCAGGGTTTATGACAAGGTGTGCTGCATATTTTACTCCATTCTGACTTTGGGGGAATTTTGTGCCCATTGTGGGCAGGGATATCAGTAATTGGGCGTGACAAGCTTCCTAATTATCAACTGAACCCAGGTCAGTTATAGGGTGATACGCCTAAAAATGTTGCCTAATAACTGCATTGAACTCTGTAATTCAGAAGAGCGTCCAATAATTTGGATTGCATCATGACGATTTCACAATGGGTCCTTGCAATAAATGTGGTCTCTGCTTGATTCTCATCTCCACTCCTTGCTAGCTGTTAAAATCCCCTGTGCAGTGTAGCGCCTACGAGCTGTTCCCCAAACCACCGGCTGACTACAGTGGAAGAGTCATTTTGTGGATTTAGTGTTCTAATTTGGAAGTCTTGCCGG
Source organism: Stegostoma tigrinum (assembly GCF_030684315.1). NCBI lineage: Eukaryota > Metazoa > Chordata > Chondrichthyes > Orectolobiformes > Stegostomatidae > Stegostoma > Stegostoma tigrinum. Next base: position 155,331,570 of record NC_081355.1, read on the forward strand.
ATACGCTCACATTAATAACAGATGTACCCTGAAAAGTCAATTCCGTCTGATAAACCTCATACTTGCACCATCTGTCAAAAGAATTTGACAGGTTTATCGTTGATTCTTTTAACGTTGGCTCCCAGGTTTCACTTCTCTGACTCTCTTCTGCAACAGAGGCATGAATGCTCATGTTAGTTCTGTCAATCCCTGCTTCACATCTTGACCCAGCTGGCTAACCACACGCCCTTGCCTCAGTGAGTTCATAAATTATTCTTCACCTTTCGCAACTGGAACTATAACTTTTCAGGTCTAATTTGGTAATAATGCCTTCACTGCACATAGCATTTTATCAGGCAGTGAGCAGTAAAAAACGTCTTCAAAAAGGTGATGGATTTTTAAGGATGTGGCGTTTAGGACGGGGATTAACATGGCCAGGGTGGGATGGTTGGGAGAATGTGCATGATGTTGAAGTGGGAGGCGCTGAGCAAATACAGAGGAATTGTAGATGCAGAGGTGATGGGGAAAGGGAGAAACACCATGCATTGATCTCAATGCAAAATTATTGTTGCTAATTTTTAAATCTTGGAGATTCAGAAACCTGTTTGCTAACCCAGTCAGCTAAGGACAGGGTTTGTTTGAGTGCGATCCAGGTTTGAAGAGAATACCTTCAGAAAAGTTCTGAATGAGCCGAAGCTAGGTTAATATTAGTGATGAATTTGACATTCACTGTTCAGATCTGCCTGACCTGTACTCTGCAGCATATCTCATGTTTAAGGACAGAAGTCGCATGACACCAGGTTACAGTCCAACAGGTTTATTTGAAATCTCAAACTTTTGGAGCGTGGAAAAAAGTTTGTGGTTTTAAAAAAAACTGTTGGACTAAATCTGGTGCTATGTGACTTATGACTTTGTCCACCCCAGTTCAACACCAGCACCACTTTCACATCATCTTTAAGAAAGACCGTCACTTGCAGAGTAACCAATTCTAGCTCACACTCTCAGCTAGAGGCTGTAATTTCTAAAAGAAATTGCTTCGAATTTGCTGAAACAGACTGTTCAGCAATTGGAGCCTTTTCTCATTACATTTCATCTCACCCTCTCAGAATAGGCTGTTGTTCCTTTGTCAAGATTGATCTAGCTTCCCGTAAATGAAGTTTTGAGTTATTCAGCCAATGCAGCATTCTCCGCCTTTTCGGGGTAAAACCGTTTTTCCTGAATTGGAGTGATTAATAACTACCTGACTGAATTTTTTCACCTGATGGATGATAGATGGGAATATCTTGTTAAAGATTTATATCACGAAACCCCTCAGCCTTCTCTTTGAGAGAAGAGAGCCCCAGTCTGTCCAATCTTAAAAGCTGTGGCATGCTGTAATAGGCATTTTTGTTCATTCTGGGTGATGTATTTGCCTAGTTTTGTATTTGAGTTATCGTGTTGAAACTGTTTGACGGTGTTGATTTAATCACTGAGCTGGCTTGTTTTTGTTCAGATGTTTCGTCACTGTGCTAGGCAACATCATCTGTGGAGCCTCCGATGAAGTGATGTTCTACTCTGCTTGTAATTTACACTGCCTGGTCCATTATGGTGAGGAGGGTCATTTCCTGTTTTGATCTGTATGGGTTTGTATATGGGGTCCAATTCTGTGTTTGTTGATTTCAATATGGATAGGAAACCGTGCCTCTCGGAATTCCTGACTGTGCCTATGTTTGGTTTGGGCTCCTGTGGTTACCTTGTCCCAGTTAAACTGATGGCCTTCATTGCCTGAGCGTACCGATATTAAGGAGAGTTTGTTGTGTTGTTTTGCTACTAGCTGTTCATATGTTCTGATGGCCAGTTTCATTCCTGACTGTCTGATGTAATGTCTGTGGCAGTTGTTGCATGGTATTTTGTAAACCACATTGGTTCTGCATGTTGTGGGAATGGGGTCTTTAATCCTTGGGTCTTTAATGGATGTAAGTTTGCTCGCTGAGCTGGAAGGTTCGTTTTCAGACGTTTTGTCACCGTTCTAGGTAACATCATCAGTGAGCCTCCAGTGAAGCGCTGGTGTTATGTCCTGCTTTCTGTTTCCTTGGGTTGGTGATGTCATTTCCTGTTCTTTTTCTGAGGGTGGTAGATGGGCTCCAAGTCAATGTGTTTGTTGATGGAGGAATTCCTAGAAGCATGGAATTCCATCAACAAACACATTGATTTGGAGCCCATCTACCACATTCTGAGAAAAAGAACGGGGAACAGCATCACCAACCCAAGGAAACCTAAACAGATAAATAGAAAGCGGGACATAACACCAGCGCTTCATCGGAGGCTCACTGATGATGTTACCTAGAATGGTGATGAAACGTCTGAAAACGAACCTTCCAGCTCAGCGAGCAAACTCACATCCAGAACCACAACCTGAGCTACAAATCTTCTCAACTCGTTAGGTCTTTAATATCAGTACACTCGGACATTGAAGGCCATCAATTTTACTGGGACAAGGTAATCATAGTAGCCCAAGCCAAACATAGATATGCACGGGAATTCCTAGAAGCATAGTTCTCCACCCGAAACCAGGGGTCGTGAGTGGGTGGCTCAGTGGTTAGCACTGCAGCCTCACAGCACCAGGGACCCAAGTTTGACTCCACTCTCGGGTAACTGTCTGTGTGGAATTTGCACATTCTCCCTGTGTCTGCGTGGGTTTCCTCCGGGTGCTCCGGTTTCCTCCCACAGTCCAAAGATGTCCAGGCTCGGTGGATTGGCCGTGCTAAATTGCCCATAGTGTTCAGGGATTTGTAGATTAGGTGGATTATAGGGGGATGTGTCTGGGTGGGATGCTCTGAGAGTCAGTATGGATTTGATGGGCCGAGGGGCCTGTTTCCACACTGTAGGGATTCTGATTTTAATGCAATCAACAAAAATATAGAATTGAGCCCCATATACAAACCCCTCAAAACCGGAAATGACAGTACTCACCATAACAGACCGGGCAGTATAAATTCCAAGTGGAGTAGAATAACCTCACTCTGTCAGAGGCTCCACTGATGATGTCACCTAGCATGGTGACGAAATGTCTGAAAGAGAAGAAGCCATCTCAGTGAGCAAGTCAACAACCTGAGCTACGGATCTTTGCCAAAAGTTTAAACTACGTTTGACATTCTGAATGGTGATTGCATTGTTCACAGGAAACACAGATTGCTCCGTGTTGTGGATCTCACAGGACTGCAAGACGATGGAGACAGGCAAGATGCAGATACCATTGGCCAGTGGTCCCGAACTGTGGCCTTGGCCAAGGCTTGCGTTGATGTATCCCGGACCAGCAGGAGGGACGAGTATAGTTCATCTAAAAGGAGGAAGAGCAGAAGTGGTACTGCATTGGATGCAAATTGTGAAAACCAGCTGTGTGTAGAGTTACACGCCAATCTCTTCATCACCAGTAACTCTTACACAACAGTGAAGGACGCGCTGCAAATTGGCAAGTCCTCTCCATTGTGTTTGAAATGCCGGGACCTTCGAGCGGAGGAGTTGTCTGCAAAAAAGACCATTGGTATCCTGGAGCTCTTAGACCCAGTGGTTCTCCGGAAGATTGAGTTGCGTTACAACAACCTTGGCCTCAGTGGGCTCAGTACGCTGTTTCCTTACTTCCCCTTGTTTGCCAATCTGAGCAGCCTCAAACTTCCCTACAGTAATGTTGACGTGAGGCACATGACTCCCGAGACGGAAGAGTGCTTCCAGAGCATGGTGTCAATGTTCAGCCAGCTGCCTAATGTGAAGGAGCTGAACCTGGCATCCTCCAGACTATCTGGACGCGTCCGTGAGCTGCTGAAGTAAGTGGTCGGATCTGCCTCTTGCTCTAACTCAAGACATGAAATCCCAGCCCCTTTGGCATGATTTGAAATGTGAAAGGCAAGGGACAGTTCAGAAGTAGAGGTTAGTGGCTGTCCAACTGAGCACCACCTGGTCTTCTCAACTGCAGTTGGTGTATACCTCGCCTGTGAGCTGTGCCTTAGCAGGTACCATTCCATTGTTCTTATTCTGGAATCGTGTTTGAAGGAACACTGTCACCGTGGGGCCCACAAGAATTGCGGATTAGAGAGCCCATCACAGAACTCCTTCATGGTAACCCCCAGCTGGTGTGGGAACCGAACCCATTCTGTTGGCATCACTCTGCATCACAAACCAGCCATTCAGCTGAGCTAACCAGGCTCGGTAGGTAGCACTCCCCTCAGGAAATTGGGAATTCAAATCCTACTCCATAAACCAAAGCACCAAATCTAGTTGGCATTCACTGTGCACTCAGGTATCAGCTTTTAGATGAGAGGGGCTTCAAGTGGATTCTTGGCAAATATGTATTCCATAACGAAGGATTACAGGTGTACAGATTTACTGCCCCATTTTCTACACACTGACTAAATTTCAGAAGCGCAGCATTAGCTGTAAAAAGCCAAAAAAGGTGCTGTAGGAATGCAGAGATAGCAGGAACTACAGATGCTGGAGAATCTGAGATAACAAGGTGTGGAGCTGGATGAACACAGCAGGAAAGCTGAAGTTTTGGGCCTAGCCCCTCCTTCAGACCCTTCTTTTCTGTAGGAGTGCAAGTCTTTTAACTCTGATCTCAACATTTAAAACGATCAGATCTTGCATAAATAGGAGATAACATAGATTCAGTGGTCATTTGACTCATTACTATTTGTGGGAGCTTTGGTCACTTTCATTTTGTAACAGTACTGAGTTCACTTCAAAAGTTGAAGTGCCCCTCACACAAAGTTCTATGTACATGTTACAAAGTGTGAAGCTGGATGAACACAGCAGCCAGGCAGCATCTTAGGAGCACAAAAGCTGACCTTTCGGGCCTAGACCCTTTATCAGAAAAGGGGGATGGGGAGAGGTGAGTCTGGGGACGACGGACAGGTCAAGGGGGCGGGATGAGGTTCGTAGATAGGAAATGGAGGTGCGGCTTGAGGTGGGAGGGGGGGGATAGATGAGAGGAAGAACAATTTAGGGAGGCGGGGACGAGCTGGGTTGGTTTTGGGATGCAGTGGAGGGGACAAGAGATCCGAAGCTTGTGAAATCCACGTTGATATCGTTGGGCTGCAGGGTTCCCAAGCAGAATAGAGTTGCTGTTCCTGGAACCTTCGGGTGGCATCATTATGGCACTGCAGGAGGGCCAGGATGGACATGTCGTCTAAGGAATGGGAGGGGGAGTTGAAATGGTTTGTGACTGGGAGGTGCAGTTGTTTAGTGTGAACTGAGCATAGGTGTTCTGCAAAGCGGGCCCAAAGCCTCCGCTTGGTTTTCCCAATGTAGAGGAAGCCACACTGGGTGCAGTGGATTCAGTATACCACATTGGCAGATGTGCAGGTGAACATCTGCTTGATGTGGAAAGTCGTCTTGGGTCTTGGGATGGGGTGAGGGAGGAGGTGCGGGGACAAGTGTAGCACTTCCTGTGGTTGCAGGGTAAGGTGCCGGATGTGGTGGGATTGGAGGAGAGTGTGGAGCGAACAAGGGAGTCACGGAGAGAGTGGTCCCTCTGGAAAGCAGATGGGGATGGAAAGATGTCTGGTGGTGGGGTCAGATTGTAGATGGTGGAAGTGTCGGAGGATGATGCATTGTATCCGGAGGTCGGTGGGGTGGTATGGGAGGACTGGGGGGGATTCTCTTTTGGTGGTTATTGTGGGGACGGGGTGTGAGGGATGTGTTGTGGGAAATGCGGGAGACTCTGTCAAGGGTGTTCTTGACCACTGTGGGGGGAAGTTGCAGTCCTTAAAGAACAAGGACATCTGGGATGTGCGGGAGTGGAATGCCTCATCCTGGGAGCAGATGCAGTGGAGGCGAAGGAATTGGGAATATAGGATGGAATTCCTACATTGGGAAAACCAAGCGGAGGCTTGGGGACCGCTTTGCAGAACACCTCCACTCGGTTCGCACTAAACAACTGCACCTCCCAGTCGCGAACCATTTTAACTCCCCCTCCCATTCTTTAGACGACATGTCCATCATGGGCCTCCTGCAGTGCCACAATGATGCCACCCGAAGGTTGCAGGAACAGCAACTCAAATTCCGCTTGGGAACCCTGCAGCCCAATGGTATCAATGTGGATTTCATCTGCTTCAAAATCTCCCCTTCCCCCACCGCATCCCAAAACCAGCCCAGCTCATCCCCACCTCCCGAACCTGTTTTTCCTCTCACCTATCCCCTCCTCCCACCCCAAGCTGCACCTCCATTTCCTACCTAGTAACCTCATCCCACCTCCTTGACCTTTCTGTCCCCCCACAGACTGACCTATCTTCTCCTTTATACATCTTTGGTCTACCTCCCCCTCTCTCCCTATTTATTTCAGAATCCTGTCCCCATCCCCCTTTTCTGATGAAGGGTCTAGGCCCGCAAGGTCACCTTTTGTGCTGCTAAGATGCTGCTTGGCCTGCTGTGTTCATCTCGCCTCCACACTTTGTTATCTCGGATTCTCCAGCATCTGCAGTTCTCATTTTCTCTATTGCCTATGTACATAGAACATAGAACATTACACCACAGTACAGGCCCTTCGGCCCTCGATGTTGTGCCGACCGGTCATACCGATCTCAAGCTCATCTAACCTACACTATTCCGTGTACGTCCATATGCTTGTCCAATGACGACTTAAATGTACCTAAAGTTGGCGAATCTACTACCGTTGCAGGCAAAGCGTTCCATTCCCTTACTACTCTGAGTAAAGAAACTACCTACATGTTTGCTGCTTCTTGCAAAGAGGCAGTATTAGAGAAGTTCTGTGTAATGCTGTCTGGGTTTGTAGCCCTTTTTATTTGGAAATCCCTGTTTACTTACTGTTAATTGATTGGGCTCAATTTGGAAATATTTACTATTAGACTCTGGAGATGTTAGACGCAGTGAGAACCAGTTTGTTATTGACTGCAGGTAGCATTGACACTGCTGTTGACTTTAATTCAACACTGGTTTACTGTCAAGGAGCTGTTTCTCAATCAGTTCTAGCTCAAAATCTGATCATCTAAATGTTGAGATACAGTTAAAAGACTGCAAGACTCATTAGCAATGTCTTTGAGACATTGTTCTATCCCATTTAAAAATCCTTCGGTTCTAGTTGGCATCTAACCAGTTAATTACAGTCGCTGATTTGATTTCTTTTTAGTGTTTTCTGTCACTGTGGGTGTTGTGTCTAATGGATTTGTTTCGAACAGTGTCTTGCAGCAATCCCTGGAAAGCCTGGAACTTGCTTACTGCTACCTGCTCCCAATGGACGCAACCTACCTGGCCAACAGCCATCATGCCCCGTACTTGAAGAAGCTGGATCTGAGTGGAAATAACCTCTCTGATGTCCTGCTGGCCCCTTTCTGCCAGATTCTGCAACACTCTTCCACCTCACTAGTCTACCTGGACATCATGGAATGCCGGGTGATGGACAGGCAGCTCACCACTTTCCTGCCTGCCCTCGGGTTATGTTCTCAGCTGCAGTATTTCAGCTGTTTCTGTAACCCTATTTCCAGCCACGGTCTCAAGGCCTTACTTAACATTGCAGTGCAGCTACCGCTCCTTAAGGTTATTGTGCACCCTATCCCAGTCGACTGCTATGAAGAAGGACTGCCCTGGCCCCCATCTACGTATGACCTTATTGACTACAGTATTGATCAAGAGAAGCTCAGTCGGGTTGATGCAGAACTGAACGAGATAAGGTTGAAGGCAGTGAGAACAGATATTCTTACAACAGTTGAGCTATACAATGACTTCCCGCTCGACGTGCTACAGTTGTACTGAAGCAAACACCCTTCATTTTTTCCTTTTAAAAACAACAGGAGCAGCTTGTATTAAATGCGTTTGAGACAGATACAATTTATATGAATTGGTTCTATATATTTGCAGTTGAGATTTTTATATACGTGCCTAAATCTTTATTTATAGCTTAAAAGCATCAGTACAGATGTAATAAACTTCATTTTGTTAACTTGTTTTTTCCAAGCAAGGAATGAGATGAACCGTTTTCTTTGTCTTCTCCTGGCCAAGCAGTACACACAGGCTGCACAATGCAACCAGTTTGATTTCTGTCTCCCCTCCTCATGTCTCCAAGGCATGGAGAATGTGCCTGAAATAGAAGGTGCTTGTTAAGTGGGTGTGTTGAGGCCTGGGAGGGAGACTTGAGAGGCTGCTTTGTGGATTGGGGAAGGGAAAGGCTATGTTTAATGAAATGTTATAGAACATAGAACAGTACAGGCCCTTTGGCCCTCTATGTTGTGCCGACCTGTCATACCAATCTGAAACCCGTCTTACCTACACTATTCCATGTATGTCCGTATGCTTATCCAATGACGACTTAAATGTACCTAAAGTTGGTGAATCTACTACTGTTGCAGGCAAAGCGTTCCATTCCCTTACTACTCTCTGAGTAAAGAAACTACCTCTGACATCTGTCCTATATCTTTCACCCCTCAATTTAAAGCTATGCCCCCTCGTGCTCACTGTCACCATCCTAGGAAAAAGGCTCTCCCTATCTAACCTATCTAAGCCTCTGATTATTTTATGTGTCTCAATTAAGTCACCTCTCAACTTTCTTCTCTCTAATGAAAACAGCCTCAAGTCCCTCAGCCTTTCCTTGTAAGACTGTCCCTCCATACCAGGCAACATCCTGGTAAATCTCCTCTGCACCCTTTCCAAAGCTTCCACGTCCTCAGGTTGATTTCAGTGCCTGCCACCCTTGTTCAGCTCCAGCTTCTGAGTGGATGTGGCAGTTATTTTAAAGAAAAATCAGGGTCTCTGGTACCCTCATCGTGGTGCACCAGTATTTAGAAATAATTTGTCCATTGTAATGTTGTAAATGTAGAGAGAAACATACCAGAGGTGGCTGCTTCTTTTGTAAATGTTTGGAAAATATGTTTTATTGTGCTCCCAAATTAGTTCACCATGCTGTTTATTTACATCAGCCATTGAACCATGAACCCTTCACCCTCCTGCAGACTGTGTGTGGAGTTTAGGAGATTGGTGTTGCTTAATCTGAGTGATGGCCCAGGTATAGAATACTAACTTGGTGCAAATTCTGATTTCCATGAACCGAGTTGCTGCAATGCTGAGGAACCTCACGCATGGCTTGTAGCTTGGTCAGTAACCCTGGCACTTCCCATCTAGCTTTACTGAGTTCAGACTTAGATGTTATTTCCCTTGCACAGTACTAATGACCCTACCTCTGGACCTTTAATGCTGTGCATTAGATTTGTCTGTGTGGGGCCTGTTTGGTCTCTGCGCAGTGCATTAGGGAATCTTAGTCATTACCAATGAGCAATAAAGAGTGTGGATTTATGGGAGAAAACTTTTTAGTTTACATCACTGCCTCATGAATCGTTCAATACAAATTTCACCGGTACGCACAAATAGGATATGTAGAGAATGTTTGTTTCTATAGAAAGATGTATGCATTGCTGACAAGACCAGCATTTAGTACCATTCCTAAAGCTAATGTTCCCATTTGGCCCATTTCTGTCTTAAGCCCTTCCTATTCATATACCAGTCCCCATGCCTTTTAAATGTTGTAATTGTAACAGCCTCCTCCACCACCTCTACCAGCTTGTTCCCTACATGCATTACCCCGTTCCGCATAAAAAAGTTTCCCCCCTTGCAGATTAAACCCTCTGCTCTTGGACTCCTTATTCTCTGGCTCCTCTCTATGTTCCTTATGATTTTGTAAACCTAGAGAAGGTCACCCCAGCCTCTTCAGCAAAAGTAAGAACTTCAGATGCAGGAGTCAGAGTCAACACAAAGTGGAGCTGGAGGGACAGGAAAGTCACTAGTTTAGGTCAGGACCCTTCCTGGTCTACTATGACTCAACTTTCAAGGAATATTAAGTCTGCACTCTTTGTTCAGCAACACTCCCCACGACCATACCATCAAGTGTATAAATTCTAATCTGATTTCCCTTTCCAAAACGCAGCATCTGACATTTATCTAAATTTAAACTCCATCTGCCAGTCCTTGGCCCATTTGATCAAGATTCTGTTGTACTCTAACATAACCTCCTTCGTTGTCTGCTATGCCTTCAATTTTGGTGTCATCTGCAACCATAGTAACCCCCATCTCTGCAAATCATTTATACAAATAAGGAAAAGCAGTGGACCCAGCACCGATCCTTGTAGCACACCGCTGGTCACAGGCCTCCAGTCTGATCCAGGTGTACAAGGTAATGAGAGGCATGGATAGAGTCCATGGCCAGAGACTTTTCCCCAGGGCAGGATTGACTGCCACGAGGGGGTCATAGTTTTAAGGTGTTAGGAGGAAGGTATAGAGGAGACATCAGCGGGAGGTTCTTCACCCAGACACTGGTGAGCGCATGGAATAGTTTACCAGTGGTAGTCGTGGAAGCGGAGTCATTAGTGACATTTAAGCGACTGCTGGACATGCACACGGACAGCAGTGAATTGAGGGGAATGTAGGGTTAGGTTATTTTACTTTTGGATTGGGATTTTTCCACGGCACATCGTGGGCCAAAGGGCCTGTGCTGTGCTGTACTTTTCTATGTTCTATGAAAAGTAACACTTTACCACCATGCTGTGTTTTCTCCCTCTGAGCCAGTTCTGTCTGCAAATGGCTTGTTCCCTGTATTCCAGGTGATCTAACAGCTCACTAGTAGTAATAGGAGGAACCTCGCTATAGATCACTTCCACTGCTCTGCTCTCGTTAGTCCTCTTTGTTACTGTTTCAGAAACCAAATCAAGACTTCCCATGTACAAAGCCATGTGGATTATCCCTAACCAGTCCTTGCCTTTCCAAATTCATGTAAATCTTATACATCAGGATTCCTTTCAACAACTTGCCCACCACTGAGGTCACTGGTCTATAGCTCCCTGGCTTTTTCTTTCCACCTTACCTAAATCTCCTGGTCTTCTGGCCAACTGCAAGAACTGTAGATACTGGAGTCATAGCCTGATCACCTCCCACTGCCTCCAAAACCTCTGATTCCCTGGTCCTTAACACCTCATCTTCACCATGGACGTCCAGTCCCTTTATACTCGAATTCCCCATGCAAATGGCTTAAGTGCCCTCTGCTTCTTCCTCTCCTGCAGGCCCATACAGTCCCCACCACCAACATCCTTACCCACTTCACCAAACTCATCCTTATCCTGAACAATTTCACCTTCAGCTCCTCCCACTTCCTCCAAACCAAGGGGGTGGCCATGGGAACCTGCACAGGCCCAAGCTATGCCTGCCTCTTCATAGGATATGTAGAACATTCCCTTTTCTGCAGCTATGCTGACCCCATCCCCCACCTCTTCCTCCGTTATTATCATCGACTGTATCATTGTTCCATGAGGAGCTCGAACAATTCATCAACTTTGTTAACACCTTTCACCCCAACCTCAAATTCACCTGGACCATTTCTGATGCCTCCGTCTCCTGCCAGGAGCTCTGTCTCCCCCTCTCTGGTGGCCACCCCAAAATCAGACTATTTCCAAATGCACGGACTCCTATAGCTACCTTCCTGCAAGAATGCAATCCCCTACTCCCAATTCCTCCACCTCTGCTGTGTGTCTGTTCCCAAGATGGAGCATTCCACTCAGGTGCATCCCAGATGTCTTCCTATTGCAAGGACTGCAAACCCTCCCACCGGTGATCAAAAATGCTCTTGCTGGCATCTCTGCCCTCACATCCCCACCCCCCGCAACAAAAATAAAGACAGAATCCCCCTTATGCTCACATATCAGCCCACTTAACTCCATATCCAACATAACATTCTCTGCCATTTCCGCCACAACCAACCATAAGTTCACCTGGTCCATCTCAAATACCTCTCTATATCCATCTCCGGCAACCACCTAGAAACCAATATCCATTTAAGGCCCACTGACTCCCACAGCTACCGAGAATACACATCCTTCCTGCAAAAATGCCATTCCCTATTCCCAATTCTTTTGCCTCCACCGCATCTTCTCCCAGGATGAGGCATTCCACTCCCGTACATCTCAGATGCCCTCATTTTTCAAGGACTAGACCCCCCCCCCCCCACCCAGTGGTCGAGAATGCCCTTGACTGTGTCTCCTGCATTTCCCACAACTCATCCCTCAAACCCCCTCCCCGCAATAACAACCAAAACAATCCCCCTCTTCCTCACGTATCACCCCACCAACCTCCAGATCCAATTCATATCTGCCTTCTGGAGGGACCACTGTCTCCAGGACTCCCTTGTCAGCTCCACACTCCACTCCAGCCCCACCACACCCAGCACTTTGCCTGCATCTGCAGAAAGTGCTACACTTGCCCCCACACCTCCTCCCTCTCCCATCCCAGGCCCCAAGATGACTTTCCACATCAAGCAGATGTTCACCTGCATATCTGCTAATGTGGTATACTGCATCCGCTGTTCCCATTGTGGCCTCCTCTACATTGGGAAAACCAAGTGGAGGCTTGGGGACCGCTTTGCAGAACACCTCCGCTCTGTTCGCAATAAACAACTGCACCTCCCAGTCGTGAACCATTTCAACTCCCCTCCCATTCTTTAGATGACATGTCCATCCTGGGCCTCCTGCAGTGCCACAATGATGCCACCTGAAGGTTGCAGGAACAGTAACTCATTCTGCTTGGGAATCCTACAACCCAATGGTATCAATGTGGATTTCACAAGCTTCAAAATCTCCCCTCCCCCTACTGCATCCCAAAACCAGCCCAGCTCATCCCCACCTCCTTAACTTGTTTTCCTCCCACCTATCACCTCCTAAAGCCCCAGCCCCATCTCCTACCTACTAACCTCATCCCACCCCCTTGACCTGTTTGTCCTCCCTACTGCCCCCTCCCCATTTCTGAAGGGTCCTGACCCGAAGTGTCAAGCTTTCCTGTTCCTATAATGCTGCCTGGCCTGCTCTGTTCCTCCAGTTTCACACTGTTATCTCTGACTCTAGCATCTGCAGTTCTTACTGTCTCCGAGCCTGACGGTTTACTCTGTAAAATTGTCTCAGCAAACATTCAGTAGTGCAAGCTGGTAGATGCTGGAAGAGAAGCACCACACAAATGAGGCCAACCTGAAAAGGAACAAACAGGCCAGGAAGAGGGATCAGATGTTGAGAGACCCTGTAGTCAGCCTGCCCATGGTTTGGGGCTTGGGAGGGTCCCTGGTGAGGTAGGAGCACTGTGGGGAACCCTCTGAGCCTAGAGGCTGGGGGCACTGTGATCCCTTGGGCTCTAGCCCAGCAGCTGCAAGGAGGTACAGAACGGATGGGTTCTAACTTGGCCATCCAAGACAGATGAGCGCTATACAGATATCCATTTGTACAAATTTGTTTTTTTTTAGAAAAGAAACGGAGTTTAGGGTTACAGTTTGTGTAGTGTACACCATGTTGGAATGGTTTAATATGAGAACAGCTGAAGGGTGAGGCTCTGTTCTGGGTTTTCCGGGGAGGGGTGATTGGAGTGTACAAGATGTTGGTGCTGATGGCTCCAGTGGGGGTGACCAGCGATGGCAGGTGGTGGGGGGACACGGAGGAGTCTCGTCTGTGGGTGCTCAGGAGGGACAGAAAATCATTGTCATCACCAGAGACAGCGCACCGGTCATGTGGGAGACTGACTCCAATTTCCTCCGGGGATGTGGTCAAATTCATCTCGATACTCCAGTCACACTGCATTTACCCACAGGGTGGCATTCATTTCCATGCCAAGGACCAAGATCTCTGCTTCCCGTGTTAGGGGAATGCCATGTGTTTTTTTTTATTAAAAAGAAGTGGGAGCTCAGGGAACTGGGAAATAGGGGGATCAGATCGGTGACGGGGCATGACCACACATCAATATTTACCGGATAATATGCCCACAGCCACCTTCACAAATATGAGCAGGAAATTGTGTGCCAAAGAACTTTGTACACAAACTGGACCAGCCAAGAATGGATTAGACTAACCATTACCATGAACCAACAGAATATTAAGAAAAGACAGGCCCTACGGGAAATAAGACTAAAACGTACCCACAACAACAACACAAACACAGCAGAGACTTGGATAAGGAACCTCTCTGACTGGCCACACAGACACAAAGCCAAGCTCGTTCATAAGTTAAACTACAAATGCAGAGACTAATAAAACTGACTCTCTGGCTGCACTGAAATCCATGTTAAATAAAGCAGTGGACTCACTGAAGAAACTCAACAAACTGTCAGACAGATAGTAGACCCAACAGCGAGCAGGAGGAGTGAAGGGAACACATTCAACACATTGGAGAGGAGAGGCCTACAAGGACTCGAGAGAGACAGGAACATAGTCATCCTACTGGCCAACTACGGGCACAGCACTGTCATAATGAACAGAGCAGAGTGCAGTGAGAAGAGAAACACTTTACTTGCTGTTATCAACACTTACTAACAGAGGGGAACTGACCCAACACCACTAGTGGAAAACCATATCATAAGCACCCTGAGGCATCTACACAAAATGGGTGAAATTAGCAAATTTGATTACCAGAGGAATCGAACACACCCTGCTTCCGTGGATTCCCCAATGTACACAAGCCGGTGGTCCCCCTCAGACCCACAGCCTCACTATCGGGTACAGACTAGCAAAAGCGCTACAAAGGAAACTGAAACACCTAGCAAACATGTCAAACTACTCAGCCCAAGAATTCCTCACATTGTCAAGGAAACCAAGGACAAGATCATGGCCTCAGTGGACGTGACTGCACTAATTTACCTCCATAAACATCCCCCTGGCTAAGGGAGCGCCAGCCTCACTACTAAACAGACCCCAGGGATACAGACACCCATCAACACCAACATTGGCAAAGACAGCTCCCCCAAACTGGTGGAGCTATGCCTGACAATCCACTTCACCTTGAACAGTAAAAAGGACACCCATGGGATTACTAGGGGAAGCCATAATGCAAAGACTGGGAGACACATCCGTACAATGGATCCATCATTTTGGTTGGATGGTGCAAAGAGCCGATACCTTTGTCATTATCAAACACTGTACACTGGAGGAAACCCATCGACTCAAACAACATTCTCACTGATATAAAATTCACCTGGGAGGAGAACAACAGACTTCTCTTCCTGGATGTAACAGTTAAACAATTGGACAACAATGAGCTCCAGACCAGCATCAACAGGAAGGCCATCCATACAGATCAAGTACTCAACTACAACAGTATCATCGCTATACCCACAAACAGAACTGCATCAAAAACACTGTCTATGCGAGCCGCAACACACTGCAGCATCCCAGAGCTCTGCAAAACCAAGGAAGAACACCTAAACCGCATCTTGAGAAACAACTGTTACTTGAAAATTGCAGTTCTCCCATACCTACACAACAGGAAGACAACACACCCAGAGACACTAATCACCCTACTGTACATTAAGGATATATCCGAAATGATCACCAGCTTATTCCACCCCCTAGGGATCCTGGTAGCCCACAAACCGACAGCTACTGATGAGAATAAGGGATCTGACAACCACAAGTAACAGAATCAATGTTATTTTCAGGATACCATGCCACGACTGCCAAAAACATTACATAGGGCAAACCAAAAGGATTCACGAACACCGACTACCAAGAGCTGGATGAACGCAGCAGCCAAGCAGCAGCAGAGGAGCAGGAAAGCTGACGTTTCGGGCCTAGAACCTTCAGAAAGCCAGGTAACTCCTGAGAGATCCAATACACATCTAACCACATCAGTGCATCTTGATCCAAACTAATAGGGTTACACAGTCTGAAGCCCTCCTTTGCATTCCGGGTATAGCAAGCCAGAACTTCTAAACCGCAGTCTGAGTGGTGGGCATAAACCCGAGAGCCCCAAGTTACAACAGTTTACAACAGGGAGTGCAGTGGGACTCTCTCTGGTTAATAGTGCCTTTAAATACTTCCTTTCCCCGGCATAACAGTAAATATCTGTGACTAATAGTGGAAATCTAATTAGTACATTTTAAATTACTATTGCTTCCCGAATATTATGTTAATATCTTTGAATTATTGAAGTACCTGTTTCTTGTATTGTTAAGATTTTTGTACATAAATAAACAAACATTCTTTTGCCCTTAAACACCTATCTGCTGTCTCTTCATTATATGCTGAGGCCAGCATCCAGAACCAGATGCTGGGGGCAATTTGAACTGCTTGAAGCTCAGAAAGCTAACTCAGCCAACCAAACTCCTACAATTAGCGTGCAGCAAAGATTTAAAACCTGAGGGGCAACTTTTTTTGCACACAGAGTGCATACAGAATGAAGTGCGAGAGGTATAGTTAGAACATTTAAAAAGGGCATTTGCAGAGATACATGGATAGGAAAGGTTGGGAAGGACATGGGCCAAACACAGGGGCTAGTTTAGTTTGGGAACCTGGTTGACGTGCAGAAAGCTGGACTGAAGGGTCTGTTTTTGTACTGTATGGGTCTGTGGCTGAAAGGCAGGAAAGTTAAGAATTTTAGCCTTGGTTACATGATACTTAGAAGACAGGGCAATGCAAAGTTTGGTCTCCATGTGAGAAAACTAGGCATTGGTAAAAGGATGTAAACTTTTTTCATCCAAATGATCTCAGCTGATGAATATAATGTGACAAGCCTTTGATTTCTGCTTCAAGCTGCTTACAAAGAACAAAGAAAATTACACCACAGGAACAGGCCCTTTGGCCCTCCGAGCCTGCGCCGATCGAGATCCTTTGTCTAAACCTGTCACCTATTTTCTAAGGGTCTGTATCCTTTTGCTCCCTGCCCATCCATGTACCTGTCCAGATACATCTTAAAAGATGCTAACGTGTCTGCGTCTACCACCTCCGCGAGCAACGCGTTCCAGGCGCCCACCACCCTCTGTGTAAAGAACTTTCCACACATATCTCCCTTAAACTTTCCTCCTCTCTCGTTGAACTCATGACCCCTAGTAATTGAGTCCCCCACTCTGGGAAAAAGCTTTTTGCTATCCACCCTGTCTATACCCCCCATGATTTTGTAGACCTCCATCAGGTCCCCCCTCAATCTCCGTCTTTCTCATGAAATCACCTGCGAGTGAATGCAAACTTGAAAACTTTCATTTCTATTTGAACAAAACCAACACTTTCTAGATGCTTTAAATGAACATGACCTTTATGAAAAGGTTGAAGTGGTTCAGCTCTTCAATTCCTCCAGGTATGAACTCGATTGAGCACAGTAAACAAAAGCTTCTAAAGTCATACAATTGTTAAAGGGCTGTTTGTTTTCCAGGGAATTGATGGTAATGTTTCAATGTTGATCATGGGAAGTGGGAAAGGTAGAGACAGAACCATTGCACGGCAATGCTTCACAGGAAATCACAGCAAGAAGACATGTTTATTCTCAAATAAAATTATAAAATGATGATTTCAAATTAACATGGGGTCAGAATTGCTTTTTGCCACTCCATACATCATGTCTGCCGCTTAACTCTAAACCGTGAGGATCAGATGCTCACAGGAATGCCATTTTTCACATTGACAGCCAGCCCAGTGTCAAACAGATCAATAAATCTCACTGACACACACTCCTGTCTCTCCCTTGAGCACAATGCACATACTCCTTGGTGTCAGCAAACAGCCTTCAAAACTAAAATTAAGAAAAAAGGGACAGCTAGGCTATTTAGGAGTGAAATAGAAAAACACTCATGCAAGAGTCATGCAAAACAGCAAGCCTAGTGGATGCTGGCTCAGTTACTAAGGTTAACTCAAAGGTAGTTGGCCAAGGGTATTAAGGGACATGGGAACCAGGGCAGTTATAGATTCAGGTCAATTATCTCAGTGAATAGCCTGACTGTGGGCCCGAGGTTTGAGAGATGCAGCCACCTACTCAGTGGCATGGTTGCAATTAAGTCAGTCAACAAGTCTGGTCTGAACTGGGGTGGGGGCAAGAGGGAGGTGACGACATTGGGGAGAGTCTTATTGCTAAATTCAAGTGCCCTTCATAATCTGAGAGCATGGAATAGCAATGAGAACACTTAGCATCTAACAGACGGTAACTCTTTGGTGGATTTAAACTCATTACAAGGACATGATAATAACGAGACAGGTTCAAGAACAGTCCAGAGGAGAAGCAGACGTGGGAATTTTAAGGTGGGTAAAAATCCCCATCAGTTTATGGATATACCTGGGACTAAAACCCTCCGAAGATGCAAGTTTTTGGAAATTACGTTGAACTGAAATTCACCGAACATTTGGACTCAAGAAACCCTGGGCCTCAACCAAACCAGGATAAGGCTGGTTGGGACGGACTGGGTGATATGCGAGTCCACGGGCAGGTGTATGGAACAGGGGTCAGCTCACAAGTCTAAAAGGAAGACCCCCAAGTCGCACCCTAGATTCAAAACAATGGAGGCCTAACTGCAGGAAACAAAACTTCAGACCTTCTGGAGTATACAGAGTTAGAAAGCCTTTCAATTTCCAACCAGTGCTCAGGCACAGAAAGACTGAACATTCCACTCCCTTGTGCTACATGTTAACCTGTCTCACCTTTGGATGCAAGAACATGCACACCACTCGTCAAAATTTAGCGAATACCCATCCAAGGGAAACACTGGGCTTTCCAAACTATTGAAACCATTCGCCTTAAACCAAATTCACATCTTCTCCAGAGATCAGGAAGCACATTCGGAGTCCTTGAGCCAAAGCTGCAAGGGGGGAGGTGGGGGAAGGCGATCGATCAGGCTCATTGATCGAGAGAACAAGTTCCCTCAGGTGTGTCTGAATTGAGAGCCCTCCTTACCGAGAGCAACTCTTGCAACCACCTAACACCAAATCGACCAATCACAAACCTCCAGAGACACAAGACACCAATTGGGGCAACACCAGCAACCTCCATCACTCTCCCAGGGTGACAACCCGCTCGCAAGGATTGCCGAGACAGTCACTCACCCGTCAGGCCCAACGTACCCAGCCACCTCAGTGGGCACCACCAGGCTGAGAGCTGTCAGCACTCGCGGCCCTCCGCAGAGGCCACAGACAACAGCGAGTCAAGTTCGCGTCCCACTCCAGGGGTCAGCCGAAGGTCATCGAGAGCCTCTAACCCAACTTGGCCCGTCTAAGCTAGGGGAAGGTGGGGCATCCCTAACATGCTAAGTTATAAAATGTGAGAAGAGGAGCTCATCACCTGAATTAGTAGAAAACCTGGCTGTAAACAGGCTAGAAGGTCCCCAGTACTAGTAGCATCATAAACTAGTGAAGCATTATTGTGAGCGCACCCACCAGGGCTAACAATATTCTCAATCCACCCCAGGACAGGGAGTTACTACCCAGTCAGAGCAATAATAATTGGGAGAGATTTGGAGAGATGGGGTGGAATGAGGAATGAAGGATGCTAAAGATTTTGGAATGAAGTCTGGGAGAATGCAGGGCAGGCAGAATAGATGTGGCTATGATAAATGGGAGGACGCTCAGTTGAGGAGAAACACAGACCGGCATTTATGTAGCACTTTGCATGGCCACTCAACATCCAAATGCATTAGGACCAAACACAATTCTCTTGAAATGTAGTCACTGTTGTAATGTCAGAAAAATAGCAGGCAACATGGGATAGCAAGTTCCCACAAAGCAGCAATGTGAAATCACCAGATGATCTATCATGATGTTGGGAGAGCAAGATAAATATTGACACAGGACAGCGCCCTGGTCTTTTCTAAAATTAGTGCCATGATCTGTTACCACCACTCAAGCAGGTAAATGGCTTTACAGGGGCACGTGCAAAATTTTCCCCAAGTCACGAAAACAGTTCAAACTTTCAGAGAAAACTCCAAAGAAAGGGAACTCAGGACCAAAGTGAGTTGGACATAAATAACATTTCCTTTTTCTAGCTAGATCTCCGGAGCAGTTGAAGAAAACGGGTCAATAATCTTTACCTACATTTCCCAAATACATGAGTTTAATCGCATTCCATTCAGTGATTTATTACCAGTGCTTTCAGCACAGAATGCACAACACCCCAGCTGGACAGTTGTGGGGGAACTGATATGATGGTTAGTGATAATGGGAACTGCAGATGCTGGAGAATCCGAGATAATAAAATGTGAGGCTGGATGAACACAGCAGGCCAAGCAGCATCTTAGGAGCACAAAAGCTGACGTTTTGGGCCTAGATCCTTCATCAGAGAGGGGGATGGAGAGAGGGTTCTGGAATAAATAGGGAGAGAGGGGGAGGCAGACCAAAGATGGAGAGAAAAGAAGATAGGTGGGGAGGAGAGTATAGGTGGGGAGGTAGGGAGGGGATAAGTCAGTCCAGGGAAGACCGACAGGTCAAGGAGGTGGGATGAGGTGAGTCGGTAGGAGATGGAGGTGCGGCTTGGGGTGGGAGGAAGGGATGGGTGAGAGGAAGAACAGGTTAGGGAGGCAGAGACAGGCTGGGCTGGTTGTGTGGTGCAGTTGTGGGGAGGAGACGAACTGGGCTGGTTTTGGGATGCGGTGGGGGAAGGGGAGATTTTGAAGCTGGTGAAGTCCACATTGATACCATTGGGCTGCAGGGTTCCCAGGCGGAATATGAGTTGCTGTTCCTGCAACCTTCGGGTGGCATCATTGTGGCAGTGCAGGAGGCCCATGATGGACATGTCATCTAGAGAATGGGAGGGGGAGTGGAAATGGTTTGCGACTGGGAGGTGCAGTTGTTTGTTGCGAACCGAGTGGAGGTGTTCTGCAAAGCGGTCCCCAAGCCTCCGCTTGGTTTCCCCAATGTAGAGGAAGCCACACCGGGTACAATGGATACAATATACCACATTGGCAGATGTTTCAGATGAACATCTGCTTGACATGGAAAGTCATCTTGGGGCCTGGGATAGGGGTGAGGGAGGAGGTGTGGGGGCAAGTGTAGCACTTCCTGCGGTTGCAGGGGAAGGTGCCAGGTGTGGTGGGGTTGGAGGGCAGTGTGGAGCGAACAAGGGAGTCACGGAGAGAGTGGTCTCTCCGGCAAGCAAACAAGGGTGGGGATGGAAAAATGTCTTGGGTAGTGGGGTCGGATTGTAGATGGCGGAAGTGTCGGAGGACGATGCATTGTATCTGGAGGTTGGTGGGGTGGTATGTGAGAACAAGGGGGATCCTCTTGGGGCGGTTGTGGCGGGGGCGAGGTGTGAGGGATGTGTTGCGGGAAATGCGGGAGACGCGGTCAAGGGCGTTCCACTCCCGCACATCCCAGATGTCCAAGTTCTTCAAGGACCGCAACATTTCCACCACCCCCGCAGTGATCGAGAACGCCCTTGACCGCGTCTCCTGCATTTCCGGCAACACATCCCTCACACCCCACCCCCGCCACAACCGTCCCAAGAGGATCCCCCTCGTTCTCTCACACCACCCTACCAACCTCCGGATACAACGCATCATCCTCCGACACTTCCGCCATTTACAATCCAACCCCACTACCCAAGACAGTTTTCCATCCCCACCCTTGTCTGCTTTCCGGAGAGACCACTCTCTCCATGACTCCCTTGTTCGCTCCACAAGGCCCTCCAACCCCACCACACCTGGCACTTTCCCCTGCAACCGCAGGAAGTGCTACACTTGCCCCCACACCTCCTCCCTCACCCCATCCCAGGCCCCAAGATGACTTTCCATGTCAAGCAGATGTTCACCTGCACATCTGCCAATGTGGTATATTGTATCCATTGTACCCGGTGTGGCTTCCTCTACATTGGGGAAACCAAGCGGAGGCTTGGGGACCGCTTTGCAGAACACCTCCGCTCAGTTCGCAACAAACAACTGCACCTCCCAGTCGCAAACCATTTCCACTCCCCCTCCCATTCTTTAGATGACATGTCCATCATGGGCCTCCTGCACTGCCACAATGATGCCACCCGAAGGTTGCAGGAACAGCAACTCATATTCCGCCTGGGAACCCTGCAGCCTAATGGTATCAATGTGGACTTCACCAGCTTCAAAATCTCCCCTTCCCCCAGCGCATCCGAAAACCAGCCCAGCTCTTCCCCTCCCCCCCAACTGCACCACACAACCAGCCCAGCCTGTCTCTGCCTCCCTAACCTGTTCTTCCTCTCACCCATCCCTTCCTCCCACCCCAAGCCACACCTCCATCTACCTACTAACCTCATCCCACCTCCTTGACCTGTCCGTCCTCCCTGGACTGACCTATCCCCTCCCTACCTCCCCACCTTCACTCTCTCCACCTATCTTCTTTTCTCTCCATCTTCGGTCCGCCTCCCCCTCTCTCCCTATTTATTCCAGTTCCCTCTCCCCATCCCCCTCTCTGATGAAGGGTCTAGGCCCGAAACGTCAGCTTTGTGCTCCTGAGATGATGGATAGTTGCTTGCTTGAAAGAAACCAAGAAGGGAGCCAATTGCACCTTGGTTTCTGTTAGTGTGCAATCCACTGCACCTCTTCCACATCGAACTGCCTCGAACCACATTTCAGCTGGAAGTTTTCTCCCAGGATCACAGATTTCTCTGTGATTCACTATGTTTCACACGCAGGTGCTCTCGCTGCACCCTGAGATCCTGCATTGCCATTTGTCTTGCCTTTTCTCTCCAACAGTACTACCTCATGCTAACTCACTGCTGCACCACTCCCCATTCCTCCTCAGCCTCTGGCTCATTCAACAATAAACTGGTCTTTTCAGGCATCGAAAAGGAAGATGCAACAGCACAGATACCCCACCAGAACTCTGCCCTTCCATTTGCTGCCATGAATGTAACAGCCCTCCTGATCTTCCTCTCTTGGATACTCAAGGGTCTCTCTTTTATCCCGGAGTCCCCACAATCAATCAATTTCGGGCACCACATGATTTGAACTCGTTGCCTTCACCTCCGTGCCCATTTCCTTGGACGAGCGTCCTCTCCCCCTTCCACAGACCCATTTGTCCACCTCCAACACTCTCGCGCCACCCTGCCCTCCTCCTCCTCCTCCCTCCCAGCTTTGGGAACAGCATTGCAGCAGAGTATGACACGGCAGCAAGCAGTCCTCCGCTCAGTTTGTTTGTTTTCTCCTGATTTTTAATTCCCCCTTGACGCCTTCGTGTTCACCTCCTCCGTGGGGGCTCTCGGCCTGGTCTCACGGCAGACATCAGCAGCTTGTGGCTGTGTCTTGGGCCAACATTGAAGAGGACCCTAGCCAGGCACGTACCCGAGGCACAGGAGGGGTGGGGGAAGATGATTACAGCTGCAGTGATAGTCGATGTGATAATGAGAACAGAGAGCAGAGTTTGCCAGGGGAGAAAGAGTTAGAGGATTCAGACTGTTGAACTTTTAACTTATTCATTTTATTACCCTGATTTAAACCAAGACTTTCATGTTAAATGCTACCTTATGTGGATTTGCTACTTTATTAGACCATAAGACATAGGAGTGGAAGTAAGGCCATTCGGCCCATCAAGTCCACTCCTCCATTTAAATCATGGCTGATGGGCATTTCAACTCCACTTCCCTGCACTCTCCCCCTAGCCCTTGATTCCTTGTAACAGCAAGAATTTATCAATCTCTGCCTTGAAGACATTTAACGTCTGGGCCTCCACTGCGCTCCGTGGCAATGAATTCCACAAGCCCACCACTCTCTGGCTAAAGAACTATCTCTTCATTTCCGTTTTAAATTTACCCCCCCTCAAGTTCTAATATCTATGAAATAATGCTTAACTTTTTGAAGTGCTTTTATTTTGTACCTAGGCACCTAACTTGCCATCATTATACCACGTCCCACTGTACATCTGCACGAGTACATCGGACAATAAAATCGGCATCTTTTACCTGCACTCGGTCAGTTCACAGGATGTTCAGCAGTGCACTGGTCACTTCCATTTCTCACCATCTCCCCTCCCCCCAACACCCCTTCCAACCTCACCCTCTGAACGGACTGCACTATGCTCTCAGGTACAAACCCTGACTGTTACTAAGCTTGCCAATAAGGCTGGCGCTGTTGTAGGCTGGCAGCCTGACTGCCAGCTCTAAAACACCTATCTCCCCCACCCAGACCAGGGCCCCATCATGGGGTAGCAGGCCATTGTAACCAGAGTGGTCACTAACCTCATTACATTTGGATATCTCAGCCCACTCCCCTGCTGCTCAGTCTCCCAGCCTCAGAAAGCTCGCTTCTACTTCCTTCCCAAACATGCACCAACAGGACTGCCGGGGCTGTTTCAGCCTGTGCCTGCCCCACAGCACTCATCTCTTCCTCCCTCCACTCTATCTTCTCTCCCCTTGTCCAATCCCTGCCCACTTACAGCTGTGATTCCTCGAACGCTTTACACCAATTTCAGGATTTCCTGTTCCTGGGCTCCAGCTGCCTCCTCTTTACTATCCCTTTACACATCCATTTCCCACGAGTCGGCTCTCTGCTTCTTCCAGGATCAAAGGCCTGAACAGCCCCCACCCACCACCACCGTCCTCCGCTTGGCCAAGCTTGTCCTCACCCTCCCACTTTGTTCCAGTCCGATTCCAGACCCCAGCCCACAACTCTTTCTCCAGTACATCCATGACATCTTTGGTGCTGCTTCCCTCTCTCGTCTGGAAAAACTGAGTCCTTATGAACAATCACCAGCTGTGACAACATGGACTTGGCTTTCTTCCAATACATGTTGCTAAACCAGCTGAGCTTCTCCAGCAAAATGTCTGCTTCTGTTTGGGATTGGGGACTCGCTTGTCAGGGGCTCACATGGGGCATTTCTGTGGCTGCAAACTAAATCCCAGGATGGCGCGTTGCCTCCCTGGTGCCAGGGTCAAGGACGTCCGAGTGGGCACAGGATGTTCAGCATGTGAAGGGTGAGCAGCCAGAGGCCGTGGTCCGTATTAGCGCGGATGGTATGGTCAGGGTGACGATGGGGTCTGCAAAAGGAGTTCAAGTTGAAAAGCAGGACATTGAGGGCTGACATCTCAGATTTACTCCCTCTACCATATGCCAGGGGGGCTAGGGATACAAAAAAGGAGGAGGAGGAGGAGGAGGAGGAGGAGGAGGAGGAGGAGGAGGAGGAGGAGGAGGAGGAGGAGATTACTGTATCATCCGGTCCTCTTCCAGGGCAGATGTGACCTGTACGAGGATGGGTTGCGCCTAAACTGGAGGGTCTCCACTATCTCAGCAGGGAGGTTTGCCAGAGCTTCTCAGGGGTGGGGGGCAAATTCAGAGGAGGTCAATCAGCGCATGGAGGGATTGAGGGGAAGGTGGGGCAAAAATCCGCAGTTGTCAGACATACCCTGGACTTAACTTCTGCCTACAGCAGGTTAACGTTGTATTGGATTAAAGTCACTGAGACTCCAGAAACCACAGGCTTCAACTGAGCCAGGAAGAGGCTGACTGGAACGGACTGGGAAATATACAAACCCAGGGGCCGATGTCTTGGACAAGGGATAGCTGACTGAAACTAAAAAGGAAACCGCCCCCATTCATGCCTCAGTGAAAGCAATGCAAGTCAGTCTACAGGAAATAAACAACCTCAACAATTTCAGAGATAGTAGGAACTGCAGATGCTGTAGAATCTGAGATAACAAGGTGTACAGCTGGATGAATACAGCAGGCTGAGGAGCAGGAAGACTGACGTTTCAGGCCTAGACCCTTCTTCAGAAAAAAGGGTCGAGGCCTGAAAACATCAGCTTTCCTGCTCCTCTGATGCTGCTTGGCCTGCTGTGTTCATCCAGCTCTACACAAACGACCGCCAACCACAAGCAGTAAATCTGATGACTGACAGGCTCCAAAAACCACCCACACGTCTGAATGCCTCAGGCACATCCTGAAGTGAAAGCCGGCTCAGAAAAACCACCAAAAAAAAAGTAAGAAAACCCAAGTTCTCAAACCAGTCTGAACACTCTGAAGTCTTCAGTGAAGCACCGACTGTAGCAAGTGGGAACAGCCAGCTGTATTTTTAATTTGTGTTTATCCCCAGCGGTGAGACCATTCCCACAAGACCCAAAGTATCCAACTTCGCTGGCAGTGAGGGGAAGGTGGGTTGCTGATAGTGCAGGGAACCCCAAGTGCAGGAAGTTTGATTACTTATCTGCATTTGAAACTACTGTTTAGTTTCTCATAGTAATTAGCCTGTGTTAAGTTCATAACAGTGTCAGTTTTGCTGTTTCGAATTTGCCTTTTTAACTCTTGTATTTATGTTCACCTTTCTTATTCACTTGGGACATGCAAAGCAGAGGCAGGCACGGGAATTTTGTTTTAAGAAGCCTGGCTCCCCACGAAGAAAACCAAATACAGAACTCGATCCCATGTACACTCCACTACGAAAGAAAACCATTAGGGAGGTAAGATAATAAAATGAGAGGCTGGATGAACACAGCAGGCCAAGCAGCATCTCAGGAGCACAAAAGCTGACGTTTCGGGCCTAGACCCTTCATCACAGAGAGGGGGATGGGGTGAGGGTTCTGGAATAAATAGGGAGAGAGGGGGAGGCGGACCGAAGATGGAGAGTAAAGAAGATAGGTGGAGAGGGTGTAGGTGGGGAGGTAGGGAGGGGATAGGTCAGTCCAGGGAAGACGGACAGGTCAAGGAGGTGGGATGAGGTTAGTAGGTAGGAGGGAGGTAATCCAGCTCAATGGACCCGGGTTTAAAAGCCGGCGGCGGAGGTTGGGGGGGGGGGGGGGGGGGGGGGGGGGGAGGATGCGGGGGCAGGTGGCAAGGTGGCAAACACACTGATGCTTCATTGGAGGCTGCACTGAGGATGTTACCCAGCACAGTAACGAAACGACTGCGAGACAAAAAAACCAGCTCGGCGAGCTGACCAACCTCAACACCCACAAGCCGAGGTACAGATCTACTCCAAAACCTTAAAGAATCTACTGCTGACCACGAAAATCTGTCAGTTGTTGGAACAAACCATTCCTTTTGTTCACGTCCTCCACGTGACTCCAGGCCCACAGCAAGGCTGTTGACTCTCAGTTGCCCTCTGAAATGGCTGAGCAAGCCACTCAGATGGACCAATCACTGCTGAGCTTCAAGGTGACAGCTCACCACCAACTTCTCAAGGGGCAACTAGGGATGGGTAATAAAAAGCTGGCCCAGCCAGTGACGTCCACATCCCACAAACAAAAACAGTAAAACAATTCCTGGGACATTGAAAGTGGTCCTGGGAGAGGTGGGACCAGTACAAACTGGACAGTCTGGACCTGGGCAGAACTGGAAGCAATGTCTCAGGTTTTGCTGGTGCTATTGGGGAACCTTTCAAATAGACGGTCTACAGATACAGGGGTGAAAAAGAACCCAGTACTTATCAAAAGAACTGAACAACAAGCGCGAGACTGCTATCTTCCTTATTCAGGAGTTGAGAGAGCGCGAGGGGACTGTTGGCTAAGTAAATCCATACATCCTGGCAGTGGCTAAACCCAAAACTCTACACATGCAGTGTCCCTCATTGTCGTCCTCCTCTAGTCAAAAACAAAGACTCTGGTGAGAGATATCAGGAACTGCCGATGCTGGAGAATCCGAGATAACAAGGTGTAGAGCTGGATGAACACAGCAGGCCCAGCAGCATCAGAGGAGCAGGAAAGCTGACGCTTCAGGCCTGGACCCTTCTTCAGAAAATCTAGGCCCAAAACGTCAGCTCTCCTGCTCCTCTGATGCTGCTCGGCCTGCTGTGTTCATCCAGCTCCACACCTTGTTATCTCAGACTCTGTAGTGCGTCAATAAGGAGGGTTGTTACTTTTTGCTATGTTTGGTGGGGAGCTGAGGGAGGAGCAGCAGGGCAGAGGAGAGTATAAAATCGACCAGAACTCAGGGCACTAGCTGCAAAAACAAACTGGAGTGACCACCAGATTAGTGCAGATTTCCTACCAGCCAAACTTAAAGAACCCAGGGAAGTAGTCTCAGCAAATTGAGTTAACTCATAATAAATTATATAAATTAATAAAGCAATTAACAAAGTAGAAATGGATGAACCGGTGATGTGTTTGAGCTGTATGATGTGGGAGCCACCTGATCCCATTGCGAACTGCAGGAACCACATCTGTCTGTTTCTGGTGACCATCTGGAAACTGATATCTGTTTCAAGCCCACCAACCCCCACAGTTACCTAGACTACACCTCCTCCCACCCACATTCCTGCAAGGATGCAATCCCCTACTCCCCATTCCTCCACCACATCTGCTCCCAAGATGCAGCATTCCACTCCCAAACATCCCAGATGTCCTCAAACGTCAAGGACCGCAATTTCCCCTCCAGTGGTCGAAATTGCTCTTAACTGCATGTCTTGCCTTTCCTACACCTCAGCCCTCACACCACGTCCCCACAATAAAAATAAAGACAGAATCCCCCTCGTGCTCACATACCACCCCACCAACCTCCGGATTCAACACATCATCCTCCACCACTTCCGCCATATGCAATCTGACCCCGCCAAAGACATTTTTCTCTCTCCACCCTTATCTGCCTTCCGCGCTCTCCACGACTCCCTCGTCCGCTCCACACTCCCCACCAGCCCTGGCACCTTTCCCCCTGCAACCGCAGGAAGCACT
This sequence comes from Stegostoma tigrinum, assembly GCF_030684315.1. Classification (NCBI taxonomy): domain Eukaryota; kingdom Metazoa; phylum Chordata; class Chondrichthyes; order Orectolobiformes; family Stegostomatidae; genus Stegostoma; species Stegostoma tigrinum. The sequence goes on from NC_081355.1 coordinate 155,359,857, forward strand.
ACACCTGCCCTTACACCTCCTCCCCCTCACCCCGATCCCAGGCCCCAAGAAAATCTGCCACATCAGACAGATGTTCACCTGCACATCTGCTAATGTGGTATACTGCATCCGTTGTTCCCAATGTGGCCTCCTCTACACTGGGGAGACCAAGCGGAGGCTCGGAGACCGCTTTGTTGAGCGCCTATGCTCAGTTCGCAACAAACGACAACGCCTCCCAGTCACGAACCATTTCAACTCTCCCTCCCACTCCTTGGACGACATGTCCATCCTGGGCCTCCTGTAGATGCCACCAGGAAACTGGAGGAACAGCGCCTCATATTCCACCTTGGGAGCCTACAACCCAAAGGTCTCAGTATGGACTTTACTAGCTTCAAAAATTTCCCCACTGCCGACCTCATCCCAAGACTCAATCGACCTATCCATCTTCTGTCCCACCCATCCACTCCCCCGAACACCGAAACCCCCCTCTATTTCAGAGCCTACTTCCCTTCCCCCATTTCTGAAGTGTTCCAACCTGAAATGTCAGCTTTCCGGCTCGGCCTGCTGTGTTCATCCTGCTCTATCCCTTGTTATCTCAGACTCCAGCATCTGTGGTTCGTACTATCTCTGCAGCCAGTGTTGGTTGCTCGAGCAACTTCGGCTCAGAGTTGATGAGCTGGAATTGGAGCTTCAAGCTCTGCGGCGCATCCAGGAGGGGGAGAGAGACCTGGATGCTATGTTTCAGGAGGCAGTCTCACCCTGTAGATTAAGTAATTTAAATTTGGTCAGTGGTCAGGGCCAGCAGGGTGTGAGAGCAGGTAGAGGGATCCTGCAGTCAGGAACTGAGGAGCCTCAGCTCTCAACTTTGTTCAACAGGTACGAGGTACTTGCTTCCTGTGTGGATGAGGAAATGGGCTTTTTGGGGGGTGGGGGGGGGGGGGGGGGGTGGGACGAGCCAACTGACCACTGCACCGTGGTACAGGAGGTCGTTCAAGAGGGGGGAGCAACAAGACAGGTGGTAGTTGTAGGGGATTCTATAATCCAGGAGAAAGATAGTATTGTTTGTAAACAAGATCAAGAGTCCTGCATGGTGCATTGCCTACCCAGTGCCAGGGTAAGGGATATCCCTGAGCAGCTTGCCGGGGTGGTGGTGGTGGGGGGGTGGGGGGCGGGGGGGCGGTGGGGGGTGGTGGCCGGGGGGGTGGGGGGTGGTGGCAGGGGGTCGGCAATCCAGTTGCGGTTCACACCAGAACAAAACACAGATAAAACTAGGAAAGACCACCATTAATCAGGAACTAGGAACCAAATTAAGCATTAAGCATTGTTTGCTGGTGCTATTGGGGCAAACTATGGACAGGACAAATGTAGTGTATAAGATATAATGCAGAGACTGACCAAAACAGTAATAGAGACAAAACAGGTAGACAACTAGTAACTCCCATCCACAAACACCAGTCAGCAACTAAACATGGCCAGGTGTCCTTGTTTTCAATAGACACAGATGAGAATAACTACACTTTCAACTGGGACAACAAGACTATCGTAGGACAAGCCAAACAGAGGACAGCCAGGAAATTCACGGAGGCTTGGCATCCATCCGCGGATTCCATCAACAAACACATTGTAATAGCCAGTATATCGGGTCTAATTCAAAGCACAGTCAGAGCCAGCACCTACCAGAAGCAGCAAAAACAGGACCAGATAAATTCAGACTGGCACAAGGGAAGAGCTCTTCACAGGAGGACACACTTGGTCAGGAGACGAAACGTCTGCTGACATACCAACAGTGACAGGGCTTAGACTTTCGTCTGTTTAGACTAATATTGTGGAGGAAAATGGGAACCATTGCAGGATGTTGGAGGGGAGTAAAGTGAGGACAGAAACAAGATGATTGAGGGGCAAAGGTAAACTCATGGAAACCAAAGTCAAAAATCCACCATGATTCCACACGGGCATACAAAAAGGCAAAAACATGAGCCTGATGGCTCTCAACGCAAGGAACATTTGTACCGAAGGTGGATCCATCAACTGTATACACACAGTTATTGATGAATAGGATGTCATGGGGATCACGGGCCTGGCTCCAGGAATGGGAAGGCAATATCCAGGAAAGATGAACCATACAGGACAAAGGGAGATGGGATAGTGTTATGGATTAAGGAAGAGGAGATTAACAGTATTAGTGAAGGAGGACATTAGCCTGGACCATGTGGAATCCGTACAGCTACACAACACCAAAAGGGATAAAAGGTGCCAGTGGGATTTGCGTACAGACCAAACGGTAGTGTTGATATTGGGGACTGTATCAAATAGGAAGTTAGAGATGCATGCACTAAGGGTACAGCAGTTATTACAGGTGACTGCAATCTGTATTTTGATTGCACTAACCAAACTGGTTGCAGTACCATGCGATAGGAGGAGGATTTCCTGGAACACAAGGGATAGATGCCTCTAGCAATACATCAAGGAACTACTGAGAGCGCAAGCCATCCTTTATTGGGTATTGTGACTTGAAAGAGGATTAATTAGCTACACTGTGGTCTGAGATCCTTCGGGAAGATTGAGCTTTAATTAAAATCTCATTTAAAATCTTCACAATGTAGGGTGACACAATTAAATTAGAAAACAAGGATCCTGAATTTAACTGAGGCATGTATTGGTTAGGATAAGGGGTTGATGGTGGATGGACAACAGAAGACATTGAGTACATGGATGAACTTCAGTTGGAATACCAGACAGGGAGGAAGGGTAATTCAGGGAAAGAGGCTCAACCATGCCTAGAACATAGAACATTACAGCACAGTACAGGCCCTTCCGCTCTCGACGTTGTGCCGACCTGTCATATCAATCTCAAGCCCATCTAACCTACACTATTCCATGTACATCCATATGCTTGTCCAGTGACGACTTAAATGTACCTAAAGTTGGCGAATCTACTACCGAGGGAGGGAACTCAAGGAGAGAGTGAAAACCCGAGGCATACAATTTGGCCAGAGTCTTCAACAAACCCAGCGACTGGGAGAAATTTAAAATTCAGGGAGGACAAAGTATAAATTCCAACAGCAAAAGCCTCTATAGATGTGAAACGAAAGAAAGCAAAACCGGTGAAGACAAAAGTAGGTCCCTTGCAGTTAGAATCAGATGGATTCATAAATGGCAACCAAAACAAATAGTAGACCAGTTGAACAAATTCTTTGAGGACCTGTCACCAGAGGACACAAATTATCTTCAGGAAATGCTGGGGGTTGGTGGGGGAGTGCGGGGGCAGAGAAACAGAGGAGCAAGCTTGGAGAAATTGAAGGAAATCCTTTCAGCCAGGAAATGGTATGGAGGAAATTGATGGTATTAAAACCCAATACCTGCCCAGGGACTTATGCTCTGCATCCCAGAGTACTTAAATGACCCTAGAAATAGCAGACACATTTCTAAATAACACTGTCTGCAGGCTCTGGGAGAGTTCTAGTGGACTGCAGGGTAGCTTTCAAACAAAGAGAAAAACAGGCGATTATGGGCTGCTTAGCCCGACATCAGCTTTTAAGGACGTACTAACCTGAGCATTTGGAAAGCGATGACAGAATTGGTCCTAGTCAGCATGGATTCACTGAAGGGGAACCTCCTTCGAGCAGAAGATTTGAATGGAGCTGTTTTTGTAAGGTGTGTTCAGGAGGGTTTCCTAACGCAGTACGTTGACAGGCCGACGAGGGGAGAGGCCATTCTAGACTTGGTGCTCGGAAATGAGCCGGGGCAGGTATCAGATCTTGTCGTGGGAGAGCATTTTGGTGATAGTGACCATAACTGCCTCACATTCTACATAGCTATGGAGAAGGAGAGGATTAGGCAGAATGGGAGGATATTTAATTGGGGAAGAGGAAACTATGATGCGATTAGACATGAGTTAGGAAGCATGGACTGGGAGCAGTTGTTCCATGGTAAGGGAACTATAGACATGTGGAGACTGTTTAAGGAACAGTTGTTGGGAGTGATGAGTAAATATGTCCCTCTGAGACAGGCAAGAAGGGGTAAGATAAAGGAACCTTGGATGACGAGAGCGGTGGAGCTTCTTGTGAAAAGGAAGAAGGTAGCTTACATAAGGTGGAGGAAGCTAGGGTCAAGTTCAGCTAGAGAGGATCACATGCAGGCAAGGAAGGAGCTCAAAAAAGGTCTGAGGAGAGCCAGGACGGGGCACGAGAAAGGCTTGGCAGAACGGATTAGGGAGAACACAAAGGCATTTTACACTTATGTGAGGAATAAGAGAATGGTCAAAGAAAGAGTAGGGCCGATCAGGGATAGCATAGGGAACTTGTGTGTGGAGTCTGAGGAGGTAGGGGAAGCCCTTAATGAGTTTTTTGCTTCTGTCTTTATGAAAGAAACGAACTTTGTAGTGAATGAAACCTTTGAAGAGCAGGTGTGCACGCTGGAATGGATAGAGATAGACGAAGCTGATGTGCTGAACATTTTGTCAAACATTAAGATTGACAAGTCGCCAGGCCCAGACCAGATTTGTCCTCGGCTGCTTTGGGAAGCGAGAAATGCAATTGCTTCGCCACTTGCGAAGATCTTTGCATCCTCGCTCTCCACTGGAGTCATACCTGAGGACTGGAGAGAGGCAAATGTAATTCCTCTCTTCAAGAAAGGAAATAGGGAAATCCCCGGCAATTATAGACCAGTAAGTCTCACATCTGTCGTCTGCAAGGTGTTAGAAAGGATTCTGAGGGATAAGATTTATGACCATCTGGAAGAGCATGGCTTGATCAAATACAGTCAACACGGCTTTGTGAGGGGTAGGTCATGCCTTACAAACCTTAGAGTTTTTTGAGGATGTGACTAGAAAAGTTGATGAGGGTTGAGCTGTGGATGTGGTGTATATGGACTTCAGTAAGGCATTTGACAAGGTTCCCCATGGTAGGCTCATTCAGAAGGTCAGGAGGAATGGGATACAGGGGAACTTAGCTGCTTGGATACAGAATTGGCTGGCCAACAGAAGACAGCGAGTGGTAGTAGAAGGAAAATATTCTGCCTGGAAGTCAGTGGTGAGTGGGGTTCCACAGGGCTCTGTCCTTGGGCCTCTACTGTTTGTAATTTTTATTAATGACTTGGATGAGGGAATTGAAGGATGGGTCAGCAAGTTTGCAGATGACACAAAAGTCGGAGGTGTCGTTGACAGTGTAGAGGGCTGTTGTAGGCTGCAGCGGGACATTGACAGGATGCAGAGATGGGCTGAGAGGTGGCAGATGGAGTTCAACCTGGATAAATGCAAGGTGATGCATTTTGGAAGGTCGAATTTGAAAGCTGAGTACAGGATTAAGGATAGGATTCTTGGCAGCGTGGAGGAACAGAGGGATCTTGGTGTGCAGATACATAGATCCCTTAAAATGGCCACCCAAGTGGACAGGGTTGTTAAGAAAGCATATGGTGTTTTGGCTTTCATTAACAGGGGGATTGAGTTTAAGAGTAGTGACATCTTGTTGCAGCTCTATAAGACTTTGGTTAGACCGCACTTGGAATACTGCGTCCAGTTCTGGTCGCCGTATTATAGGAAAGATGTGGATGCTTTGGAGAGGGTTCAGAGGAGGTTTACCAGGATGCTGCCTGGACCTCAGGGCTTATCTTATGAAGAGAGGTTGACTGAGCTCGGTCTCTCTTCATTGGAGAAAAGGAGGAGGAGAGGGGACCTAATTGAGGTATACAAGATAATGAGAGGCATAGATAGAGTTGATAGCCAGAGACTATTTCCCAGGGCAGAAATGGCTAGCACGAGGGGTCATAGTTTTAAGCTGGTTGGAGGAAAGTATAGAGGGGATGTCAGAGGCAGGTTCTTTACGCAGAGAGTTGAGAGAGCATGGAATGCGTTGCCAGCAGCAGTTGTGGAAGCAAGGTCATTGGGGTCATTTAAGAGACTGCTGGACATGTATATGGTCACAGAAATTTGAGGGTGCATACATGAGGATCAATGGTCAGCACAACATTGTGGGCTGAAGGGCCTGTTCTGTGCTGTACTGTTCTATGTTCTATGTTCTAATCTCCTGGAATTTTGTTTTGAGGATGTGACCAGTAGAGTGGATAAGGATGAATTGGTTCATGCTGTGTATCTGGCCTTTTAAAAGGCTATTGACAAGATTCCACACGTCGTGTAGTGAGGAAGATTAAAGCTTATGCTAACAGAGGTAGCGTATTGAAGTGGATAGAGAACTGGCTGGCACGCAGGAAGCAGAGAGTAAGGAGAAACAGGTCCTTATCAGAGGGGCAGGCAGCCCCAAGCCGGGTACCGCAGGGTTCAGTGCTGGGACCCCAGCTCTTCACGGTAAATATTAATCATTAGGACAAAGCAATTAAATGCTGTGTTTCAAAATTTACAGATGCCACCAAGCAGGGTGGCAGTGTGTGCTGTGAGCAAGATGCTAAGAGGTGACAGGGAGAGCTCCACGGGCTGGTTGAGTGTGTAATACTTGGCAAATACAATATTATGTGGATAACTGTGAGCTTACCCACTTTGGTCACAAACTCAGGAAGGCAGGTTATTATCTGAGTGGTGGCAGTTCAGGAGAAGGTGAGGTGCAGAGAGACCTGGGTGTGGTGGTGGAACTGTCGCTGAAAGTTGGCATGCAGGCACAGCGGGCAGCGAGGAAAGCGAGTGACATGCTGGCCTCTGCAGGGTTTGAGTATCGGGAGTAGGGATGTCTTGCTGCAGTTATACAGGGCTTTGGTGAGGCCACACCTGAGTACTGTGTGTAGTTTCGGTCTCCTAGTCCGAGGAAGGGCCTTCTTGCCATTGAGGGAGTCCAGCGAATGTTCCCCAGACTGATTCCCGGGATAGCAGGACTGACATGTGAGGAAAGACTGAATCAACTGGGCTCGTACTCACTGGGATTTAGAAGAACAGAGGGAGGAGATCTAACAAAATCCTGATGGGACTGGACAGACTAGACATGGGAAGAATGTTCCCAATGTTGGGGAAGTCCAGAACCAGGGGTCACAGCCTAAGAATAAAGGGGTAAGACATTCAGGAGTGAGATGTGGAAGAATTTCTTCAATTAGCCGCGATCCACAAGCAGCCGTTGGGCCAGTTTGTCAGATATTTGAGGAGAGAGTCAGTCAGGGGCCCTGCAGCCAAAGAGTTCAAGGGGTTTGGAGAGAAAGCAGGAATGGGATACTCAAATCGCATGGTCAGCCATAATCATACTGAATGACAGTGCAGGCTTGATGGGCCAAACGGCCTACTCTTGCACCTATTTTCCATGTTTGTAAGACCCTCTCCAATCCACCTGTGAATGCACCAAGGGGCCCAGTGTGCCTTTCCTCCCTCCCTAGTGCTTGTAAATTTTGTGATGGTTGCTCATTGCTACTGGCACAAAGAGAGACTGGTTACGGTCGTCGAACATCACAGTGACAGGGAGTGAAACAAAGGTTCTGGAATCTGCTCAGTCCTACTGGACAGAAGGTATGCAACATACTTCTGACATCCTGCCCTGGGAGACTAAGCCGCCTGGTTCCTGGGGTGACAGGGAGGGGTCTGCGTTAATCACCTGACCCATGAGATCTCTGCAGGTCCGCTCCTGGGCCTGGCCAGGCTGGTGATAAACAGATCCAGGCAGTGGGCCGTGGAGGGGGTGGGGGGTGTCATTTCAGCTCACTGCCTGCCCCTCTGTGCGCCTAGGTGCCCAGAGAGAGGAAGGCATGCAGTGCCCACCACACACCGTGCCTTTAGGGAGAGTGCTTTATTCCCTACCATTCCACCCCCATAGTTATTTAATCCCTACCCTCCCCCTCTCACTAGCATCCCCTAAGCACTGCCCCTACTGGGCCTTGCTAGCTCCCAGCTCCCCGACCACAGGGCTGTTTTGCCTGGGGTTGGAGAGTAGAGTAGAGGAAATTCAGAGTCTCCTCATTCCAGGGCCTGGCTCAGAGCTACCTGGTCAGAGCCCATATGCTGTGTACGTGTCAATAAAACTCTGGGTTGGTGACTGGTTTGTGTGCAGCTACGATTTTCTCCAATGGCAGGGCAAGCTCAAGGGACTGAATGACCTCCTCCTGGATCCTAGTTTTAAGCTCATCTGTGCATCTGACTCAATCCAAGCTAACGTCCCTGCCCTACCAAAGGATTGGCAGGGTTCAGTGAACTGTTCGAGCTGCTGACAGGCATGGAACTGCCAAGGAATTATTTATTTAACTTGTTCTGGTGGAAATGAAAACTGAACAAATGCAAAACAAGCTCTCCTCACTCACCTTCCAGTCTGGAACTGGAGATCTCAAGGAAGCTCAGGGCAGGGCCAAGGACTAACACCTTCAGTAGCCCTGACGCAGAGTTGGGGAATCAATAGCCCATTTCCGAAGGAGGGTCTAGGCCCAAAACGTCAGCTTTCCTGCTCCTCTGATGCTGCTTGGCCTGTGTTCATCCAGCTCCACACCCTGTTATCTCTTGTTCCCAAGTGCTTTATTTTCTTGACAAAAAGTCGATGAGTGTATCTAATAAACTAACTTCAACCAATGGAACTGGCCTTCAGAGAAATGCAAGTACACCTGAATTCAGTACCAGCCTCCATCTCCTACATGATGGAATGTCACAGAGCCACCTAATGGATCCATCATTACTCCCTGCCTGATCAGAGGGGGGGGGGTCAGGTAGGTTTGTGTAATTACAGCAAAGCGATCCTGATAGATTCTCACAGCAGCTCGTCAACCTTACCCCGATAGGTTTCCTCATGCACCAACTGCTGACATGACCTTCAACCCCACATGCTTGAAGCCACATTTAAGATGACCACCCCGTCATGAGCAGCTCCAGTGTTCTGCAGCCGTTCTCCGACTCCATCACTAACTGTGGGAAAATCCCATTGTTCACAGCACATCTCCCTCTGCTGCCCTGGAGTTAAACTCCTTATGCTCTAACACCTGGCATCTGCTTGCAAAGGAGCTCCTCCTGGGACCTACTCACTCAGAGGAGCTACCACTGATGGTCAGCAAGAGAGGTTTAGGTTACTTGAGTTGACGCCAATGAGTTCAGAACAAAGACCAGAGACGACTCTTATTGAAACTAAAAATTCTAGAGGAATCCAACAGGGTGGGTGAGGATGGATGTTTTCTCCTGGGACAGTCTAGTAATGGAGGACAGAATCTGGGCAAATGTGTGGCTCATCTTCTGTCTTAAATGAAGCATTGTTTCCCCTCAGAGAAGTCATCTGGAAATTCCTCACATCAGAGGGTTAAGGTAAGGTCACTAGGTTTATCAAACAGTGATGTGGAGGGATAATGGGAACTGCAGATGCTGGGGAATCCAAGATAATAAAGTGTGAAGCTGGATGAACACAGCAGGCCAAGCAGCATCTCAGGAGCACAAAAGCTGACGTTTTGGGCCTAGACCCTTCAGAGAGGGGGATGGGTTGAGGGTTCTGGAATAACTAGGGAGAGAGAGGGGGAGGCAGACAGAAGATGGAGAGAAAACAAGATAGGTGGAGAGGAGAGTATAGGTGGAGATGTAGGGAGGGGATAGGTCAGTCCAGGGAAGACAGTCAGGTCAAGGAGGTGAGATGAGGTTAGTAGGTAGGAAATGGAGGTGCAGCTTGGGGTGGCAGGAAGGGATGGGTGAGAGGATGAACAGGTTAGGGAGGCAGAGACAGGCTGGGCTGGTTTTGGGATGTGGTGGGGGAAGGGGAGATTTTGAAGCTGGTGAAGTCCACATTGATACCATTGGGCTGCAGGGTCCCCAAGCGGAATACGAGTTGCTGTTCCTGCAACCTTCGGGTGGCATCATTGTGGCACTGCAGGAGTCCCATGATGGGCATGTCATCTAAAGAATGGGAGGGGGGAGTTGAAATGGTTCACAACTGGGAGGTGCAATTGTTTATTGCGAACCGAGCGGAGGTGTTCTGCAAAGCGGTCCCCAAGCCTCCGCTTGGTTTCCCCAATGTAGAGGAAGCCACACCGGGTACAATGGATACAGTATACCACATTGGCAGATGTGCAGGTGAACCTCTGCTTAATATGGAAAATCATCTTGGGGCCTGGGATAGGGGTGAGGGAGGTGGTGTGGGGGCAAGTGTCGCATTTCCTGCGGTTGCAGTGGAAGGTGCGGGGTGTGGTGGGGTTGGAGGGCAGTGTGGAGCGAACAAGGGATTCACAGAGTGGTCTCTCCAGAAAGGCCCTCCGCTTCTTCCTGTCCTGCAGGCTCGACCAGTCCCTCTCCACTGACACCCTCATCCGCCTAGCCGAACTCATCCTCCTCCTCAACAACTTCTTTTGATTCCTCCCACTTCCGACAGACAAAGGGGTGGCCATGGGCACCTGCATGGGCCCCAGCTATGCCTGCCTCTTTGTAGGTTACGTGGAACAGTCCCTCTTCCACACCTACACAGGCCCCAAACCCCACCTCTTCCTCCGGTACATTGATGACTGTATCGGCGCCGCCTCTTGCTCCCCAGAGGAATGCGCTGGCATCTCCAGGCGCTACGATCCAACCTACCCCAGCTCAGAGCCTCCCTCTCCCAGACCTACAAAAGGACCTCGCCTGTTTTTTATGCTTCGTAGGATCCAAAACCTGAACTCTCAATTCTACTCCACTTTAGTGGACACAAAAAACCGTAAGTACAGTAAACATACTGGTCCCTGCCACTCTAAACAGGATTCCTCCACCTCCTGAATCCCCAGCCGTACCCAGGACCTTCCCCGCAATGTACCCCCCTCCATTGGCCATGAAACTACTGTCGGAGACCCCACAGATGATGTCACATCCACCACCGCTGGGTACACCACTTCTGGGACAGGGAACGCCATTGCTGTTGTCGCCACCCCCTCCACTTCCAAAACCAACACCATGGACATTACTAGATAATAAAATGTGAGGCTGGATGAACACAGCAGGCCAAGCAGCATCTCAGGAGCACAAAAGCTGACGTTTCGGGCCTAGACCCTTCATCAGATGAAGGGTCTAGGCCCGAAACGTCAGCTTTTGTGCTCCTGAGATGCTGCTTGGCCTGCTGTGTTCATCCAGCCTCACATTTTATTATCTTGGAATCTCCAGCATCTGCAGTTCCCATTATCTCTGATACCATGGACATTACTGTCACCAACCGAACTCCGCCCACCGCCGATGCCGATGGAAACCCGCCTATAGCCACCTTGAGGATACGGTGGGGCGGGGAGGGCAGGATCCAGTTGTGGCCCATCTAGATATCGACAATATAGGCAGGATGAGGAAAAAAATGACCTGTTTCTGGATTATGAAAAGCTAGGAACAAAATTAAAAAAACAGGTCTTCAAGGATCATCATCTCTGGATTGCTGCCCGAGACACATGCAAATTGTCATAGGGAGGCGAGGATCAGGGAAGTAAACATGTGGCTGGAAGAGTGGTGTGAGAAAGTGGGTTTCCTTTTCATGGGGCACCGGCATCAGTTCTGGGGCAGGAGGGATCTATACCGCTGGGATGGGCTCCACCTGAACAGGGCTGGGTCCAGTGTTCTGGTGGAAAGCGTAAATAGGGTGGTCAATAGGACATTAAAGTAGTAAGTGGTGGCGGGGAAAGGGGGGCAGAATTGAGCATTGAGGGAGAATTACAATTCACGTAAAGCAAAGCAGCAGGTTAGCAGGTGATGAGGAAGCTTCAACTCCATTGAAAATTAGGAAAAAAAATTCAGGGGAAGGAAAACTCAAGAGCTGTCAGTAAGGGAGGTGATAATGATAATGCAAAAACTGGCATAAGGACACTTTATTTGAATGCTTGGAGCATTCAAAACAAGATGGATATGTTGATGGTGCAAATCATGGCAAATGGGTATGATTTAATACCCAGGGGTATCAAACTGTATGAAGGACAGACAGGAAGGTAAGGGAGGTGGTGTGGCTCTGATTTTTAACGATGATATCAGAGTAGTAGTGAGAGATGATATGGGTTCCACTGAACAAAACATTGAATCCATTTGAGTGGAAATTAGGAACAGCATGGAGAAGTAGTCACTGATAGGTGTGGTCTAAAGGCCACCAAATGACGACATTGTGGTGGGGCAGGCAATAAAAATGTAGAAATAGCTATTGCATGTAAAAATGGTACAGCAATTATCATGGGGGATTTTAATCTACAGAATCAATTGGTCAAACCAGCTCGGTCATGGCAGCCTTGAGGAGGGGTTTATAGAATGCATCAGCGATAATTTCCTTGAACAATATGTAATGGAACTTATGACGGAGCAACTATCCTAGATCTAGTCCTGTGTAATGAGACAGGAATAATCAACAATCTCACAGTTAGGGATCCTCTCAGAAGGAGCAATCACTGTGGTCAAATTTAAAATATAGATGGAGAGTGAGAAGGTTAAATCCTGTACCTATGTCCTGTACATAAACAAAGGAGGCTATGAAAAAGAATGAGGGAGCAGTTAGCTAAGGTAGAATGGGAGCAAAAACTTTATGGTAGGTCAACTGAGAAACAGTAGAGGACTTTCAAAGCAATTTTTCACAGTGCTCAGGATCCTGGTGAGGCCACACCTGGAGTATTGTGCGCAGAGGGAAGCAAGAGACGAAGTAGCTGGGGCCTTAACAGATATCTTTGCATCCTTAAACACGGGTGAAGTCCTGGAGGCTTGCTAATGTTGTCCCCTTGTTTAAGAAGGGCAGCAAGGATAATCCAGGTAATTATCGACCGGTGAGCCTGACGCCAGTGGTAGGGAAGCTGCTGGAGAAGATACTGAGGGATAGGATCTATTCCCATTTGGAAGAAAATGAGCTTATCAGTGATAGGCAACATGGTTTTGTGCAGGGAAGGTCATGTCTTACCAACTTAATAGAACTCTGAGGACGTGACAAAGTTGATTGATGAGGGAGAGGCTGTAGATGTCATATACATGGTTTGATAAGGTTCCCCATGGCAGGCTGATGGAGAAAGTGAAGTCACATGGGGTCCAGGGTGTGCTAGCTAGATGGATAAAAAAAACTGGCTGGGCAACAGGAGACAGAGGGTAGTAGTAGAAGGGAGTTTCTCAAATTGGAGACCTGTGACCAGTGGTGTTCCACAGGGATCTGTGCTGGGACCACTGTTGTTTGTGATATATGTAAATGATCTGGAGGAAGGTATAGGTAGTCTGATCAGCAAGTTTGCTGATGACACGAAGATTGGTGGAGTAGCAGATAGTGAAGGGGACTGTCAGAGATTACAGCAGAACATAGATAGACTGGAGATAAAAACATCATTATGTTTGCTCGAGTAGTTCGAGAGGGTTTAAACTAGTATGGCAGGGGGGTGGGAACCTGAGCTGTATACCAGAGGTGAGCGTTGATGCAGGTGAGGCAGTAGCAAGAGGTAGACCAGCTAGTGGGAAGGATTTTCCTGGGAAGGAACCAAGGGATCGGTTAAAGTGTGTTTGCTTTAATGCAAGGAGTATCCGGAATAAAAGTGATGAACTTACAGCATGGATCAGTACCTGGTGCTACGATGTTGTGGCCATAACAGAGACATGGGTTTCTCATGGGCAGGAATGGTTGCTGGATCTTCCAGGGTTTAGAACATTTAAAAAGAATAGGGAGGGGGAAAAAGAGGACGGGGTGTAGCACTACTAATCAGAGAGGGTATCACAGCTACAGAAGCTTCCTTTGTCGAGGAAGATCTGCCGACTGAGTCAGTATGGGTGGAAATTAGGAACAGCAAGGGAGTAGTCACCTCGTTAGGGGTTTACTACAGGCCCCCCAATAGCAGCAGGGAGATTGAAGAAAGCATAGGTCGACAGATTTTGGAAAAGTGTGGACGCAGTAGGGTTGTTGTAATGGGTGACTTTAACTTTCCTAATATTGATTGGAACCTCCTTCGAGCAGAAGATTTGAATGGAGCTGTTTTTGTAAGGTGTGTTCAGGAGGGTTTCCTAACGCAGTACGTTGACAGGCCGACGAGGGGAGAGGCCATTCTAGACTTGGTGCTCGGAAACGAGCCGGGGCAGGTATCAGATCTTGTGGTGGGAGAGCATTTTGGTGATAGTGACCATAACTGCCTCACATTCTACATAGCTATGGAGAAGGAGAGGATTAGGCAAAATGGGAGGATATTTAATTGGGGAAGAGGAAACTATGACGCGATTAGACATGAGTTAGGAAGCATGGACTGGGAGCAGTTGTTCCATGGTAAGGGAACTATAGACATGTGGAGACGGCTTAAGGAACAGTTGTTGGGAGTGATGAGTAAATATGTCCCTCTGAGACAGGCAAGAAGGGGTAAGATTAAGGAACCTTGGATGACGAGAGCGTTGGAGCTTCTAGTGAAAAGGAAGAAGGTAGCTTACATAAGGTGGAGGAAGCTAGGGTCAAGTTCAGCTAGAGAAGATTACATGCAGGCAAGGAAGGAGCTCAAAAATGGTCTGAGGAGAGCCAGGAGGGGGCACGAGAAAGGCTTGGCAGAAGGAATCCGGGAAAACACAAAGGCATTTTACACTTACGTGAGGAATAAGAGAATGGTCAAAGAAAGAGTAGGGCCGATCAGGGATAGCATAGGGAACTTGTGTGTGGAGCCTGAGGAGGTAGGGGAAGCCCTAAATGAGTTTTTTGCTTCTGTCTTTACGAAAGAAACCAACTTTGTAGTGAATGAAACCTTTGAAGAGCAGGTGTGCATGCTGGAATGGATAGAGATAGACGAAGCTGATGTGCTGAAAATTTTGTCAAACATTAAGATTGACAAGTCACCAGGCCCGGATCAGATTTGTCCTCGGCTGCTTTGGGAAGCGAGAAATGCAATTGCTTCGCCACTTGCGAAGATCTTTGCATCCTCGCTCTCCACTGGAGTCGTACCTGAGGACTGGAGAGAGGCAAATGTAATTCCTCTCTTCAAGAAAGGAAATAGGGAAATCCCCGGCAATTATAGACCGGTAAGTCTCACGTCTGTCGTCTGCAAGGTGTTAGAAAGGATTCTGAGGGATAAGATTTATGACCATCTGGAAGAGCATGGCTTGATCAAATACAGTCAACACGGCTTTGTGAGGGGTAGGTCATGCCTTACAAACCTTAGAGTTTTTTGAGGATGTGACTAGAAAAGTTGATGAGGGTCGAGCTGTGGATGTGGTGTATATGGACTTCAGTAAGGCATTTGATAAGGTTCCCCATGGTAGGCTCATTCAGAAGGTCAGGAGGAATGGGATACAGGGGAACTTAGCTGCTTGGATACAGAATTGGCTGGCCAACAGAAGACAGCGAGTGGTAGTAGAAGGAAAATATTCTGCCTGGAAGTCAGTGGTGAGTGGTGTTCCACAGGGCTCTGTCCTTGGGCCTCTACTGTTTGTAATTTTTATTAATGACTTGGACGAGGGGATTGAAGGATGGGTCAGCAAGTTTGCAGACGACACAAAGGTCGGAGGTGTCGTTGACAGTGTAGAGGGCTGTTGTAGGCTGCAGCGGGACATTGACAGGATGCAGAGATGGGCTGAGAGGTGGCAGATGGAGTTCAACCTGGATAAATGCGAGGTGATGCATTTTGGAAGGTCGAATTTGAAAGCTGAGTACAGGATTAAGGATAGGATTCTTGGCAGCGTGGAGGAACAGAGGGATCTTGGTGTGCAGATACATAGATCCCTTAAAATGGCCACCCAAGTGGACAGGGTTGTTAAGAAAGCATATGGTGTTTTGGCTTTCATTAACAGGGGGATTGAGTTTAAGAGTCGTGAGATCTTGTTGCAGCTCTATAAAACTTTGGTTAGACCGCACTTGGAAAACTGCGTCCAGTTCTGGTCGCCCTATTATAGGAAAGATGTGGATGCTTTGGAGAGGGTTCAGAGGAGGTTTACCAGGATGCTGCCTGGACCTCAGGGCTTATCTTATGAAGAGAGGTTGACTGAGCTCGGTCTCTTTTCATTGGAGAAAAGGAGGAGGAGAGGGGACCTAATTGAGGTATACAAGATAATGAGAGGCATAGATAGAGTTGATAGCCAGAGACTATTTCCCAGGGCAGAAAAGGCTAGCACGAGGGGTCATAGTTTTAAGCTGGTTGGTGGAAAGTATAGAGGGGATGTCAGAGGCAGGTTCTTTACGCAGAGAGTTGAGAGAGCATGGAATGCGTTGCCAGCAGCAGTTGTGGAAGCAAGGTCATTGGGGTCATTTAAGAGACTGCTGGACATGTATATGGTCACAGAAATTTGAGGGTGCATACATGAGGATCAATGGTCGGCACAACATTGTGGGCTGAAGGGCCTGTTCTGTGCTGTACTGTTCTATGTTCTATGTTCTATTATCCTACCTGCAGACCAAGGACGCTTGATAGTCATTTTAAACCGAACAGACAACATTGAGAAAGCGAATGCACTGCTTGCAGATATGACACTTAACAGGTGGCAATAAACCCGACCCCACGAGAGAACTGAATCACAGCCTTACTCAAAAAGCTTAAAAGTCTGGAGAATTAAACATGAGAGACTTCCCAAAAATGAAACCAGATGGATCCAATACACCACGTTTAACGGACTACCAAAAATTCACAAACCAGGAGCCCCCCCTCAGACCCATAGTCTCACTACCTGGAAACCAACGTACAGATTAGCCAACACCTAGTAGAAGACTCATGCCACCCCATTCGCTCTACCCAAGAATTCCTGAACAAAGACACCAAGATAGAAGAGGATGAAATAATGGTCTCCTTTGACGTAACAGCCCTGTTCACATCCATCAACATCAACCTGGCCAAAGAAACACTGACCACACTATTAGAAGAACCAAAGACACATAGACCAGAAACCAACCTCATCAGCAAGGACAAAACATCAAGCTAGTGGACCTATGCCTCACCACCCACTTCACTTTCAACAACAAAACCTACAGACAAACCAACGGAACACCCATGGGATCTCCGATATCAGGGTTCTTAGCAGAGGCAGTAATGCAGAGACTCGAACAAACAGCTCTGCCAATCATCCAACCCAAACTTTGGGTCCGCTATGTGGATGACACCTTTGTCATCACTAAACAAAACAAATTAGAGGAAACCTTCAAGACCATCAGTAATACCCTTAACTGGCATAACATTCACAAAAGAGGAGGAAAACAGCAACAAACTGCCATTCCTAGATGTCACAGTAGAGCGAACAGTCAATGGGGAACTTCAAACCAGCGTCTACAGGAAAACAACACATACGGACCAAATACTGAACTACAGGAGCAACCATCCCAACACCCACAAGCGAAGCTGCATTAGAACATTATTCCAACGAGCCACCACACACTGCAGCACAGAGGAACTACGAAGAGCAGAGGAAAATCACCTATACAGCGTATTCAAAAAGAATGGGTACCCTATGAACACAGTCCGCCGATTCCTCAGCAATAAACCCAAACAAACAGACAAAATGGGCTCAGAAACCATAACCACTCTCCCCTACATCAAAGACATTTCAGAAATGACTGCCAGACTACTCGGACCCCTTGGCATCAGAGTAGCCCACAAACCCACCAACACACTAAAACAGCAGCTAATGAACTTAAAAGACCCTATACAGACAACAAATAAAACAAACGTCATCTACAAAATACCTTGCAAGAACTGTGACAAACACTACATTGGACAAACCAGCAGGAAGCTAGCCACCAGGATACGTGAACATCAACTAGCCACAAAACGACATGACCCACTATCACTCGTATCCTTACATACAGATGAGGAAGGACACCACTTTGATTGGGACAACACATCCATCCTAGGACAAGCCAAACAGAGACATGCACAAGAATTCCTAGAAGCATGGCATTCCAACCGGAATTCCATCAACAAACACGTTGGCTTGGAGCCAATCTACCATCCCCTGAGAAAAAGAACAGGAAATGACATCACCAACCCAAGGAAACCTAACCAGATAAATAGAAAGCAGGGCATAACACCAGCACGTCGGAGGCTCACTGATGATGTTACCTAGAATGGTGACGAAACGTCTGAAAACTAACCTTCCAGTTCAGCGAGCAAACTCACATCCAAAAATGGACTATGTTTTAAATGGTAAAAAATTGCAGCACGCTGCTGTGCAAAGGGATTTTGGTGTCCTTGTGCATGAATTGCTACAAGTAGGATCGAAGGTGCAGCAGGTGATTAAAAAGGCAAGTGGAATTTTGTCTGCCATTGCTAGTGGGATGGAGTTTAAAAAGGTAGCTGTACAGGGCCCTGGTGAGGTCACATCTGGAATATTGTGCGCAGAGGGGAGCAAGAGAGGAAATAGCCGGGGCCTTTACAGATATCTTTGCAGCATCCTTAAACACAGGTGAGGTCCCAGAAGATAGGAGAATTGCTAATATTGTCCCCTTGTTTATGAAAGGGAGCAAGGATAATCCAAGTAATTATCGACTGGTGAGCCTGACGTCAGTGGTGGGGAAGCTGCTGGAGAAGATACTGAGGGATAGGATCCATTCCCATTTGGAAGAAAATCGGCTTATCAGTGATAGGCAACATGGTTTTGTGCAGGGAAGGTCATGTCTTACCAACTTAACAGAATTCTTTGGAGGACGTGACAAAGTTGATTGATGAGGGAAAGGCTGTAGATGTCATATACATGGTTTGATAAGGTTCCCCATGGCAGGTTGATGGAGAAAGTGAAGTCACATGGGGTCCAGGGTGTGCTAGCTAGATGGATATAATAAACTGGCTAGGCAACAGGAGATATAGAGTAGTGGCAGAAGGGAGTTTCTCAAATTGGAGACCTGTGACCACTGTTGTTTATGATATATGTAAATGATTTGGAGGAAGGTGTAGGTGGTCTGATCAGCAAGTTTGCAGATGACATGAAGATGGTGGAGTAGCTGATCGTGAAGGGAACTGTCAGATTACAGCAGAATACACATAGACTGGAGACTTGGGCAGATAAAGTTCAATCCGTGCAAATGCGAGGCGATGCATTTTGGAAGATCTAATTCAAGGACGAACTATACAGTAAATGGAAAAGTCCTGGGGAAAATTGATGTACAGAGAGATCTGGGTGTTCAGGTCCATTACTCCCTGAAGGTGACAACGCAGGTCAATAGGGTGGTCAAGGCAGCATATGGCATGCTTTCCTTCATTGGGCGGGGTATTGAGTACAAGAGTCGGCAGGTCATGTCGCAGTTGTATAGGACTTTGGTTCGGCCACATTTGGAGTACTGTGTACAGTTCTGGTTGCCACATTACCAAAAGGATGTGGATGCTTTGGAGAGGGTGCAGAGGAGGTTCACCAGGATGTTGCCTGGTATGGAGGGTGCTAGCTATGAAGAGAGGTTGAGTAGATTAGGATTATTTTCATTAGAAAGACAGAGTTTGAGGGGGGACCTGATTGATGTCTACAAAATCATGAGGGGTATAGACAGCGTGGATAGCAAGAAGCTTCCTTCTCCCCCCCCCACCGGAGTGGGGGACTCAATTACTAGGGGTCATGAGTTCAAAGTGAGAGGGGAAAAGTTTAAGGGAGATGTGTGGAAAGTTCTTTACACAGAGGGTGGTGGGCGCCTGGAACGCGTTGCCAGCGGAGGTGGTAAAAGACGCAGACATGTCTGCGTCTAAGATATATCTGGACAGGGAGCAAAGGGATATAGACCCTTAGAAAATAGATGACAAATTTAGACAGAGGGTCTCGATCGACACAGGCCTGGAGGGCCGAAGGGCCTGTTCCTGTGCTGTAGGTTTCTTTGGTTCTTTGTTTTGGTCTCCTTCCTTGAAAAGAGATATACCAGCACTGGAGGGGGTGCAGAGGAGATTCACTCGGTTGATTCCCGAGTTGAGGGTTGGCTTACGAGGAGAGACTGGGATTATACACATTGGAATTCAGAAGAATGAGGGGAGATCTTATAGAAGATGTAAGATTATGAAGTGAATGGATAATGTGGAGGCAGGGAGGTTGTTTCCGCTAACAGGTACAACTAGGACTAGGGGGCATAGCCACAAAATAAAGGGAAGCAGATGTAGGACTGAGGCCAGGAGGAACTTCTTCACCCAAAGGGTTGTGAATCTGTGGAATCCCCTGCCCAGTGAAATGGTTGAAGCTACCTTGCTCAATGTTTTTAAGGCAAGGCTGGATAAATTTTCTGACAGTAACGGAATTAAGGGTTATGGTGAGTGGGCGGGTAAGTGGAGCTGAGTCTCAAAGATCAGCCATGATCTTATTAAATGGCAGGGCAGGCTCGAGGGGCCAGATGGACTACTCCTGCTCCTAGTTCTTATGTTAGTACTCAAGAGGTTGTTGAATATAATTATGGAGTAGGAGACAAGAGAAAGAGACCTGAATTAGTCACAAGATCCTCTCAGCAACAAATCAGCTGGCAGCTTGTGACAATGGATTGTTGGGAAGGATTCAAACTGAAACCGATGAAACTGTTTGTGTACATCAATGCATCGCGTGACTAGAAGTTTGACATTGGAGGGTGTGGCTCTGATCAGAGGGGCTCTGGACGAACTGCCCTCTTTCGAACGATAGTTCCCCCATGGTCCGGAAGGGACCACAATCATCTTCTGATTTCCATTACCCCAAGCATGTCACCTAGAATGGCTGGTCACAGTTTTGAGGTAACAAAATGTGAAGCTGGATGAACACAGCAGGTCAAGCAGCATCTGAGGAGTACAAAAGCTGACATTTCGGGCCTAGACCCTTCAGAGGGGTCATCCGATGCAGGGTCTAGGCCGAAACGTCAGCTTTTGTGCTCCTGAGATGCTGCTTGGCCTGCTGTGTTCATCCAGCTCCACACTTTATTATCTTGGATTCTCCAGCATCTGCAGTTCCCATTATCTCTGATCACAGGTTGGAGGTATACTGGGAACGTGAACAGCCAAGCAAAGGGTGAACCCAAACAACTGAAACAAATCCAAACTCTTTCCACTCAAAACAGTTCCCACCAAAATGGCACGAAAAGCTCTCCTTTATATTCACTTTCATTGATTGAATGTACCATCAGTTTAACTGGGACCAGGTAACAATAGTAGCCCAAGCCAAACAGACACGCACAGGAATTCCTGGAGGTATGGTTCTCCACCTGGAATGTGATCAAACATACATTTGACAATACTCACCATAGAACGGACCAGATCGTATCAACTCCAGTCAGTTTAGAATAACATCGCTTCATCTTTATCCAGAATGCTGACCAAACGTCTGACCAAGAACAAGCCAGCTCAGTGAGCAAGTCAATGACCTCAACCTCATCCTGAGCTCCAGATCTTTACCAAAACCTCAAAGTTCCACCAACTCCAATGGGATGAGCTTTTAAAGGACAACCAGGAGGTTCTGAGACAAATGGATGAGCATAGACAGTTTTTCCCTGTTTAGCACAGAACATTTGTCATTAAAGGGACCAAACTAGAGGAGGCACACAAACTTATAAACAATAAAGTTCACCAGAGAGATGAACAAACAGCTCCCATTCCTGGACGTCATGGTAGAGCGCAGGACAAATGGGAAACTGCAAACGAAAGTATGCAGAAAAGCCACACACACAGACCAGGTATTGCTCTTCAATAGTATCCATCCTAGCACACACAAACTAAACTGTGCAAACACTATTTAAAAGGGCAACACACTGCAGCCACCTGGTGCTACGCCCAGAGGAGGAGGAGGAGGAATACCTCTTCCAAGCGTTCGAGGATAATGGATATCAAAACTGGGTCAGGAGATGCCTACACAAACATCAGGAAGATCCTACACACCCTGACACACGCTCACTACCCTACGTCAGGAACACGTCAGAACTCACCACAAGACTCCTACGACCACCAGGCAGCAGAGTGACACACAAGCCCACATCAACCCTACAACAACTGCTCACCCAAACTAAAGACTCTCTCCCTGCCACGAATGGGACCAATGTCATCTACAAGATTCCCTGCAGAGGCTGTGAGAAACACAATCGGATAAACAGGAGGGAAACTAACAAGAGAACATGAACACCAGCTGGCTACAAAAAGACACAGCCAATACTCACTCATCTGAGCCCACACGGACATGGAGAACCACCACTTCGACTGGGACAGGCTAAGCATATTCAGGCACGGGAGTTCCTAGAAGCCTGGCACTCCAGGAAGCATGCTGTTATTAATAAACACATTGAACTCGACCCCATGTACATTCCACTACAAAAGGAAAACCGGAAGTGAGGCAATCCATCACAACGGACCCCAGAGTTTAAAAACCAGGCGGGAAAAACACACTGACGCTTCAGAGGCTATACTGAGGATGTTACCAAGCTCAGTAACCCAACCAACTTCAACACCCACAACCCGAGCTACAGATCCACTCCAACACTTGATAATGTTGCTTTAACAAGTTAAATTGCCTAAGAAATAACCTGCATGTGACAAAAACACAATGGCACCCAGGGTTACAGTGTGCACACAAGATTATATTGGACCCTGAACAAAAACACCATTAGGAGGATTGGAGATGACAGGTCACCTTGGAAGGACCTGCCTCCAAGTTCTATCCCAGATTGTGGATAGTGTTTCACGCTCTCCAATGAGTCACAAGTCTGGAAAGCCACTGAATTGGGAAAAACAAAACTAGCCAAAGTAGCGAGAGTGATCCAAAGTTTGCACCATCAGGACCATGACCGTGGCCACCCACACAGCGGGAATACAATGTGGGAAACTGTTGTTATGCTCTTTGATAGTGAGAATGGAGGCATAGACTGTCAATAAGCAGCAGCTGAGGAAACCTGCAAGCACGAAAGGAACTTGGGAGTCCCAGTTCAGGATTCTCAAGATTAACATGCAGGTTCAAGTTGGCAATTACAAAACGAGGAGGTAATGCAAATGTTTGGGAACAGGAGGAAGTTTGTATCCGAAAATGGTGATCAAAGGTAGATGGGAATTTGGGCCAAGAGAGAAAATCCACGGGAGAAACTGATGACTTTGAGAGAATTTTAATTAGTTTATCATGTGGGATTTTAACAAACTTAGCAGAAGTCAGGAGGTCATTGCTCTGACTGAGTTCTCTCTGATGAATTGTCACCGTACCAGGGTCTTAGGGTGAAGTAGAGATGTCCTTTGCATCCCTGTGGAACCTAGTCACTGATAAGCTAGTTTCAATTAAAATGTAAATCACTCCCTCTGCGAGCTGCATGGCAAAGGTCATCCAAAAATAGCAATTGTTCAGGCATCTCTAGGGCAGTATTCCTGTTATCTCAAGCAGCTATTTTCTTTAAACCAACTATGAATGAATCAACATAACACAAGCAACTGAACCTGCATGTTAATGGGATGGTATAGGGGGAGGGGCTTAGATTAGTTCACAGGTCGGTGCAACAAAGGCTGAAGGGCCTGTTCTGTGCTGTTATGTTCCACACTCTGACGGGAACACTCTGCTCTGAAGTTAGTGGTATAAAAGGAGATTGTGATACTCAAGAGTCAGGTGCTCGTGGAGAGCGAGCACTCTCTCCTTGGTACCAACTAAAAAAATAAACTGCTTCAAACGGGAGCTGGAGTCTAGTCTCATTAGTTAAGCAGAAATAAAAAATTCCTATAAACAATGATGGTTGTTTACATTGAGCAAATTGGGACTGTAGGCAGGAAAGCCTCCCCCCAGGGCCTTATGGCCACCATCCCAGGGTCTAGGGGCAAATGGCAGAGATAATGGATCCATTGGTTGGAACATTGCAAAAATTTCTCTGGATGCAAAAACTATTCCAGGAGATTGCTAATCTAACACCCACAAACAGGGCAGGAGGCAGATGCTGTCACCAGAATTAAATGCCATTTTGGAGGTACAGAGGAATAAATCTAAATTACTATTTAAAGGCTCATTGTTAATCAGCCAGGGTCCCAAAACAGCTCCAGGGCTCCAGCAGACCAGTAAGGTTAGTTGGTGTCACTCGGCAATGTATGAACCCATCAGGAAATAAACAAAACATTTGCAAAGTCAAGATGCAAACCACAGCCAGCATTGTTTCGTTTCGTGCAGGATAATGCATGTTTGACGAATTCTGGAGTTCTTTGAAGATCTAAGAAGCCATGTGGAACTCTGCAGATGCAATAGATCTAGATTTCCCAAAGTCATTTGGAAAAGTGCTGCACCGAGGTACACAGTAAGATCTCATGGGATGAAAGGTCATTTATTAGCGTGAATGGAGGATTGACAAAGAGTGGTGATACATGGGTCTTCGGTTGGCAAGGTCAACTCATGGGATATTACGGGCTTTGATTCTCGAGGCCTAACTATTTGTCATCTATATTCATTATTTGGATGGAGGGATTGAAGGTGCTATAGCCAAGGCCACTAAAATAGGTAAGTAAGTTGCCATGTACAAACAAGAAACTTAGAGGATGGTGGGGAAGGGGTTAGGTGAATGGGCCAATGTTGGTTTAAGCAGGTAGTTTGTTGGCCCCAAGGAACTGGGGGAGTGGACTTGGGTTTACACAGATTCTTATAGCCAGTACAGGGCACACAATAGTCATCCAGAATGGTATCAGGCATGGCCTGAGGCACTACACAAGTTTAACAAAATCAACTCGTTCAGTCATGTTATGATATACCTCTGGAGCAGGTGGGAATTGAACCTACATATTCTGCCTATAAAAGGTAGGGGCACTACCATAACAGCTTAGGTCAGAAATGATACCAGAGAGACGACAAACTCAAACTTTAGCTTGTCATTGTACAACGTCACAGCTGACCTGACCATCTGCCAACCCCTCACCATTACCATCCAGTTACATGGGATTGTTCCCATCTGGTTTAATTCTTATCTGATCATGATCTGCAGAGGATCAATGGCTCACTTGCGTCTGACGCTTCTCTCTGGCATTCCAAGGATTTGTCACTGAACCTGCCCAATTTCTGATCTCCAGGTCCAGTGACATCCCAGAGTGGTATTCATTGTGACCTGTACACTGATGCTAAAGCCTGATTCTACTCCCCACTATCCCACTCTTCTCTAGAACTGCTGCTGCATTATCCAGCTGTGTATCCGACATCCAGTCCTGGCAAAGTGGAAATGCCCTCCAATTCGATTGAGAGAACTCAAGCCTTCATTCCCCACCTGTTAGCCCCATCCCTGTCCAACAGGGATCTCCAGGAGGAAGTCAGGCTGTATATCGCAATTAAACCAGAATGGAGCTCTCCTTTTTATTCATGTAGTGGATGTGTGTCACTAGCTGGGCCAGCCATCATTGCTCAGACAGCTCAGTGTCACATCGCTGTGGGCCTGAAGTCACCTGTAGGCCAAACTAGCCCAGGACAGCAAATTTCCTTCCCTAACAAGATGCCCCACCCAGGAGGAGTTATTAGTGACAACCTGCAAGGTCTCCATTGGACTTGCTTTTTAATTCCAGGTTTGGGACTAAACGGAAGCATCACTCACTGCAGTGGGATCTGAACTTGTTAGTAGCCTGGAGTTCTTAATTACTTCCCAGCGCCATCACAGTGGCTCTCCCCTCTACCCTGCCCCAGGATTCCAGTCTCATTTCCACCATCAGGAAGACCAGCCGTTCCCACCTCTAACCCATCACCAAGGTGACGCACTCCTGACTGACTCAGTCACTCGCCCATTTCAGGATGATGGCCAGCTCTACACAAGATGCTGTCATTAGTTTAATGAGACTTTTTTCTCCCCCCAAAAAATCCTCCATTCTGTTCAGTAGATCTCCCGGCAAACATGAAATGCTGATGTTTTAGTATTTCGCAAAAATGCCTCCCTATTGTATATGGAATCTGGACTTGGATTGTTTTTAAAAGCTCCGCTTAACCCACAAAAGAAGTCAACTGCAAGCAGATGGTGGGACCGACCTGTGCACAGGATTTGTGAGTATTCAGAGTACTATTCCATGGAAATGGCAGTCTTGCAGAGAATATTAACTCAAACAAATATGTAACATTTGCAATTAAAACTTCACATTCAGGATGAACCCCAAACTAAAAAAGGGACCAATCCCTGGGCCTGTTTCTCCCTGTGAGAAACACAGCCTGTAGAAGACTCTGACCCAGAGACATTGCAGAACCAAGACATGTACAGTAACAGAATTGCAGTATTTAAAACCATTAAGACCTCTAACCATTGGAAATTCAAAAACCTAAATTAAGGTTACAAGGAAACATTGAGACGACAGGCCTGGAGATCAACGGTTTGGGGTGGGGGGGGGGGGGGGGGTCTGCACCCAGGTTAATGCTCGGCCCTGATCTTATATAGACCGTATTCTGTACGGTGTGCGTTTGTCGTGTGTATGGATGAAGGAGAGGGCGTGAACCTCAGGAAACATTGCAACTGACCTCACCAAGCAGAAACTAGAAATCAGTCAACAAAACCAACAGACATGGGGAATCCTGAGGCAAAGCAGAGGTGAAGACAAAACTCAAAAGCGACAAGACAAGAAAACCAAAAAACAGCATCTCACCACATCAGGGGACTCAACCCAGGCTGAACAGCTGCACAACAGTGAGTCCCCTACCACGTTTGGGGTCTGGTGAGCAGAGCAACCACATTCACTGAACCTCAGGACAGCTTTTGGATTGGCGAGCGCAATCCCAAGACTAGAGCCCCAATGTCATTAGCAGCAAGAGGCAACTGGTGCCAGGGGCTTGGAAAGGTTGGGGAGCTATGTATTGTTATTTCTTAAAGTAAAAATATCAGTAAGTACTGCAGTCCTTTGGCCCTCAGCCCTCGGCCCTCAGCTGCTTTTTTGTTGAAAACTGATTACTAAGTCCAGTGCCTAGAACCAGGGGCTGGTTCAAGGTCATTCAAACCATTTAGAGGTTAATCCGATAGAAAACCAAAACCCCTACAGGCAGGTCTGTCCCATTTCCAGACTTCGGCTCAACTGGGCCTGTGGAGCGGAGAGGATTTGCACGGTCATGAGCATGTGTGGGGTGGGGGAGAATTTCAGCATTAACGGGGCTGTCCAGTACAGAGGTGGGGAATGCATGGCCCCCAGTCGGAGGGAGTCGAGAACCAGGGAATTGTTTCAGGATACAAGGCAGGCCATTTCTGCGTGAGCCAAAGGCAGATTTCATCGCTCCAAGCGCGTGGGTTTCTTAACCACAGATGGCTGCAGTCCAAGTCACAATATATTGGAGAGATGAGATTTTAACAAGGAGTGCCTTATAGGAGCAATCGGGAATGGAATTCTTGTACCCTACTTCATGACAGAACTGGCTCACGGGGCTGAATGGCCGCCTCCTGCTTGCTGAGGAGACTGGTTTCCAGTCTCAATCCTTACATGCTCAACACTCCCAAGCAGTGCAGGACTCCAGAATGAAATCCCAATCTTCCATCGTGCTCCGTTTGTTGAGCGGTTGGAGTCAGGAGAGCGTGAGGGTGTGGCTGGGAAGGTAAAGCCATACATCCTGGCATTGGCTATACCCAAAACACGACACGTGCAGTGTCTCCCACCCACCCTCTCTAACCAAGAGAAAGAGACTGTGGAGGATCAATAAGTACAATTTCCTGAGTCGTGAGACTGCTAGAAAGCTAAGTGGTGAGGAAAGTAACTTACAGTTAGTGCTTCAGGGCCTTGGTTTTTGGTGGAGGAGGAGACTGGGAGTGAGAGCGGTGTCTCCAACCCTTCCACCACCTCTAACCTAAAGAATAAGAAGGGAACCAGTTAATCTCTGCTTTCTACAAAGCTTTCGGGGAAGTGTAAATTTAGTGGGAATGGCAGTCAGGGCGGTCCCTGTCTCTCCTGCAGGATGTGGGAGATTAGAGCCAACAGCAGTGACTCTACTGAGTTCACCCAGCTCCAGCTCCCCTCAGACCACGTTCGGGGACTTGAGCCGGAGCTGGATGAACATAGGATCATTTCAGGAGGCTGAGTGGGTGATAGAAACCAGCCTCAGGGACATAGTTACCCCAAAAAGCAAAGGCAGTTGGGTGACAAGGAAAGAGAGTCAAATTCCCTGTGGTTGTTCCCCTCAGCAATAAGCTTATTGGTTTGGATACTGTTAGGGGGGAGTGACCAACTGGAGTAAGCCACAGGGACCAGGACTGGCTCTGTGGCTCAGCAGGGTGGGAGTGGGGGGTGGGGTGGTGGTGGGTGGGTTGTAAATTAGGAGAGCCATTGTGGTGAGGGATTCAATAGTAAGAGGCACAGGCAGGTGGTTCTGTGGACACAAATGAGATGAATTGATGGTATGTAACCTCCCCAGTGCCAGGGTCCACAATGTCTCAGATCATGTCTTCAAGATCCTTAAGTGGGGCACGGGAGGGGGTGTGGGGAGTAAAGGTGAGCAACCAGTAATCATTGTACACATCGGTACCAATGACAGAGGTAGAGAAAGGACAGAACCTGAAAAATGAGTACAGGGAGTTAGGTTGGAAGGTGATGTCCAGGACAAACAGGGTAGTTATCTCCAGGCTACTACCAGTACCGTATGGTAACAAGGAACGAAATAGGGAGTGTGTGCAGCTAAACACGTGGTTACAGGGCTGGTGTAGGAGGGAGGGCTTCCATTATATGGATAATTGGAGCACATTCTGGGGAAGGTGGGACCTGTACAGTAAGGATGGGTTACACCTGAACCGGAAGGGCACAAATATCCTGGGAGGGAGGTCTGCTAGAGTTGTATGGGATGGTTTAAGCCAAATTGGCAAGGGGTGGGGAACCAGATTTATAATTCAGAGGGTGAGGTATTCAGTCTTCCAACAGACACAACAGGGAGTGAGGTTGTTTATAAAGAAATGTAGTTGATAGTGTGTAATTGTGGACGCAGATGGTTTGAGGTGTGTATACTTCAATGCTAGAAGTATCAGAAATAAAATGGATGAACTAAGAGCGTGGGACGGTACTTGGAACTACGCTGTTGTGACCATTACAGAAACTTGGGTAACTCGGAGGAATGGTTGTTGGAAGTTCCGGGATGTAGATGCTTTAAAAGAATTAGGGAAAGAGTGGTAAGAGAGACAGGGGAGTGGCATTGCTCATCAGGGCTAGTATAGCAGTTACTGAAAGGCAGTTCGAGAATGATATGCCGACAGAGTCAGTTTGGGTTGAGGTCAGGAACAAGGAGCAGTCACTGTGTTGGTTTTTTTTAAAAAAGCAGACCCCTTAATAGTTGCAGAGAAGTGCAGGAGCGGATTGGGAGGCTGATACTGGAAAGGTGCATAAGTCACAGGGTTGTAGACACAGGTGACTTCAATCTTCCAAATATTGATTGGAAACACTTTAGTTGTTTATAGTTTAGATGGAGCGAATTTTGTCCAGTGTGACAGGAATCCTTCCCGAATGCAATGTGTAGATAGACCAACACGAGGAGAGGCCACTTTGGATTTGGTGCTTGGCAATGAACCGGGCTTAGTGTTAAACCTGTTGGGAGGAGAGTATTTTGGTGGGAGTGATCATAACTCTGTTACTTTTACAATAGCCATGGAAAAGGACAGGTACTCACAGCAGGGTAAGGTTTATAACTGGGGAAGAGTAATTATAATTCTGTTAGGCAAGGGCTGGGTAACATAAATTGGGAACAGATGGTGTAGGGGAAGAGCACTATAGAGGTATGGAGATTATTTAAGGAATGCATACTGCGTATGCTCAATGTTTGTCCCTGGCAGGCAGGGAAGGTGTGGCTGAGTGAGGGCACCTTGGTTCTCAAGAGAAATTGAACGACTTAAGAGGAAGAAGGAGGCTTAAGTAAGGTTTAGGAAACAAGGAACAGGAAAGGCTCCAGGAGGGATACAAGTTATCCTGGGAGGAGCTGAAGAAAGACCTTAGGAGAGCTATAAGGGTGCATGAGGAAACCTTGGCAGATGGGATCACAGAAAACCCCAAGGCTTTTTACACGTACATGAGGAGTAAGAGAATGACCAGAGAAAGGGTAAGGCCGATCAAGTACTGTAAAGGGAATTTGTGCACGGAGCCTAAAGAGATAGGAGAGGTCCTTAATGAACACTTTTCATTGGTATTCACAACTGAGAGGGACATAGTTGTCGAGGAGGACAGTGTGCAACAGGCTGGTAGGAGAGAGAGAAGGTAGATATTAGTCAGGAAAATGTACTCAATTTTGAGAAACTTGAAGATAACTAAGTCCCCCAGGCTTGATGGGATTTACCCAAGGATTTTATGGGATGCGCGGAAGGGATCGCAGGGCCTTCGGAGATGATCTTTTCGTCCTCACTGTCCATGGGTATAGTGCCAGAAGATTGGAGGGGGGGCAAACGTCATTCCCTTATTCAAAAAAAGGGAATAGGGATAACCCCGGAAATTACAGGCAAGTTAGCCTTACCTCAATGGTGGACAAATTACTGGAAAAGGGTCGAGAGATAGGATTTATGATCACATGCTTTATCTACAAACACGATGTTAGAACCAAAGGACAGGGTTCCAATTCGGAGGGAGGGAACAGAGGGATATGGATCCTGTAAGTGAAGACAGGATTAGTGTGGAAAGGCCTGTTCCTGTGCTGTCATCCTCTTCGCTCATTTTACCTGGAGTTCGAGCCCCTGGCTGTGCACAGTGTGGGGACCAGCCAGCCAGAGTGTTCACTGCCATCTTTAACCTCTCCTTCCTCCAATCTCAAGTCCCCCACCTGCTTCAAGGCCACCATCATCCCAGTCCCTGACCAAAACACACCCCACATGCTGCAACGCCCACCACCCAGTGGCTCTGACCTCCACCATTGTGAAGCGCTTTGAGGGGTTAGGCCTAGCTCAGTGACTCGAGCCGCCCCGCCTGCCATCAATCCTTTGCAGTTTTCCGACAAGCACAACAGGTCCGCAGCCAACACCGTTCCCTCATCCTGCACTCATCCCTGGAATATCTGGATGATGACACCTATATTAGGCTATTTATGGCCTACAACTCTGCCTGCCACACTATAATCCCAACCAAACTCATCTCCAAGCCAACTGCTAGATTTCTGCTCCACCCTCTACAACAGGATCCATGGCTTCCTGACCCATAGTGAAGCTGGATAACTGCACATCCTCCACAATAATCCTTAACACTGGCACCGAGACTGCGTACTCAGCCTCCCACCAGTATCCCCCCTACACCTTATCACCGTGCGGCCAAATTCTGAACAAATGCCATCGATAAGATGGCTTACCATGGTAAGTCAGATATCTAAAACATTAGGACAGTACAGGCAAGGCAAAGAGGGCTTGGCGTTGATGCAATGATAACCCCTCAATGTTGGCAAAACAAGAACTGATCATTGGACTTCAGGAAGAAGGGAGGAGGACACAGCCCCATCTACCATCAGGGTAGAAGGGGAGGGGTTTGCGGACGTCAAGTTCCTCAGTGACGATAACAGACCACCTGCCCTGGGCTTGCCAGGTAGATGCCACGGTCCAGACAGCACAACACCATCGATACCTCAGGCAGCTCACGTTTACAAGTGCACTATAGAGAGTATTCTATCCGGGTACATAGTTACTGGTACAGTAACTGCTCTGCCCAGGAATGGAAGCAGGTCAAAGTTTTGAACACAGCTCAGGCAATCACACAAGCCAATCTCCCATCCACTGACTGCATCTGCTCTACTTGTTGCCGTTTTGAGCAGACACCCGTCCCAGCCAGGTTATAACCTCTTCCAAACAGGTCAGGCTGAGGATACAATAATGTAAACATAGACACCAACAGCTTCTCCCCACATGCGCCCCCCCCACCCGCAAAAAACCCTCTATGTGACTGTGCAGAATGCACCTTAATTTCTCATCTCATGCTGAGCTTGCTTTTGCACACCTCCAAAAAAAAAGTTGTCTGTCTCCAAAAGCCACCCCACCACGCGTATGCCTTTGTTTGCTATGATCTGCCTGTACCTGATCGCTGAAGCTGGAATGGAAGGGGCCGGAGCTGAACACCCACCTTGTGTCCTACAGCTCAGGCCACAGTGACAGCGGTGAATCAAGAACAGGCCGGTGACACAGCATGGAGCAGGATTCTGGTGGAAGCATGGGAAGGACTGGAAAACCCTGAAGCAGGACTGCGGCAGTGGAAAGGGAAGTTGGACTCTCCAAAGTTATCTTGCTCAGCTTTTTCTAAGTTAGTGTGAATGGCACCCCACATGAAGGTACACACTTAAAAAAGTATACGCATGACAGAGGGACAGCAAAGCTGATGATTTGCGCCTCGACCCTTCAGAAAGGGGGGAGGGCAAGGGGGGCTCTGAAATAAACAGGGAGTGGGGGACATGGAGGCAGATAGAAGAGGGATAGAGAAGATAGGTGGAGAGGAGGCAGACAGGTCAAAGAGGTGGGGATGAAGGCAGTAACGGTGAGTGTAGGTAGGGAGTTAGGGAGGGAATACATCAGTACAGGGCCCACAGGCGGGTCAAGGTGTATCTCAAACAATTTTCACCCTACTGCGAAGCCTCTAAAGATGCCCTCCTCCCTCCAGAAAATCCTCCGGGGATCTCGCTGTCACTGCAACTCAATCTCTTCAGTCTTGAAACTGCTCGACCAGGTTCAGAAGCAAACCAGGTACTGCAGCTACATGATCTTTCTTAGTACCTGCCTATGGAACTAGATCATCCCCAATGACAAAGTTGATCGATGAGGGAAAGGCTGTAGATGTCATATACGTGGACTTCAGTAAGGCGTTTGATAAGGTTCCCCATGGCAGGCTAATGGAGAAAGTGAATGGGGTCCAGGGTGTGCTAGCTAGATGGATAAAAAAAACTGGCCAGGCGACAGGAGACAGAGGGTAGTAGTAGTAGAAGGGAGTTTCTCAAATTGGAGACCTGTAACCTGTGGTGTTCCACAGGGATCTGTGCTGGGACCACTGTTGTTTGTGATATATGTAAATGATTTGGAGGAAGGTGTAGGTGGTCTGATCAGCAAGTTTACAGATGACACTAAGATTGGTGGAGTAGCAGATAGTGAGGTGGACTGTCAGAGATTACAGAATATAGATAGACTGGAGAGTTTGGCAGATGGAGTTCAATCCGGGCAAATGCGAGGTGATGCATTTTGGAAGATCAAATTCGAGGGCGAACTATACAGTAAATGGAAAAGTCCCAGGGAAAATTGATGAACAGAGAGATCTGGGTGTTCAGGTCCATTGTTCCCTGAAGGTGACAACGCAGGTCAATAGGGTGGTCAAGAAGGCATATGGCATGCTCTCCTTCATTGGGCGGGGTATTGAGTACAAGAGTTGGCAGGTCATGTTGAAGTTGTATAGGACTTTGGTTCAGCCACATTTGGAGTACTGTGTACAGTTCTGATTGCCACACTACCAAAAGGATGTGGATGCTTTGGAGAGGGTGCAGAGGAGGTTCACCAAGATGTTGCCTGATATGGAGGGCGCTAGCTATGAAGAGAGGTTGAGTAGATTAGGATTATTTTCATTAGAAAGACAGAGTTTGAGGGGGGACCTGATTGATGTCTACAAAATCGAGGGGTATAGACAGGGTGGATAGCAAAAAGCTTTCTCCCAGAGTGGGGGACTCAATTACTAGGGGTCATGAGTTCAAAGTGAGAGGAGGAAAGTTTAAGGGAGATATGCGTGGAAAGTTCTTTACACAGAGGGTGGTGGGCACCTGGAACGCGTTGCCAGCGGAGGTGGTAGATGCAGAAACATTAGCGTCTTTTAAGATATATTTGGACGGGTACTTGGATGGGCAGGGAGCAAATGGACACAGACCGTTAGAAAATAGATGACAGGTTAGACAGAGGATCTTGATCGGCGCAGGCTTGGAGGGCCGAAGGGCCTGTTCCTGTGCTGTAGGTTTCTTTGTTTCAATGGACTGCAGCCTACATTCAAGCCTTCCCAATTTGGCCTGAACTGTGACCATATCTACATCCAGAACATTGAGACCCTTCAGAAGTGTTTCTCCCTACGACCCCTGAAACACACCCTCGCAGCAGTGCGCTGGCATCTCCAGGCACTACAATCCAACCTACCCCAGTTCAGAGCCTCCCTCTCCCAGACCTACAAAGGACCTCTCCTGTTTTTTATTCTTCGTAGGATCCACAACCTGAACTCTCAATTCTACTCAGCTTTAGTGGACACAAAAAACCGTAAGTACAGTAAACTTACTGGTGCCTAACACCCAAAATGGGTTTCGTCCGCCTCCCAAAACCCCAGCCCTACTCAGGACCTTCCCCACAATGTGCCCACCACCATTGGCCATATGGCCACTGTCAGAGCAAGCGCAGATGACGTCACATCCTCTGCCGCTGGATACACTGCTTCTGGGACAGTGAATGTCACCGCCTCCATTTCCGAGTCCAACACCATACAAACTGAGGACACACCTACCATCACCACGGCTGCCACCTCCTACCTCGCTCTGCCCACCGCCGACGCAAATCTGCCCACTGCTGAGGCCGACAACTCTGCCCATCACCGCAACTCTGCCAACAGCCGACGTGACTCCACTCACCGCCTCCACAGCCAGCAGCTGCAGAGGAGACAGCCACACAGAGCCCTGCCGAGTCTTCACCAAACCTCCTCCTTACTGAGGACGAATGGTCACTCCTCAGGAAAGGGCTCACTTTTGTTCCCCTCCACCTATACACCAAATAATACCGGTCACGCTTGGATATTGAGCAGTTTATGTCCGCCTCCAAGCTTACTTCAACAGTGAGCATAACCTTCCCTCCACTGACCCCTTTTCCTGCCCCCAACAAACCCCTGCCCTCCTGGGCACCACCCCAAGGCCTCCTACCATCCCTTGACTTCATCTCCAACTGCCATCGAAGCAATTGCCTCAACCTCTCCAGCCCTCTTACCCACTCCAACCTCTCCCCTGCAGAATGCGCAGCCCTTGGCTCTAACCCCAACCTCACCATCAAACCCGCAGACAAGGGAGGTGCAGTTGTAGAATGGCGCACTGACCTCTACGTCACCGAGGCCAGGCACCAACTCTGAGACCTCCTCCTACCACCCCCCCGGACCATGACCCGACCCCCAAGCACCAAACCATCTCCAACACCATCCATGACCTCATCACCTCAGGTGACCTCCCACCCACAGCCTCCAACCTCATCATTCCCCAACCCCGCACGGTCCGTTTCTATCTCCTTCCCAAAATCCACAAACCTGCCTGCCCTCATCGACCCATTGTCTCCACCTGCTCCTGCCTCACCGAACTCATCTCCAACTATCTGGACTCCATTTTCTCCCATTGGTCCAGGAACTCCCTACCTATGTCCATGAAACCACTCACACCCTCCACCACCTCTGGAACTTCCAAT
The DNA here is from genome assembly GCF_030684315.1 of Stegostoma tigrinum. Taxonomy (NCBI): domain Eukaryota; kingdom Metazoa; phylum Chordata; class Chondrichthyes; order Orectolobiformes; family Stegostomatidae; genus Stegostoma; species Stegostoma tigrinum. The sequence continues at coordinate 155,394,851 of NC_081355.1, forward strand.
TCCTTGGCACCCAACACCTCATCTTCACCATAGATGTCTAGTCCCTATACACCTGTATTCCCCATGCAGATGGTCTTAAGGCCCTCTGCTTTTTCCTGTCCTGCAGGCCCGACCAGACCCCTCCACCGACACCCACATCCGCCTAGCTGAACCGGTCCTCACCCTCAACAACTTCTCTTTCAATTCCTCCCACTTCCTACAGACAAAGGGCGTGGCCATGGGTACCCACATGGGCCCAAGCTATGCCTGCCTCTTTGTAGGTTACCTGGAACAGTCCCTCTTCTGTACCTACACAGGCCCCAAACCCCACCTCTTCCTCCGTTACATTGATGACTGTATCAGCGCCACCTTGTGCTCCCACGAGGAGCTTGAACATTTCATCCACTTCAACTTTCACCCCAACCTTGAGTTCACCAGGACCATCTCTAATACCTCTCCTTCTTGGACCTGTCTCCATCTCAGGCCATCTAGAAACCAATATCCATTTCAAGCCCACCGACTCTCACAGCTACCAAGAATACACCACTTCACACCCACCTTCCTGTAAAAATTCAATGCCCTATTCCCAATTCCTTCACCTCCGTCTCATCTGCTCCCAAGACGATGCATTCTACTCCCGTAAATCCCAGATGTCCTTGTTTCTCAAGGACCACAACTTCTCCCCTGCACTGATAGAGAACGCCCTCCAAACATGTCTCCCACAACTCACCCCGCCCCTGCAATAACTGCCCAAGAGAATCCCCCTCGTCCTCACGTACCACCCCACCAACGTCCGGATACAACGCATCATCCTCCGACACTTCCGCCATCTACAATCCGACCCCACCACCCAAGACATTTTTCCATCCCCACCCTTGTCTGCCTTCCAGAGAGACCACTCTCTCCATCACTCCCTTGTTTGCTCCACACTCCCCTCCAACCCCACCACAGCCGGCACCTTCCCCTGCAACTGCAGGAAATGCTACACTTGCCCCCACACCTCCTCCCTCACCCCTATCCCAGGCCCCAAGATGATTTTCCATATTAATCAGAGGTTCACCTACACATCTGCCAATGTGTTATACTGCATCCATTGTACCCGGTGTGGCTTCCTCTGCATTGGGAAAACCAAGCGGAGGCTTGGGGACCACTCTGCAGAACACCTCCGCTCGGTTCGCAATAAACAACTGCACCTCCCAGTCGCGAACCATTTTAACTCCCCCTCCCATTCCTCAGATGACATACGATGCCACCCAAAGGTTGCAGAAACAGCAGCTCATATTCCACTTGGAATTCCTGCAGCCCAAGGGTATCAATGTGGATTTCACATGCTTCAAAAATCTCCTCTCCCCCTACCGCATCCTAAAACCAGCCTAGCTCATTCCCACTTCCGTAACCTGTCCTTCCTCTCACCTATCCCCTCCTCCCACCTCAAGCCCCACCCCCATTTCCCACCTAACCTCATCTAGCCTCCTTGACCTGTCAGTCCTCCCCAGACTGATCTATCCCCTAACTCCCCACCTACACTCCTCTACTGGCTCCATCCCTGCCTCTTTGACCTGTCTGTATCCTCTCCACCTATTGAGTTTTGAGAAGATTTGTAGCTCAGGTTGAGGTTCTGGATGTGAGTTTGCTCACTGAGCTGGAAGGTTAGTTTTCAGACGTTTCGTCACCATTCTAGGTAACATCATCAGTGAGCCTCCGACAAAGCGCTGGTGTTATGTCCCGCTTCTATTTCCCTCTCTGCCTATCTTCTCTATCCATCTCTAGCCGGCTCCCCCTCCCCCTTTTCTGAAGGGTCGAGGCCCGAAACGTCAGCTTTTCTGCTCCTCTGCTGCTGCCATGTTCATCCAGCTCTACACCTTGTTATCTCAGAGCTATGGTCTGTTCATGCCAGTACTTCATTGTTGGGAGGAGAGCAAGACCCAGACAGAGCACCAGGAGGCTGCCAGGAAGGTAAGTTTTATTTTTACCCCACTTTAAAAAGCTTACCTCGAGCGGGAGCAGTCTTCATTTATTTGTGCAGCTGGCTGGAACCAATGTCCTTGGGGGTGCTTTTGCTAATGCTAGTGGGAGGGTTTAAACTAATGTGGCAGGGGGATAGGAACCAAACATTGGACAGAAAAGAGGTGGAAACGAAAGCCTGTAGGGAACTAAATAATGGAGTCAGTGTGACTGAAGGGAATAGTCGTCGGGGAGGAGATGAACTCAACAGGGACAGGTGGTCTGAGGTGCATTTGTTTTAATGCGAGAAGTGTAGTGGATAAGGCAGATGAGCTTAGGGCTTCGATCGGTACCTGGAGGTATGATGTTATTGCTATTACTGAGCCTTGGTTGAGGGAAGGACATGATTGGCAACTAGTTGTCCCAGGATATCGATGCTTCAGATGGGATAGAGTGGGAGGTAAAAGGGGTGGAGGAGTTGCAGTAATGGTCAAAGACAATATCAAGGCCGCACTGGAGGGGGGCCCCATGGAGGACTCAAGCAGCGAGGCAATATGGGTAGAACTCAGAAATAGGAAGGATGCAGTAACAATGTTGGGGCTGTACTACAGGCCTCCCAACAGTGAGCGTGAGATAGAGGTACAAATATGTAAACAGATAATGGAAAGGTGTAGGAGAAACAGGGTGGTGGTGATGGGAGATTTTAACTTTCCCAACATTGACTGGGATTCACTCAGTGTTAGGGGTCAAGATGGAGCAGAATTCATAAGGAGCATCCAAGAGGGTTTTCTAGAGCAATATGTATGTAGTCCAAATCAGGAAGGGGCCACACTGGACCTGGTGCTGGGGAATGAGCCTGACCAGGTGGTTGAAATTACAGGAGGGGACTAATTTGGAAATAGCGACCACAATTCCGTAAGTTTTACAATACTCATGGACAAGGATGGGAGTGGTCCTATAGGAAGAATTCTAAACTGGGGGAAGGCCGACTATTCCAAGATTCAGCAGGATCTGAGGAATGTAGATTGGGAGAAACTGTTTGAAGGTAAATCCACATTTGATATGTGGGAGGCTTTTAAAGAGAAGTTGATTAACGTGCAGGAGAGACAGGTTCCTGTGAAAATGAGGAATAGAAAAGGCAAGATTCAGGAACCATGGATGACAGGTGAAATTGAGAGACTAGCCAAGAGGAAAAAGGAAGCATACATGAGGTCTAGGCGACTGAAAACAGATGAAGCTTTGCAAGAATGTCAGGAATGTAGAGTGAATCTGAAATGAGGCATTAAGACGAGTAAGAGGACATGAGATATTGCTGGCAAACATGGTTAAAAGGAAAATCCCAAGCCTTTTATTCATACATAACGAGCAAGAGGGTAACTAGAGAAAGGATTGGCCCACTCAAGGACAAAGAAGCAAAGCTATGTGCTGAGTCAGAGAAAATGGGTGACATTCCTAACGAGTACTTTGCATCGGCATTCACCAAGGAGGGGGACGTGACGGATGTTGAGGTTAGGGATAGATGTTTGCTTACTCTAGGTCAAGTTGACATAAGGAAGGAGGATGTGTTAGGTATCCTAAAAGATATTAAAGTGGACACATCCCCAGGTCCAGATGGGATCTATCCCAGTTTACTGAGGGGAAGCGAGAGAAGAAATAGCCATTGCCTTAACAGATATCTTTGCAGTGTCCTTAGACACAGGTGTGGTCCCGGAGGACTGGAGACTTGCTAATGTTGACCCCTTGTTTAAAAAGGGCAGTGACAATAATCCAGGTAACTATCGACCGGTGAGACTGACGTCAGTGGTAGAGAAGCCACTGGAGAAGATACTGAGGGATAGGATCTATTCCCATTTGGAAGAAAGTGGGCTTATCAGTGACAGGCAACATGGTTTTGTGCAGGGAAGGTAATGTCTTACCAACTTAACAGAATTCTTTGAGGACGTGACAAAGTTGATTGATGAGGGAGAGGCTGTAGATGTCATATACATGGACTTCAGTAAGGCATTTGATAAGGCTCCTCATGACAGGCTGATGGAGAAAGTGAAGTCACATGGGGTCCAGGGTGTGCTAGCTAGATGGATTAAAAAACTGGCTGGGCAACAGGAGACAGAGGGTAGTAGTAGAAGGGAGTTTCTCAAATTAGAGACCTGTGACCAGTGGTGTTCCACAGGGATCTGTGCTGGGACCACTGTTGTTTGTGATATATGTAAATGATTTGGAGGAAGGTGTGGGTGGTCTGATCAGCAAGTTTGCAGATGACACGAAGATTGGTGGAGTAGCAGATAGTGAAGGGGCCTGCTGGAGACTGCAGCAGAATATAGACAGATTGGAGAGTTGGGCAGAGAACTGGCAGATGGAATTCAATCCGGGCAAATGCGAGGAGATGCATTTTGGAAGATCAAATTCAAGGGTGAACTATACAGTAAATGGAAAAGTCCCAGGGAAAATTGATGAACAGAGAGATCTGGGTGTTCAGGTCCATTGTTCTCTGAAGGTGACAACGCAGGTTAATAGAGAGGTCAAGGTGGCATACAGCATGCTTTTTCATTGGACAGGGTATTGAGTACAAGAGTTGGTAGGTCACATTTTAGTTATGATACTCCCCCCGTGCTGGAGAAACTCAGAGCTCCAGGTGGCAGTACCGTTATCACAGAAGCATTTCCTCTTGCTAGAGCAGAAAACTCAGGACATCGCCCAAGAAATCCGGGACATAAAAGCTCCTCGATGGTGGGATTTGGAGGAGTGGGTGGTGATCCCGGCCTGGATAAGAATTGTCTCCCACTGCCTCGTTATTGTTCATTTGTTTTTAGTTTTGTATCTAATGGGTGCAAGTTGCCAAGCCCAAAAACGCAAACAGACGTTTGAGCTCCAGCAGACAGTGACTCCAGCCACCAGATGGACCCGAAGTGGAATCCCACAAAATGATAACTACTGTATCACTGCATTGTTTCTATATTCATTACTGTATTCATGCGTGTGGTGTCCCTGTGTTCCGAGGGACCGTTGAGTTGTTATACGTACCTTTTGATTTTACTTGCACCCTCTACACATCACTGACTTCCTCGTAAGACCAGACACAGGCAGGCCATTCGGCCCATCAAGTCCACTCCTCCATTTAAATCATGGCTGATGGGCATTTCAACTCCACTTCCCTGCACTCTCCCCCTAGCCCTTGATTCCTTGTGACAGCAAGAATTTATCAATCTCTGCCTCGAAGACATTTAACATCTGGGCCTCCACTGCGCTCCGTGGCAATGAATTCCACAAGCCCACCACTCTCTGGCTAAAGAACTATCTCTTCATTTCTGTTTTAAATTTACCCCCCTCTAATTCTAAGGCTGTGCCCACGGGTCCTAGTCTCCCTACCTAACAGAAACAACTTCCCAGCGCCCGCCCTTTCTAAGCCATGCATTACCTTGTAAATTTCTATAAGATCTCCCTCAACCTTCTAAACTCTAATGAATACAATCCCAGGATCCTTAGCCGTCCATCATAGGTTAAACCTACCATTCCAGGGATCATCCGTGTGAATCTCTGCTGGAGATGCTCCAGAGCTAGTATGTCCTTCCTGAGGTGTGGTGCCCAAAATTGGACAGTATTCTAAATGTAGTGATGTCTGGGTTTAGTTAGACTAATGGAGGGGGAGTTCTCCATGGTATGGGGGCTTACAGGCTGGCAGGGGCGATAGAAGTCTTGCCCGACAACTTGTTGATGCGGTCCAAGTGAGGCCGGACATATCGAAGGGGCATCTGTAGCAGTTTCAGGGCAATCCCCAGTTTTAAAAAGCAAAGGCTGAAAGAAAATGGCCTTTTGCGAAGAACTGTTCAACGTGGCATCTGGGTACAGAGATCTTCAGAGGTACAAGACAACCTCAATCAAAAAACCGGCACCCAGACATCGTATCCAGGGACAGGCATAGAAATGGTAATGAACCAAAAACTGAACAATGGAGCTGATCTAGTTAACAGGATAATGATTCACTCTCCTCCAAACAGTTTGGGAGTGTCTATGAAGTCGTCAAAAATTTCAGTTTAAGTGAATTCAGGACAGTATCAACCCTTTTGTTTCCACGAATGATGAGATTAAACCAACCCTAGCAAATACCAGAAATGCTTGTGAAATGGAATTACCTGAGGTGGAGGAGCCGGCTGGTCCTTTGGAATCGGAAGGCAAAAAAAAGGGGGCAGCAGGGCCCCTTTCGGGGCTGCTCCCCTTTCTCGCTCCGAGCTCGCTATTCCTCTGGACACTAACCCCTTGGGGCTGGAAGACATTTGACCCTGCCTGCGACCTCGGACTTCGGAAGACCGCACCGACACCTGAGGCAGAGAGGGACCCCCACCGGACAAGCAACAAGTCCCTCTGAGACCGTAAGAACCCTTTTCAGACCTGAGACACTCGTACCCTGGACTAGTTGGCTAGGCAGTGGGGGGTATGGCTGTGAGATTCTTAAGGTATAAGTACCCTGTGAAAATTGTGTAAGGTTAAAAGATTAATGTTGTGTCCGCTCCAGTTTTCTTATATTTTATGTTATAGTGTAGACTATAAGTTTTAATCAAGGTATTGTGTAGATTGGGCGAGTTTCCTTGTCAAGTTCACTGGTAATTTTGAACTAATTACAGTCTGTGCGCTCCTTCAGGGTACACCGATTTTGGCAGTGTTCACAGCAGATCCCAGACTATAATTCCAGTGGCAAGGACCGGAGGGTGACCTGGGCGATTCGAACCACCCACTCAAGGGGGATTGCTGGCCACTAAAAGCAGTTTGATCTCTTTGGGGTACTGCCCCAGTGGGTAGTTACCAGGTGGCTGTTGTCCCACCGAGGGGGATATCACCCAGACATTGGTGGCAGTCGCGATTACTGTCTGGAGATAAGTTCCGACTTGCTGGTCAGACTAAACCGTGGAGGTCGGTTCGGCACTCTCTCCAGCTGAGTTGCCCTCGTCTGGCATTCCAGGTCTTTGAAGTTTGAGCCTGCTGTAGAGGCCACTCCAGTAATTGGGGAACCCCAGACACCAGCCTGAGTGCAGAGTAAAGGAAAGAGACCCCTCCACATGAGGATGTGACAAAACATATCATTGAAGCGAGAGCAGGGGCTGTGGTGTATTTGCATTTTAGCAAGGTGTTTGGTACAGTTCCCCATAGTCGGCTCTTTCGGGAAGTGAGGAGGCATAGGATTCAGGGAAATTTGGCTGTCTGGACACAGAATTGACTGACCAGGAGAAGCTGCCAAGTATTTAGCCTGGAGCTTGGTGACCAATGGTGTTCAGTTCTGGGATCCCTGCTCTTAGTGATCTTTATAAATCCCTTGGATGAGGAAGTGGAAGGATGGGTTAGTAAGTTTGCCGATGACACGAAGGTTGGAGGAGTTGTGGACAGCTTGGGGGGCTGTTGTAGGTTGCAACGGGACGTTGCCAGGATGCAGAGCTGGTCAAGTGGCAGATGGAATTCAACCCAGAAAAATGTCAAAGGATTCGTTTTGCAAAGTTGAATTTGAATGCAGAATACAAGGTTAATGGCAGGATTCTCAGCAGTGTGGAAGAGGAGGGATCTTGGGGTCCACGTCCATAGATCCCTCACAAGTTGCTACCCGAGTTGATAGGGTTGTAAGGAAGGCGTACGGTGTGTTGGCTTTCACTGGCAGGGGAACGGAGTTTAAGAGCCGTGAGGTTATGCTGCAGGTCTATAAAACCCTAGTTAGGCCACACTTGGAATATTGTGTTCAGTTCCGGTCACCTCATTACAGGAAGGTGTGGAAGCTTTGGAGAGGGTGCAGAGGAGATTTACCAGGATTCTGCCTAGACTGGAGGGCAGGTCTTATGAGGAAAGTTTGAGGGAGCTAGGGCTTTTTTCACTGAGTGAAGGATGGAGAGGTGATTTGATAGAGGTTTACAAGATGATGAGAGGCATAGATAGAGTGGATAGTCAGAGACTTTTTACCCAGGGCGGAAATGACTTACGAGAGGGCATAATTTTAAGGTGATTTGAGGAAGGTATAGGGGAGATGTCAGAGGTAGGTTCTTCACACAGAGTGGTGGGCACGTGGAATGTGCTGCTGGTAGTGGTAGTGGAGTCAGATATTTCAGAGACTTTTAAACAACTGCTGGCTAGGACATGGAGGATAGAGAAATGCAGGACATGCCAGGTAGATTGACTTTAGTAGGATGATAGGTTGGCACAACATTGTGGGCTGGAGGGCCTGTACTGTTCTGTGTAAAATGCCCAAGTGTTTCCGACTTGTTAACTAGCACAGCCTGCTGACCCTACATTTCCTTTTGCACATTTTCTAAGTTCTTCATTGTTTCGTGATTTTCCCCTGGGTTATCCCCAGGCTGTTCTCCTTCAGACCTTGTGGCTGCGATAGACGTGGCATCCAAAGAAAGGTCATTGCGTGGCATTCAAGTGACAAAACTTCCAATGAATGACTCACAAAATGGCCAAGTGCTGCTTTCCAATTAGACATGCCCATGAATGGGCGAACAAGACTCCCGCTTGCTATCTCCTGAGACTGTGCCCAAAATAGGGAGAATCAGAAGGGAAAGACAACCCTGTTGAACTCTACTCATCTGGCACAGGACACACACCACAGCTGCACAATACACAGGAGGCCTTAGCCACTTGGCAAATCCCATGACTCTGAACCTTGGCTCTTAAAAAGAGACCCCTCAATTACTCGTCATAGGCTGTACTCTGATGCGTTGAACACCTGACTTGTGCGGTGTCCTGGATGCCACCCATATCTCAAGTGACTGTATGTAAAGCAAGTGCTCCCAGCTGTGACTCCAGGTCCTGGAGTTTGACCTGCATTTGGAGGAGACACCCGGGGCACATCCTTGAGGCTGGGAGATAGGCAAATAGCATGTTGAGAGCTGGTCACACCACTGCTCATCTGTCTAGAGGATAGGAGGCAATTGGGGACCAGACCAACTCCTGAACTGGTATTCCACCTGGAAGGCTGATGAGGACACTACTAAACAACTGTTACCAGGAGCTGCTTGACTGTGGTGGCCTGGGGTCAGCAGAATGCACTGATTCTGTGCATTAGCTCTGACAATGGAGTCTATATTTAGACTTGAAAAGCACCAAGGTACAGAAAAACACTGTCATAAACCACCAAACCACAGTGGCCATGTGGGGAATGGCACTTCACAGGAAATTAGTTGCATGTGCTAAGTGAATCAGTGATCATGGATGATTTTAGTCTACAAGTCTATTGGAAAATCCAGTTAGCCACAATGCTGCAGAGGCTGAATTCCCAAAACAGGATGGAATTCAGATTTAGATTCCCTACACAGGGTGGAAACCGGCCATTCAGCCCAATGAGTCCACACTGACCTCTGAAGAGCATCCCACCCAGGTTCATTCCCCTAATTTTGTGCCTGACCCACCTAACCTCAACATCCCTAGGCAATTTAGCATCACCAATCCACCGAGCCTGTACATCTTTGGACTGTGGGCAGAAACCAGAACACCTAGAGGAAACCCATACAGACAGGGAGAACGTGCAAACTCCACACAGACAGTTGCTTGAGGGTGGAATGGAACCTGGGTCCCTGGTGCTGTGAGGCTGCAGTGCTAATCACTGAGCCACCGTTGACCGATATTAAGAGGAACGAACTATAGGGCAAGCCCTTAGACTGGGGTGCTGTGTAATGATAACAGAATCACTGCCAGTGTAGGTATGCAGGGTGCCTTGGGGCTGAATGACCATAACACAGTTTAAATATAATTGTAGATAGAGAGTGGAGTTGTTGATTCAGGGACTAGTGAGCTGATCCTTATTGAAAAGGAGGAAGCTAAGAGGATGAGATGTGAGTTGGCCTTGATTGACTCAGTTTAAAAAAGGGATCTCAGTGGATGGGCAATGGCAAACAAACATTCAGGGAACACATGGGGGAAACTGCAACTGTTTATGCCTCTTACTAGAGCAGAATGGGTAATCCATGACTTACACCAGGAAATGATCCAATATCTGATCCAACGAAGCAGTGTACAGATTGACAGAGCAAAATAGTTAAATGAGGATTTCAGTTCAGAATTCAGCAGAGAAGGACCAAGGGATTGATTCAGGGAGATTACCAGTTCCCAACAACTGGCTTTTGCAAAGGCTAAGTTTCTGTAAGTTACCTGATGACAAAACATTGAGAACAAAAATGGCTGAGCAACTGAATATATACATTGGTTCTCATTTCTCACAAGAGGACACCAGATCACAATGTTTGAGAATGCAAGATTTTAGTAAGATTTGACACTGATCAATAGTAGAGAAAATGATACTGGGGGAAATTGATGGCATTAAAAGCAGATCAATCCCAGGGCCTGATAATCTACATCAGAGAGTACTTAAGGAAGTTGCTCTACAAATAGTGGATCCATTGGTGGTCATCTCCCAGGATTCTACAGACTGTGGAACAGCCCCTACAGATTCAAGGATGGCTAATGTCACTCCAGTAGAGAGAAAACAGAATTATAGACCGGTGAGCCTAACATTGCTAGTGGGGAAAAGGTGATTTTCTAGCTGAGCTGATTTGGGGAGACCATTTAGGACCGAGATGAGACATTTCTTCACCCAGAGTGGTGAGCCTGTGGAATTCATTACCACAGGAAGTAGTTGATGACAAAACATTGAATGTATTCACAAATGACTAGATATAGCACTTGGTGAGAATGGGGTTAAAAAGGTGATGGGGAGAAAGCAGGATTAGGTTAATGCATTGAACAATTTCTCATGATTGAGTGTCACAGTAAAAACAAAATGGGCTAAGCGGCCTCATTCATAATCCTGTTTTTGACACGACACCCCATGTGCCATGTTCCTCCTCCCATCTTACAAGCAGAAACTGAAACAGGAGGACCTATCCCCATCGTACCGTGCTGGCCTGAGCATGGCTCAGGAAGACCATCTCCAGGATGGCACCACATTCAGGTACTCAGTGGGAGACCAGATGAGTACCCATCACTGGCATGGGCTTCATTCGCAAATGCAGGGCGGATGGTGTACCGAAAGCAGTCAACAGCTGTGTTCCCAATTGGAAACCTTGGACAAACCAGGAAACTCACTCCCGACTGAAGGCCAGACCTGCAGCGTTTCAAGTCGGGTGACCCAGACCGATGCAGGAAATCCGGAGAGGATCTCCAAAAGCCAGAGATACCAAATGGCAGTCCTGGACCAAGTTAGAGGCCCAACCAAACACCTGTGATATATTGGAAGGTCTGAACAATATTGCAGGGTACAAAGTGAAGCACAGCAAGACAGACATGACTCCCTACAGTGGTTTTCATGTTCGGTTTGAGCAAAATGCCAGTTGCACAGTGATCCCTGCCCTGGACAGACTCCCTCTGTCACCACTGCAAGGATCAGACTGTTCCTACTGCGAGTTAACCCAATCAAAACAATATGCCTGGATGATGTCCCCAGCCGAGCACACTATCCTGTGTGGACCAGCTGGATCTATTCACCATCATCTCCCTCCAAGACAAAATGACCCACTTGTTTCAAAAAGACCTTGTCCCAGGTCCAAAGAAATCACATGCAGCTTCCTTTAGCCACTACTGCCGAGTGGCTCTAACCTCCAGTCATGAAGTGCTTCAAGAAGCTGCTCATGGCCCACCAACTCAAATCTCCCAACCTGCCTGCCGACGTATCAGGCCCACAGAGGATGCCACTTCCTTCGCCCTGGAACATCGCTAAGAGGATACCCACACCATGCTCAGTTAATTACAGCTCCACCTTCAACACCATTATCCCCTCCAGTCAGATCTCAGAACTGAAGCTGTTCAGCTCCACACACTGACTTGATCCTCAGCTTTACGACCCACAGACTGCTGTGAAGATACACAATTGCACCTCTTCCATTGTAACACTCCAGGAAGAACTACCCTCCCTGTTGGATCAGATGGAGAGAATTACACTGATCAGAGAGAGAATTTGTCAACAAGGGTATCCCTGGGGGTTGTGGTAGGCAGGCTAGCTGCCTGATTGAACAAAACAGGAGGGTCTGCACAGAGCTTACTGTTCCATGTAGTCCTATTGAATTCTCAGGGCCAGTAAGATTGATCCAAACTGCTCCTTCATCTTCATTGGGGTCCACATTTATTGAGTTAGATTAAATTCAGGAACAGCTGAGCTGCCCAGAGTGGTTGCAGACAGAAACAAACTCCTGTGACTGTGGAGATAAGGTGTAGAGCTGCATGAAAACAGCAGGCCAGGCATCATCACAGGAGCAAGAAAGCTGACATTTCAGGCTTAGACCCTTGTTGAAAACTATCGCTTGTTGCTAAACAACATTTGGTTCTGTATTGTTTTGGAAGGGGGTCTGAGTTTTCCATTGAGTTAGAGGTTATAGGCTGTGTTAATTGCCCTCTGAAATGGCTCACCATAAGCATTTGATTCCAGGGCAATTAGATTACATAAAAGTAATGTGCCATGCCACATCAGCAAGACCCTAAGCAAGGACCAGTGAGCCTGCTTCACTGGAAGCAGTATACCATACAGCTTCAGAGATGGCATGGTGGTCACGTGATTGCATTTCTAGACCCCAGGCTAATCCTGCGCCAATGGAGTTGAAGCCTGGCCATGCCAGCTGGTGGCATTTACAGCAGCATTAGATATAGCTCTGTGGGTTGATGGGAATCAGAGGGTATGGAGGAGGCAGCCATGTGGGCTGAGGTGTGCGTGAATAACCATGATTTTAAAGCAGGCTGAGTGCTCACAAAGGGCTGAACAACAAGAGTGTGGATTGAATTCCTGGGGTTTTGGAAAGGAAACCATGTGCAGCTCTGCACCTCAGCAGGGCTGGGAATGGCATTCCCACGTGAACAGAGGTTTCTGGCAAGGGAGGGACTGATGTTCATCCCTCAGCTATAAGTGATCACTGTCTAAACCTGAGACCCTACCCTCGTAGGGCCTCCCACCCATCCACCTCCTCTAACCTTATACACCAGGGACAAATCGGGTAAGCTTCTCTTCTTTCTTTATGCTTTCTGATAAGGGGACTGCTAGGGATGTCAGTGCAGGGAGAGGAATGTTCCTCCTGCATGATGTTTGAGGTGAGGGACGCCAATAGTGTCCCATCCAAGTACATCTGTAGGAAGTGCACCCAACTCTTGCTCCTCCAAGACTGCGTTAGGGAACTGGAGTGGGAGCTGGATGAACTTCAGACCATTTGGGAGGCAGAGTCAGTGATAGAGAAGAGTTACAGGGAAGTAGTTACTCCTAAGCGTGAAGAAAGCTGGGTGACTGTTAGAAGGGGGGAAAAAAAGCAGTCAGTGCAGGGATCCCCTGTGGTCGTTCCCCTGAAAAACAAGTTTACCGCTTTGGATACTGTTTGGGGGGGGGGGGAGAAAGAGAGAACGACTTACCACGGGCATGCACTGGGGTGCAGATCTCTGGCACAGAGTCTGTCCCTCTTGCACAGAAGGGAAAGGGGAATAGGAAGAGAGTGTTAGTCATTGGGGACTCAATAATTAGAGGGACTGATAGAAGGTTTGCCGGGAATGAAAGAGACTCACAGTTGGCGTGTTGCCTCCTAGGTGCCAGGGTCCGTGATGTCTCGGATCATGTCTTTGGGGTCCTGAAGGGAGAGGGTGACCAGCCCCAAGTCGTGGTCCACATAGGCACCAACGACATAGATAGAAAGAGGGATAGGGATGTCAGGCAGGATTTCAGGGAGCTAGGGTGGAAGCTGAGAGCTAGAACAAACAGAGTGGTTATCTCTGGTTTGTTACCCGTGCCACGTGATAGTGAGGCAAAGAACAGGGAGAGATTTCAGCTGAACACGTGGCTGCAGGGATGGTGCAGGAGGGAGGGCTTCAGGTACGTGGACAATTGGGGCTCATTCTGGGGAAGGTGGGACCTCTACAAACAGGACAGTCTCCACTTGAACCAGAGGGGCACTAATATCCTGGGTGGGAAATTTGCTAGTGCTGTTCGGGTGGATTTAAACTAGCTCAGAAGGGGGATGGGAAACTGAGGTGTAGTTCTTGTACACAGGAGGATGAGCAGAGGGAGGACATAGACAGGACCTCACTATCACAGGAGTGTGCTGGCAGACAGCAAGCTGGATTGAAGTGTGTCTACTTCAACACCAGGAGTATCCGGAATAAGGTAGGTGAGCTTGCAGCTTGGATAGGTACCTGGGACTTCAATGTTGTGGCCATTTCTGAGACATGGATAGAGCAGGGTCAGGAATGGATGTTGCAGGTTCCAGGGTTTAGATCTTTCATTAAAGTCAGGGAAGGTGGTAAAAGAGGGGGAGGTGTGGCTTTGTTAGTCAAGGACAGTATAATGGCGGCTGAAAGAACTTTTGATGAGGACTTGTTTACTGAGGTGGTGTGGGCTGAGCTTGCCGAGGAAGGTTTGTTGACTGAGTCAGTATGGGTGGAAGTTAGGAACAGCAAGGGAGCAGTCACCTCACTGGGGGTTTTCTACAGACCCCCAAATAGCAGTAGGGAGATCGAAGAACTCGTTGGCTGGCAGATTGTTGAAAAGTGCAAACGTAGCAGCGTTGTTGTTATGGGTGACTTCAACTTTCCCAATAGAGATTGGAACCTCCTTCGTGCAGATGGTTTGGATGGAGCCGTTTTTGACAGGTGTGTTCAGGAGGGTTTCCTTACTCAGTAGGTGGACAGGCCGACGAGGGAGAGGCCATTTTGGATTTGGTGCTCGGCAATGAGCCAGGACAGGTGTCAGATCTCGTGGTGGGAGAACACTTTGGCGACAGTGACCACAACAGCCTCACATTTACCAAAGCCATGGAGAGGGAAAGGAGCAGTTACCAGGGGAAGATATTTAACTGGGGTAAAGGAAACTATGATGCTATCAGGCAGGAGTTGGGAAGTACAGATTGGGAGCAATTGTTCCACAGAAAGGGCATAGCAGACATGTGGAGGCTGTTTAAGGAGCAGTTGTTGCGAGTGATGCATAAATTTGTTCCTCTGAGACAGGTAAGGGGTTAGATTAAGGAGCCTTGGATGACAGGAACAGAGGTGCTTCTCGTCAAAAAGAAAAAGGCAGCGTACGTAAGGTGGAGGAGGCAAGGGTCTAGCACAGCTTTAGAGGATTACAGGCTTGCTCGGAAGGAGCTCAAAAGTGGACTGAGGATGGCCAGGAGGGGGCACGAAAAAGGCTTGGCAGGAAGGATTAGGGAGAACCCGAAGGCATTTTACTCATACGTGAGGAGAGAGAATGATCAGGGAGAAGGTAGGGCCGATCAGGGATAGCGTAGGGAACTGGTGCGTGGAGTCTGAGCAGATAGGGGAAGCCCTAAATGAGTTTTTTGCTTTGGTTTTCATTAAGGAAAGGGACCTTGTTGTGAATGAGAACTTTGAGTAGCAGGAAAACAGGCTTGAACAGATCAAGATTGAGGAAGTTGATGTGCTGGAAATTTTGGCAAACATTAAGATTGATAAGTCCCAGGGCCAGACCAGATTTATCCTAGGTTGCTCCGGGAAGCGAGAAAGGAGTTTGCTAAGCTGGTGAAGATCTTTGCTTCCTCACTCTCCACGGGAGTCGTACCGAAGATTGGAGGGAGGCAAATGTTGTTCCTCTTTTCAAGAAAGGGAATAGGAAAATCCCTGGAACTTACAAACCAGTCAGTCAGTCTTACATCTGTGGTCAGCGAGGTTTTGGAAAGAATTGAGGGATAGGATTTATGACTATTTGGAAAAGCCTAGCGTGATTAAAGGGAGTCAGCATGGCTTGTGGCTGGGGGTGGGAAGAGAGACAGTTCATGCCTTACAAATCTTATTGAGTTCTTTGAGCATGTCACGTGACAAGTTGACAAGGGCCAAACAGTGGATGTGGTGTACATGGACTTCAGCAAGGCATCTGATAAGGTTCCCCACAACAGGCTCATTCATAAAGCCAGGAGGTATGGGATACAGGGTGATTTGGCTGTCTGGATTCAGAATTGGTTGGCTGACAGGAGGCAGAGAGTGGTTGTAGATGGTAAGTATTCTGCCTGGAGGTCAGTGCTGAGTGGTGTCCCACAGGGCTCTGTTCTTGGGCCTCTGCTCTTTGCAGTTTTTAATAAATGACTTGGATGAGGAGGTTGAGGGGTGGGTTAGTATGTTTGCTGATGACACAAATGTTGGAGGTGCTGTTGATAGTATCGAGGGCTATTGCAGGCTTCAGCGAGACATTGACAGAATGCAGAGCTGGGCTGAGAAATGGCAGATGGAATTCAACTTGGATAAATGCGAAGTGATACATTTTGGAAGGTCGAACTTAAATGCTGAATATAGGCTTAGAGGCAGGATTCTCGGCAGTGTGGAGGAACAGCGGGATCTTGGTGTTCAAGTGCATAGCTCCCTCAAAGTTGCCACCCAAGTGGATAAGGTTGTTAAGAAAGCATTTGGTGTTTTGGCTTTCATTAACAGGGGGATCGAGTTTAAGAGACGCGAGTTTATGCTGTAGCTCTACAAAACCCTGGTGAGACCACACTTGGAATATTGTGTCCAGTTCTGGTCACCCCATTATAGGAAAGATGTGGAGGGTGCAAAGGAGGTTTACCAGGATGCTGCCTGGACTGGAGGGCTTGTCTTACGAGGAGAGGTTGACTGAGCTCGGACTTTTCTCTCTGGAGAGAAGGAGGAAGAGAGGTGACCTGATCGAGGTGTACAAGGTAATGAGAGGCATGGATAGAGTCGATAGCCGGAGACTTTTCCTCAGGGCAGGATTGACTGCCACGACGGGTCATAGTTTTAAGGTGTTAGGAGGAAGGTATAGAGGAGATGTCAGAGGGAGGTTCTTCACCCAGAGAGTTGTGAGCGCATGGAATAGTTTACCAGTGGTAGTCATGGAAGCGGAGTCATTAGTGACATTTAAGCGACTGCTGGACATGCACATGGACAGCAGTGAATTGAGGGGAATGTAGGTTAGGTTATTTTAATTTTGGATTAGGATTATTCCACGGCACAACATCGTGAGATGCAGGGCCTGTACTGTGCTGTACTTTGTTTTCTGTTCCATGCTCACACCACGGTTTGGAAACTCAAACTTCATCTCACCACTGTGCTCTTTTCACATGGTGCCTGTATTTGTGTTTCTCTGCAGAATTATCTAGTGAATTGAAACCAGAGCCCACACTACACTGGTGTTTCCACACCCAAGTGGGGTAGGCCTTTGTCCAACTGTGGAGTTAGTTCAGAATCTTTCCAGTCAGTCCTGTACTGTAACCCTCTGATTCCACTTGCTGCTTGGTAAGTTTTCCTGTCTAGGGTATCTGCCCTCAGTAGCAGACATTCCACTTCAAATGATTGTTGTGACTGAAGACTTCTTGCTTGGAATTTAATTTGCATTTCCAAGTCTGGAAATCCTCCCCTCATTCTTTCAAGATTTTCAACAGATTCCTCATCAGTCCTAGTCATACATTCAGAACAGACAATTACAGTTTCTACCCAACATTTTCTCCTCTCCCAATTTTATTGGCATGGGGTTTGAGTCTCTCTCCTCCCTGGGCTCAAGATCGAAACATATTTCCACCCATCCCAATGGAGGGTGCTACTGGAGACACAACCGAAGAGGATTCTAAGTGTAAGCTCCGTCACCAGGAATCCCCCCCAGGAACACATAGCAGTGGTCAACCATGTCGAGAAGAGTTGCTTTGTTTGGAAAGGGCTCGTGCAAGTTTCAGTAGGCTTTGAGGATGGTGATCTGCATTGAGCCAAGGCAGTCAGACCACTGAACTACTGCACCTGAAGGCAAGGAGGGTGCAAAGGGAAAAGGAAATTGAACCTTGACAGTCAGCAGCTAAGTTGAGTGATGAGTTTTCCTTTTATTACTTGGCTTTGCTGCTCTCGTTTGTGTTACCCCTTGGGGTGTAACTCATGGCAGGACATCAACCCTTGTCATGCTCCTCCTGTCCCAGGTAGGAGCTCGGGGACCCTTGCAATGTTCCTGACTGTCACGTACAGGAAGTGTCCCCAGCTGCACCTCCGGCCCAACCACTCAGCTTCATGGATGCTCTAGAGTTGAAGCAATCATGGATAACTCACTCCACAAAACAAAATTATGGAGATGGCAAATGGGTGACCGCAGGAAGACTAGGAAGGCAGTGCAGGGATCCCTGCAATCGTCTCCCTCCGAAACAGATCAACTATTTCAATAGTGGGGGTGGGGGGGGGGGGGGGGAGGAGAAGGGAAGAGAAGATGGGGCTCCAGGGAAGGTGGTAGAGCCTGGCACATGGCACCAGGATAGAACAATAGTTAGAGGGGTTTCAATTCTAAGGGGACTAGATAGGCTTCTGCGGTTGCAAACCTGAGCCCAAGATGGTATGTTGTCTCCCTGGGGCAACAGTCAAGCATGTCTCAGAGCAGGACATTCTGGACAGCGAGGATGAACAGAGAGCTGTGGTGGTACATCAGCAATCGGTTTAGAACAATATTCTAAACACATTGCGGTTATACAACCTTGATTCAGTGAGTCCGGGTTTAAATTTTACTATAACAAGGATGTGGAGGTGGTCCTAGCCTCAGGCTTGCTACCATCAGGTTGTAATTTGGTACAAGATGGAGGGATTCGGGAAGTAGATGGTCTGCACCTGGGCAGGACTGGAAACAGTGTCCGAGGGGCCTGAGTGTTAGCTAACGCTGTCTAACTTCATCCAGCACAAAATAGGAACCAATGCAGGATGTCGGAGAAAAGGAAGCTGAGGACACAAGGACTCGGGGCAGTGGAAAGCAGAGAAAGCAAAAATCAGAAATCCAAACGAGGGCAGTTGACACCATGATTCCACATGGGCAATACAAAAACATGAGCCTGACGGCTCTCAACGCAAGGAACATTTGTACCGAAAGGTGGATCCATCAACTGTATACAGAGTTGATGAATAGGATGTCATGGGGATCATGGGCCTGGCTCCAGGAATGGGAAGGCAATATCCAGGAAAGATGAACCATACAGGACAAAGGGAGATGGGATAGTGTTACGGATTAAGGAAGAGGAGATTAACAGTATTAGTGAAGGAGGACATTAGCCTGGACCATGTGGAATCTGTACAGCTACACAACACCAAAAGGGATAAAGGTGCCAGTGGGATTTGCATACAGACCAAACGGTAGTTTTGATATTGGGGACTGTATCAAACAGGAAGTTAGAGATGCATGCACTAAGGGTACAGCAGTTATTACAGGTGACTGCAATCTGCAATTTGATTGCACTAACCGAACTGGTCGTGGTAACATGTGATAGGAGGATGATTTCCTGGAACACGAGGGATAGTTGCCTTGATAAATGTCAAGGATCCAGCTAGAGAGCAGGCTATTCCCAACTGGGTGTTGCGGAAGGACAATTAAAAATTAGGAAGTTGGCTGAGCAAGATCCTTTGGGGAAAGTGTGTGCAAAAGAGCGGTAGAGTTCTTCATTAAGAAGTTTGATTTCAACTGTCATGCTTTATGTTGTGAGCTTAAAGCCAACTTGCATGGGTGAAGACGTGCATTGACTTGGATATTGCCTGCAAGACCCTTTAGAGGAAGGACGGTTGATGAAGCCAGGACGACAGTAACAGGATGGCGCGACCTGACAGCATGAAGGTGCAAGTTATTCACAAGGATCTATGAGTGATACCAAAGATCCTGCAGCTCTTCAGTGGTGAAGATCTCACTTGATTCTTTAGACCCTGACCTCAAAAAAAAAGAGTCCTCTTCAGATGACCAGACCTACCAAAGCTCGAAGACATGCATAACTGGCTATCACAAATAAATTGGCCCCATGCTGCTCAGCATTTGTGAAAATCATGCCAAAAACCTCCACTTTAATTTTTGAAATGTATTACCAGGCAAACAAACATTTGTCAGACCTGGCCAACATCACTCAAGGCAACTTGAAAAACCTACATTATCTTCAAATCTTGTTAAGACCTTTACACTTACTTTTACACCAACTGTTACTAGAAGCCCAGCAAATGCAGTCTACCAGAACTTCACTGCACTTCGGACCTACAAAACCAACCAACCATTCTGTTCAACATCACACTGGATCCAATGATATGCACCCTCAAGGGAGCCACATTACAGGAGTCTCCATGCTATTTGCAATGAGGATCAGTTGCCCTGCCTTGGGAAGCCAAGGCAGTGACTGACTTGTGCACTGCAATGAAGAACCTGAAAATTGTCCAACTGTTCTGGAATAACAGGACTTGCCATCATGCATAAAGGCTTCCATCTAAAATACAAGATGACCAAAATGGAAAAAACATCACACTTGAAGGCAATAACAAACATCCAAGAGATTGAGTGAATAAATCTGAATGAATGAGTGAGGACAGGTGCAGCAGGGAATTATTATATTTGCCTCCTTACTGTCCTCCTTTGCTGGAGAGATGGAGTTTAAAACCAGGCAAGGTTCCACTGCAGCTGTATAGGGTGCTGATGAGGCCACACCTGGAATACTGTGGACAGTTTTGGCCTCCTTGAGAAAGAGCATACAAGAACTAGAGCAGGTACAGGGGAGGTTCACACTGGAGTTGACAGGATTGGCTTATGAGGGGAGATCGATCAGACTGGGACTACACTCATTGGAATTGAGAAGAATGAGGGGAGACCTTCTACAGTGAAGGGAATAGATATGTTTCTCTAAGACAGAGGCAGAGGCAGCGAGGACCTTGCCACTGACAGGTGAAACTAGAACAAGAGGTCATCGCCTCAAAATGAGGGGGACCAGATTCAGCACCAAGTCGAGGAGGAACTTCTTCACCCAAAGGGTTAGGAATCTGTGGAATTCCCTGCCTAGTAAAGCCATTGGGACTACCTCGTTGAATGTTTTCAAGGCAAAAGATAGATTGTTCAACAGTAAAAGCAAAGGATTGTGGTAAGCAGGTGGCTATGTGGGGTTGAGTCCATGGAAAGATCAGCCATGATCTTATTGAATGGCAGAGCAGGATTGATGGGCCAGACGGTCTACTTATTATTTCTTAGCTTATGTCAAAAAGGATCATGCAGAGAGGATGAGAAAATTGTGCATTTGGCATAAGGAAAAGGGGCAAGTGTTGGGAGGCTCGGCCAGGCTTCAATTTTGGACAAGTCCCCTGGCCCAGATGAATTGCATCCCCGGCTGCTGTGGGAACTGAGGCAGGAAGTTGCAGGGGCCCTGGCACGTTTAATTCCTCTCACCATGGGCCAGATGCTGGCAGATTACTGCGAACGTTGCTACGAGCTCAGTGCTGCTCTTGTTTGCTTAAATCCCAAAAGTTGAAATGTTTATGTGAGCAAGATGATGCTGCCCTGTACCTCCATGGGCAACGCCCTAGTCCTCCTTTTCCAACTACATTGGAAGATACCCAAGCACAGCTTTTATCATAATCCTCATTCCCACTAGCTGACCATTAGCTGCAGGGTCCACAATCCCAAAAACAAGGGGCTAGTGTCAGAGAGAAGTCACCCCAGCCCTTTTCATAAAAGGGCTGGGGTTTGTGTGTAGTGCTATGGCCCAGATCTGTTCTCTTCCACTGGAAATACTCACATGAGAAAAAGATATTAATCTAAACTTGGACCTAGTGTCAGCAAACTTGACACCAAGTTACCCTGTAACATGTCAATCCAGGGAGCTGACTGGCTCTATTTAGCAGACAGACAGATATTGTGTGCAGACATGCCCCTGATGACAGGGTCACACAGGATCAAGGCACCTTCACTGAGGAAAAGCTGCACCACAGGATTCCAATTCCCTGAAATCCCACTTCCAACAATCAAATACCAAACCCTAACCCAGACACACCCATAAGCATCCAAACAGAAAACATGGACAGAGAGGTCATGTGCTTATGTCACACCAGACTGGAGACTGAAACAAGGTGTCAGGAAATTTGACCATTGTGTACTTCTGCAGAGTACAGCCACTCACTCCAGGAGCAAGCATAGCTGTTACCAGAATCTGTGCTGAGCATCTGCATAGCCCCATAATGAGAAGTCAATCTGTCATGAACAAGGTGAGAATCTAACTGACTTAATGGTACAAAGCATTGATAACGGTGATGTGGAGACAGGAGAGCTTCAAGTTCCTGTTTAAACGCCACTGTCCTCTACCCTGGCCCAGCCACGTTAGTAATGCAGTCAGCAAAACACCTCTACTTCCTCCAAGGAGAAATATGTCCACATAGACTTACTAATTTCTAAGATGCACCAGAAAACCCATTCAATTCAGATACAAATCACAGCCGAATAACTTCACCCGCTTTCCAAAGCCTGGAAGTGTGATTTGAGAACAGTCAGCTCATCACACAAACCAGCCTTCTTTCCATTGACTGTCTACACTTGTCACTGTCTCAAAGAGGTCCACCTCAGACACCTTCTTCCACCCTGTCAGATAGGGAGATATTGAAGTTTAAAGACAGGCCAGATTCATGGACAGCTTCATCCTGTCAGTTTTGACCAGACCTCATTCAAGTTCACTTTATCTATTAAGTCAAGTGAACATCTGTAGCTTCAACAGTATTCTACATTATTCTATTAGCCTGATGTACTTCAGCAAGGTATGACTGGCCTCACTAAGCATCATTTTCCCTCAATTTGAGACTAAAAGTCCAAACACCAAGTTAAAAATTACCACCCTAAAACGAAATTACACCAGACAGGAAACTAACAGAACAGACCACCGGAGGGATTGAACACACCCTGCTTCTGCAGACAAGGTACACAAGCCACAAGCTCTGTTTTAGAGCCAGAGACTCCCTCCAAGTTACACCAACACAGACTGGCTAAAGAACTACAACAGAACTGACACACCTAGTGAACTGCTCAACTCACTATCGGCTCAGCCTAAGGATTCCTCAATAACAGACACCAGAATCCACAAGCACAAAAATCTCATTTAATGAGACAGCACAGTTCACATCCATCCACATCCCCTGGCTGAGGAATACAACCAATGCGCACTCCTCTCCGTTCATACAGACAACCAGAACCACCAGTTTAAAATCAGGACAACACCAGGCCAAAGAGACAAGTATGGGACTTGCTCAAGGCCTGGTTTGCCAAGGTGACCAACCAGAATTAGACTGTATAATACACACGCTACAGTGAAGGAAAACCAGAAACAGGAGGTAAATCATATCCAATAGACCCCAGCTTTTAAATACCAGGTGAGAAAACATAACAGTGCTTCATTGGAGGTTATGCTGATGTTCCCCAGCAGGGTAATGAAACGTTTGCATATTTGTCTGGTTGCATTACCCGAAAGAAACTACTCGGGTAGTATCTCCCACCCATCCTGTGTGCCAGATTGGAAAGGTAACTAGTTTATTTTTTATTCTTGATTTTTCATCAGTCTCTTGGGGAATTTAGAACAATGGGAACGGAGGTCAGGGCAGTTGAATGTTCCTCCTGCAGAATGTGGGAGGTAAGGGTCACCACTAGTGTCCCTGCTGACTACATCTGCGGGAAGTGCACCCAACTCCAGCTCCTTGAAAACCGCGTTAGGGAACTGGAGCTGGAGCTGGATGAACTACGGATCGTTCGGGAGGCAGAGGGGGTTATTGAGAGGAGTTACAGGGAGGTAGTCACTCCTCGGGTACAAGAAAAAGGCAGATGGGGTTATAGTCAGGGGACGGAAAGGGAACCGGCAGGCAGTGCAGGGATCCCCTGTGGCCATTCCCCTCAACAATAAGTGTACCGTTTTGGATACTGTTGGGGGGACGACTTACCAGGGGAAAGCAGTGGGGCGCAGGTCTCTGATCATGTTTTTGGGATCCTTAAGGGGGAGGGGGAGCAGCCCGAAGTCGTGGCCCACATTGGTGCCAACGACCAGGGTGGGGTGGGGGGGGCGGTATTGAACACATGGCTACAGGGATGGTGCAGGGAGGCTTTTGGATTCTTGGAGCTTTCTGGTGTCGTTGGGACCTCTACAAGCAAGATGGTCTTCACCTGAACCAGAGGGGCACCAATATGCTGGGGAGAAATTCGCTAAGGCTATTCGGGTGTGTTTAAACTAATTCAGCAACCGGATGGGAACCAAAATTGTAGTTTGACTATAGAAGAGGTTGAGGGTAGGGTGGTCCGAAATAAAGTTTCAGGGAAGCAAGAGGGCACTGGCAAGCAAGAAGTTGGTTTGAAGTGTGTCTACTTCAACGCCAGGAGCATCCGGAATAAGGTGGGTGAACTTGCAGCATGGGTTGGTACCTTGGACTTCAATGTTGTGGCCATTTTGGAGACATGGCTAGAGCAGGGACAGGAATAGTTGTTGAAGGTTCCGGGATTTAGATGTTTCAGTAAGAACAGAGAAGATGGTAAAAGGGGCGGAGGTGTGGCATTGTTGGTCAAGGACAGTATTACAGTTGCAGAAAGGATGTTTGGGGACTCGTCAACTGAGATAGTATGGGCTGGGATTAGAAACAGGAAAGGAGAGGTCACCCTGTTGGGAGTTTTCTATCGGCCTCCGAATAGTTCCAGAGATGTGGAGGAAAGGATAGCAAAGATGATTCTCGATAGGAGTGAGAGAGACAGGGTAGTTGTCATGGGGGACTTCAACTTCCCAAATATTGACTGGGAACACTATAGTTCGAGTACTATAGATGGGTCAGTTTTTGTCCAGTGTATGCAGGAGGGCTCACTGACACAGTATGTAGATAGGCCAACAAGGGGCAAAGCCACATTAGATTTGGTACTGGGTAATGAGCCTGGCCAGGTGTTAGATTTGGAAGTAGGTGAGCACTTTGATGATAGCGATCACAATTCTGTTATGTTTACTTCAGTGATGGAAAGGGTTAGGCGTATACCGCTGGGCAAGAGTTATAGCTGGGGGAGAGGCAACTACGATGAGATTAAGCAAGATTTAGGGAGCATAGGATGGGGAAAGAAATTGCAGGGGATGGGCACATTAGAAATGTGGACCTTATTCAAGGAAAAGCTCCTGTGTATCCTAGAAAAGCATGTACCTGTCAGGCAGTGAGGAAGCTGTAGAGTGCGGGAGCCGTGGTTTACGAAGGAGGTGGAATCTCTGGTCAAGAGGAAGAAGGTAGCTTATGTTAGGATGAGATGTGAAGGCTCAGTTAGGGCACTTGAGGGCTACAACGTCACCAGGAAAACCTAAAAGAGAGCTCAGAAGAGCCAGGAGGAGACATGAAGTTGTTGGCGGATAGGATCAGGGTAAACCCTAAGGCTTTCTATAGGTATTTAAGGAATAAAAGAATGACAAGTCTAAGATCAGGGCCAATCAAGGATCGTAGTGGTAAGTTGTGTGTGTGGAGTCAGAGGAGATAAGGGAAGCGCTAAATGAATATTTTGACAGTATTCACTCTAGAAAATGATAATGTTGTCGAGGAGAATACTGAGATACAGGCTACTAGACTAGGTGGGATTGAGGTTCACAAGGAAGAGGTATTAGCTATCTTCCTACTTTGTAGGATTTCTAAGTCCCCTGGACCGGATGGGATTTATCCTTGGATCCTCTGGGAAGCCAGGGAGGAGATTGCCGAGCCTTTGGCATTGATCTTTAACTCGTCATTGTCTACAGGAATAGTGGCTATCCTCCAGTCGTCTGGCAATGTGGTTCCCCTGTTCGAGGGGAGTAGAGACAACCCTGGTAATTATAACTATGACTCTTATGAGATTGCATAGTTGCCCACTATGACATTTTCATGTACTTTTGGCGCATATACTGTGTGTCGTGCCTCCCCGCTGGCCCCGCCGGTAAGCCTGGCAGTCCTGGCTGCTGGGTGACCAAACGACCAGAAAAGTTACGAGATGGCCATGGTCTATACTGACCAGCTCTCAAAAAACTAGTATGAATCTCCCAGTTTCAATGGAGCAGTCTGGTTGGGAAGCGTCCTGGAAAAAACCTCCCTGCAGCTTTGTCCACAACAGCAAGCTGTGATAAGTTATTAGGTTGTAAGTGTTTGAAACCCACAACAAGGTCCATCTCGGTCCAGACGGAGACAGCAACCTTGAGACGTTACCTCCTGCCTTACATGGAGCTGAGACCGGTCACCCCTCCCAGGGGGCCGGCTCACCCTCTAACGGACGACATAGATAACGTTGAAGGCGGCACCGTAAGGGCAGCCCACCCTGCGGTTGAGATAAGCATAACCACCCAACCCTTCTACAAAAGTTAGAGACACAAAGCAGGGCACGGACAAAAGAAAGACTATAAATGAGACTGGCGAAGAAACAGCTGATGCAACTGCCTTCATGGAAGGAATTGTTATTGAACCAGTATG
Source organism: Stegostoma tigrinum (assembly GCF_030684315.1). Taxonomy (NCBI): domain Eukaryota; kingdom Metazoa; phylum Chordata; class Chondrichthyes; order Orectolobiformes; family Stegostomatidae; genus Stegostoma; species Stegostoma tigrinum. Next base: position 155,420,921 of record NC_081355.1, read on the forward strand.
TGACAGAACGCCCGTCTCAGAGGTAATCATCCACTATCCCATCGATGGGCTGTTCTGCAACGACTGTGACACCCTCTTCCCCACGGTGAGCCTGTTCAAGATCCATATGACTAAAGTGCACGGAATAAAGAACATCCGAACAAAATGTTCACGCTGTGATAAGGCAGGAGAATACCATTCAATAGCCTGCCATTATCCCAAATGCAAAGGAACGAAACAACCCCGAACTGGGGACTTTGCAGGCAGCGTGTGAGATCTACGGTTTTCAACACAATCAGGCCTTGGTCAACACGAGGCACAGACACCCAGTTCTACGAAACGAGAAACACCTCAAACCGGCACCAAAAGTCAGGAGCAAACCTGCGAGAAGTGACCGCGTATGGTCACACGAGGAGGTGGCACTCCTGAGGGATTTAGAGGTGAGATTTGCAGGATGCAAGTTTATAAACAAGTCCAGCGCGAGCATCCTGAAAACTAAAACACTAAAGCAAATCTCAGACAAGCGCAGGCTCCTGGCAAACACCCCGACGGACGTCCAGACCATCAGCGAGCCAACGACAGGTATAGACTCGCATGATTCTGAGGCAGAGAGTGTCCAGGAAAATTCTGATCAAGCCCAACGCCAAAGAGCCAGCTGAAAAACACCAGCTTCGATCCCTAGACATCGGGGAGGTAGATGACCAGCTTACACAAGCTGAGGAGCTCGAGCACGAGCAATGACCTGGACACGCTTGCCCTCGGAATCGGACTAGTGGAAAGTATTACCGACCTAATAATGAAAAGTAGGAAGAAACAGAACAAACACAAGGAAGCCTCTAAGAGATCGGGCCAAGACAGACAAAAAGCCTGGTAGCAATACCGGAGCCAAAAAACAGTGGGCAGCATGTAAAGCTCTGTTTAGAGCAACACAGCAGCTTTACAAATCCAACTGGTGTCAACTAGCTCGAGATCATGGGGGCACCGACCTCATCCGCTTGTCCTCTCTGAAGAGGAATTGGAGACATGTTTCCATGAGAAACTGTCAGCACCATGTAAGAAATCAAACATAAATAAGTATGCCCCATACACTGGCAAAGTTGATGACGGGTCCCTGATGAAACCCATAGAGGTAGAGGAGGTTGAAGCGGCCATCAAGGGGATAGACGAGAATAGTGCTGCTGGACCAGACGGCCTGAAACTGCAGGACATAAGAACACTCCATGAGCAGGAGGAAACTTGTCTACCCCGCCTCTTCTCCTTATGGCTAAAGTCAAGCACAATCCCCGATTCACTAAAAACAAAAAAAGGTCGAACTGTCCCGATTCCTAAGTGCGAGGATAAGGAACGCTTGAAAAGCATTGATAACTGGCGACCAATAACCATTGGTCCAATGCTGCTCCGGCTGTTCACGAAAATATTGGCAAAACGCCTGAGTGAAACAGTCGAAATAAACCCCAGGCAAAAGGGGTTTCTAGCAGCCACTCCCGGATGCAATGAAAACATTGTTGTCCTTGAAATCAAGGGAGCAAAATACAATCGTAAGAACCTCGCAGTTGTCTTTGTCGATCTAGCGAAAGTGTTCGACTCAGTTAGGCACAAACTATTGATCAAATCTTTGCAAAGAGTGAAACTACCCAAAGCCTTTGTAAGTCTCATCGAAGACCTATACACTGGCAACACAAGTGGTGGAAGGGAACGGTAACTTAGCCACCCCAATAACCATTGAGAGGGGCGTAAAGCAGGGCGACCCACTCTCACCAATATTATTAACATTGCTTTGGACCCGTTGGTGTGCTCTCTGGAGGGGGCCAACTCAGGGGTCTCCATGCCCTGGGTGGCAGAAGAGTCAACTGCTCGACTTTGGCCTTTGTGGATGACATCGCCCTTCTAAGCAACTCACACTGGTATGGCTAGGAATCTGAAGCTACTCCAGGCATACTGTGACCATACAGGCCTCAGTATTAACACAGCGAAGACGAAGGGATTCCACTTCACTTTTAAAAGGAAAACCTTGTACAATCACGTCGCAAACTGGAAGCTGTGGGACGAATCCATAGCCTACATGGCCCCAGGCGACACAGAAATACCTGGGTGCCCGCATCGATCCATGGGCAGGTGTGGCAGAAGGGGAGTGGGAGGAGAAACTTAAGTCCTGGGTTAAAGGAATACATACAGCACCTCTCCGACCACGACAACGGCTGGACATCGTAAAAGTACATGTCATCCCCCGATTGTACTTCCATCTGATCCTGACAGAAGCATCACAGGCTACTCTCAAAGCTGGACCAAATAATCCACAATGCCAAAGAATTCCTACACCTACCACCTCATACCGCAGACGGAGTACTGTATGCTAGCGATGGGAACGGCGGTCTAGGCGTCCCAAAACTGGAAGTGCAAATCCCATCCGCGATTGTGAACGCGAGGCACTAGACATGTCCAGTGATGTGGTCATTCGGGCCTCCTCTCAATATAAAGGAGAGAGCAACAGAGACCGTTGCATGACTGCGCAAGCTCAAGGTCCTCAAGGAAATTGAAAATTTCCAACCCAGTAGCTGCAGCAGCGAAGTGGATATCGACGTGATGACCGCCATCCAAGGCATTATGCCTGCACTCCAGGAGGCAAACACGGGACGACCAAAACCACCCAATTAGGTGCTGGCTGGAGGGAGTGGGAATTCGAAAAATGGCAAAAGCTGGAATGTCAAGGGGCAGGCATCCGGTACTTTAAAGATGACAAGATCTCTAACTGTTGGACAAAAGCCAGAGTACAACAAAAATCCTCTAGATTTATTAACAGCGTGCTCTTCTGGTGCAATCTATACCCAACAAGAACCACATTATCTAGAGGAAGGCCAAACCAAAACAAACTATGCCGAAGGTGTGAGACAGCAGACGAGACCATATCACATCTCAGGATGCTGCCCATTCATGAAAAATGCTCAAATAAAATGCCATAACAAGATCGCAGACCAGTTGCAGAAACATGTCAGCAAATACGGCTGGACATCGTACGTCGAGCCCAGGCTGTTTGCCAAAGGCGGCTCCCTATGGATGCCCGATCTCTCATTTAGCAAAGACCAGAAGATCACAGTTGTAGATGTCAAAGTGCGGTACGAGAATGACAGTAAAGCACTGGAAACAGCATGGCGAGAGAAACAAGAAAAATATAAACACCTGAATGCCGAGGTCACGGAAATGACAGGAGGTGTGGACCCCAAATACTTTGGCTTTGTGATAGGCGCACGGGGCAAGTGGCTGGATATGAATAACCGCCTCATGAAATTCCTCAGCAATCGAGATATGATACGTTCGCCCAAAAGACATCAAGACTCATTGTCACTGACACTTGAACTCTTACAACTCTTCAGTGACAAGTGAGCAAAAACCATAAACGACGAGATAAGATCCTCCACCAAGACAAGGACCGGATGAACCCCACAAGAAAACCCACACAAAAGGGAAGCCGGTCCACAAAATCCTACATCAACATCAGTAGGACCCCGCTGATAATGACGATAACAACCAGCCTCATAACACCAGTATCACTTGGTCCTTGGTCCTTGGCGATGCTAGAGAGTACACAAACATCGACGAGCGATGTAAAGACTCAGAAAAGGCACTTCCCTGAGTGTTCCAAAATAGACCAGTGAGCCTTACTTCAGTTGTTGGTAAAGTGTTGGAAAATGTTATGAGGTAGAATTTATAATCATCTAGAAAAGAATGATTTGATTAGGGATAGTCAGCACGGTTTTGTGAAGGGTAGGTCATGCCCCTCAAACCTTGAGTTCTTTGAGAAGGTGACCAAACAGGTAGATGAGAGTAAACCGGTTGATGTGGTGTATATGGATTTCAGCAAGGCATTCGATAAGGTTCCCCACAATAGGCTATTGTACAAAATGCGGAGGAATGGAATTGTGGGTGATATAACAGTTGGGGATCAAGAATTGGCTTGCTGAAAGAAGACAGAGGGTGATAGTTGATGGGAAATGTTCATCCTGGAGACCAGTTACTAGTGGTGTACCGCAAGGATCGGTGTTGGGTCCACTGCTGTTTGTCATTTTTATAAATGACCTGGATGAGGGTGTAGAAGGATGGGTTAGTAAATTTGCAGATGACACTAAGGTCGGTGGAGTTGTGGGTAGTGACGGAGGATGCTGTAGGTTACAGAGAGACATAGATAAGCTGCAGAGCTGGGCTGAGAGGTGGTAAATGGAGTTTAATGCAGACAAGTGTGAGGTGATGCACTTTGGTAGGAGTAACCAGAAGGCAAAGTACTGGGCTAATGGTAAGATTCTTGGTACTGTAGATGAGCAGAGAGATCTCGGTGTCCATGTACACAGATCCTTGAAAGTTGCCACCCAGGTTGACAGGGCTGTTAAGAAGGCAGTGTTCAGTGTTTTAGCTTTTATTCAGAGGGATTGTGTTCTGGAACCATGAGGTTATGCTGAGTATTGCCTACAGTTCTGGTCACTGCATTATAAAGTATGTGGAAGCTTTGGAAAGGGTGCAGAGGAGATTTACTAGGATATTGCCTGGTATGGAGGGAAGGTCTTATGGAGGAAAGGCTGAGGGACTTGAAGCTGTTTTCGTTAGACAGAAGGTTGAGAGGTGACTTAATTGAGACATAAAATAATTAGGAGGGTTAGGTAGGGAGAGCCTTTTTCCTAGGATGGTGACGGCGAGCACGAGGGGGCATAGCTTTAAATTGAGGGGTGAAAGATATAGGACAGATGTCAGAGGTAGTTTCTTTACTCAGTAGTAAGGGAATGGAACGCTTTGCCTGCAGCGTTAGTAGATTTGCCAACTTTAGGTACATTTAAGTCGTCATTGGACAAGCATATGGATGTACATGGAATAGTGTAGGTTAGATGGGCTTCAGATTGTTGTGCCGACCTGCCATACCATCAAGGGCCAAAGGGCCTGTCCTGTGCTGTAATGTTCTAATGTTCTATGTTCAAATGAACCAACTTGGCAAACAAACCAACCACTGCACCCATGATCTGACCTGCAGGTCTGCTCAAGAACCTTACAGCTACAGAAATGCTAACTTGGTTGCTAGACGAACCATCAATGCCGAGTCCCGACAACATCAGCAAGGACAACACCCCCAAACTATTAGGTTTATGCCTTACGACCCACTGTCTCCCATGTCTAGGTATGCAAATAAAATCAAGTGGAATACCCATGGAATCACCCATATCAGACACAGTAATGCACACAGACCAGAATGGGCAACCCTTCCCACTATCCAGCCTAAACTATTGGTCTGCAATGTGGATGATACATTTATTATCAAGCACACCGAACAGGAGGAAACCTAACATCATCCTCATCTGCTTAAAGTTCACCAGCGAAGAAAATAGCCAACTCCATCCTGGATGGGATGGTTGAACAAAGGGCCAGTGGAGGTCCAGAGAATTCTTAGGTAGAGTGCTCTCAAGTAACAACTGAGAAAAATGAAAAAGTTCCCAATTTTGCATCCTTGAGTCACTTTAGTGTGCCAGTGCACCGTTTCAATTTTTACAAATGGACTCTAGGTCCATGGGTTCCAAACCTAAACCCAAACCCAGCCACCAAGACACTGGGCCTTGTGATGGGGTGATCCAAGCAGCTTGAGAAGCCTGGCATGATGTCCAGCTCCTACAAGCAAAGAACCAAAAATCCCTTAAAGCTGGCATTTCAAAGGTCAGCATTTCTTGTCATGTCCCACAACACTAACTAGATGTAGGTGGAAAAAGAACTTAGCAATCTCCAAAGCTACGTTTGAGGCAACACTAGTGTTTGGCATTGGAAGGTGGTTTTGTGCATCTGCTATTAACCAAACCAATTAGACTTATGACAGATGTATTCAGGTTTTGGTGTCTTGCATTCTGGGATCCTTAAACTGACTATTTCTGTAGCCATTTTAATCAATTCCAAATCCAATTCCTGGTTTCCAGATGTTCCAGAGGATAAGCAAACTCCTGATGGGATGCCCCTCTTCACAAAAGGTGCCTATACTGAGGTTAATTAACCTAATTGTTAAGTAATTAACAATTGTCCAAATGTTTGGACAGTCCATTCAGCATGCCTTCATGAAAAGGTAAACAGTATCTGACTGATTTTGGATTTGAGGTTGGAACCAGAATAGCTCAAGGGAAAAATCATGGGCTGTGCGCTCAAGACTTCCACAGTATAATAAACAATGTACAAGAGAATTTTGAGAACATGACCTCCAGCATTATTACACATATTGACTAAGCACAAGATATTGACTCGCCATGTGGAACTGGAGTTTATGCTTAGCCAGACCCTGCAATTTCTAAACTGCAGAGCTGGAGCTGAGTATTCTGCAGAACCAAGCCTTTGACAAAAACTCCGTTGAATGCAGGCAGGTCTGGAACAGCCTGGCCCATGGTAACAGCCACTGGGTTTCCACTTCCAGGGCACCTTTGAGAAAAATGGTGTTACACTGACATCACCTCTTAGCATCTGCCTACTACAAATTTTGGCCATAGGCCAGAGAGAATCTGTGAGGAGGGTAAAGAGAGAGGCATAACAAGGAGGGGCAAACTGAAAGACTGTTTCCCACCTTTAATTCTCTCTCCATGGAGCACCTCTGCAGCTCCTTCTACCATCTTGTGATGAGACTGACCAGCCACAGGAGACTGCCTGAGAACCAAGACCCAAACCAGCCCTGGGCTCAAGGGGAAACCCAATTAAGTGCAGCACACAGTAGTTCACTAATAGCTAGCACTGCTGCCTCAGCACCAAGGACCCAGGTTGAATGCCACCCTCAGGTGAGCATCTTAAGCTTGTAATATGCTTACGTCTGTCTCCCATGGCTACTCCAGCTTCCTCCCCAGTCCAACAACAGCCAAGTTTGATGGATTAGTTATGGCAAATATAGGAGGTGGGATGATCTTAAAGGGTCAGTATGGACCCAATGGATCAAACAGCCTGCTTCCAGACTTGTAGTAATTTTAACTAAAAAGTGGACAACTGCAAATCCTAAACAGGCCTTAAAGACTACAGCAGCTTGTCCCTAGCTTTACTGGGCAGGTATTACTGATCCTCCAACCTGTTCAACACCTAACTCATGGGGATTCAAATGCATTTTGAGGCACCCTGTTGGCAATTCCTAGAATTGAAAAGTCAAATCTGACAAGTCTGTCCCTTGTTATAGTATGAGATTAAGTTGTAAGCCAAGAGCCAATACTTGAGGCCCCTTCCTCACCACAATGTGTCAGACATTGGAGCCAGAAATAGGGTGACTAAAATTAGGGAAACAATAACACCCTGTTTGAGATGGGTTGCCCCTGAACTTCTGATGAGGCCCTTTAAAATCACATTTGCCTCCAGTACAACCTCCAAACATCTGTAGCTTTGAACAGTGTGACTAATCAGTTTTCAGGCTAAAGCAGCAACCATTTAGCTGTTGAGAACAGGATGTTTGTTTTAGGATAGCAATTTTCCAGTCACAAAAAACTCTTCAGTATTGGAGACCTAAAGTACAGACACAGAGCAACTTAAAAAACAAGGGAGGTCATTTAGAATGAAGTGAAAAGTTACAAAAAACCAAACAAACTTCAGGGAGTTGAATGATCTGCTCCAGTTTGTCAAGCAGCTGACCCATATCAGTTCAGGTTTTCAGTCAAAGGAGGCAATTCTGTATTTGGCTTTGCTTTAATTAACTTCCAGATGAAACTCCTAGTTATTCCTAAAGCTGCAGCAAGATTAAGTTTTACTTGGGTTGGAGAAATTTAAAAAAACTAGCCCACAGATTTTGGTTCAGAGAACAAACACAAACAGTTTCACAACTTCACTTTGTTGATTCCTAATCAGGGTGATCAATTACCTCATTAGTACTAACTACTTAGTTTTAAGTCAGCACCTGTTTCTAATCATCATTCTTTAAATGGGGTTGAGACTACTTGTTACTGATTTTAGTACATTTCTTATGCAATATGCAGCATTTATTATGAGTTTATCTTAATCTTAGACCTCATTCTCCAGTTTTTAATTCAGTGGAAAAAAATCTAAATACCCATAACAGATGAAGGAATTAAAAAAGAGAGTAGAGATAATGGGAACTGTAGAGATAATGGGAACTGCAGATGCAGGACAATCCCAGCTAACAAAGTGTGAAGCTAGATGAAGTTTAGCTAAACACCATTCATCCAGCTCCATACCTTGCTATCTTAAACTAAAGAGTGTAGCCTCTTGATATGCAATATTAAGGGTTTACACACATTAGAATGAATTCTAGGAATAAAGTTTCTTATCTTATTTAGCTTAGAATTAAGACTGTCACCACAATAGTGGTTGCACTCACTCCTAACTTAAAGTTCAGACCATATCCAGCTCTTCTGTTTCCCTTACTTCATTTTGACTGTACTTTAAAACAAAGTCTTAACATTTGCTTCTAGAGAAACATTAAGAGCCCTGAGTTCCTAATCCCTGAAATACTCCTATCTGTCAGTCATCATAGCAACTTGACACTGAGACCAGCAGCTTAACCACTGCATACAGTAGTGGTTCCAACACCTTGTCCCTTCTGCTCCTCTACAAAGGTCCTACCTCAGGCCTGTATTTATACTGGAGGAAGACATGTGGGTGGTGGGGTAAAAACCAACAAGTCTTCGAAATGGACATGAATGGTCTCTTGGGATCAGCAAAAGGGGGTGTGTTGGGAAACATTGTCACCTGCTGCCCTGGAGGACTATACCCTGTTTGATCAGGAACTACACTGCAAATGGCAGTGATACTGAATCAGAACAACAGTGGGCGCCCTTTTTAGACACTGCAAGACTTTTCTAGAGGAAAGAATGAACTTTCACCACCTTTACAAGCCTTAACCTCCCACTATAAATAGAGGATTTGCCTACTAGCTATTGAGTTTGGGTGGAAAAGTGTGGCAAGTTGTGGCTTGGCTAAGAGTAACCATACACTGATTGCGATTCCATTTTAAAATCTGCTCTAATGAACAGGATTATTAATACCGGGGGGGGAAGAGAGAGAAAAGAAGCCTGTTTCTGAAGAGGCTTTATCTTTGAAGAGGGGGTTACTTTGCACATTTAGAATGTGACATGTCCAGTGTTTATTGCTGGATTTTGAGGTTTTTTTTCATAGTTTGGGGAAAAAAAAACTACAAGACTAATACTCAAGTTGAGTTTCAGTTTTAAACTGATAAGATGAATATTTTAGGTACTAGAAACTGTTGACTGAATAATGAAATAAAACCCCTTTTTCTTTGGGAAATGCTTAGTAAGCCTAGACAAAAGATGATTGTTTCAGGTCTGTGACTTTTTAGCAAATCCTAGTAATGGCTTGTTTTAGGATGGAGTTGTGTAGAGGGGTTAAGAGGTGAACTCTGTTAATAGAAATCAAACACTACTAATATCATGAGATTTCCCTAATCTACAGCACTATTTACATGTTGTCTTGGCTGATGGTAAGCTTTTATCTCAATAACCCTGATCATTCTAGTGAATGAGATATGGTTAGAATTGTTTCTTCTAACAAATCAACCAGATACTACCCACTGAGATTGGAACTGAATAAAAGAAAAATGTTAGAAATACTGCCCATGTGAAATGAAAAATGTAGAGGAAACTGCAAGTCTAGTGTGGGGGGTGGGTTTGCCTTAGCAAACTAACAATAGCAGACTTTCAGAAAGATTTGTTATATTGGTCTCTGCATTAACTCTGAAGTGAGTGCTGTGTTTAGTGGATGTCTGGAAGGTTGATTCTTATGAATATTTACCACTGAGGAGCTGAAACTCTCTGTATCTAGGCTGCCGCATTGATTGGATGGATGTAGCTTGTGTTCCTGAGCCAATATGCCATTTTGAAAGAGAATGGACAGTCTTCAATGTTAAAGTCTGGCCCCAAAAAAACCCTACTTCTAGAGTTGGTACTTGACTGTCATGTTGCCTATTACCAAACACCTGGTTTAGGGGCCCAGGATGTTCAGACATTGTGGGATAGCCTCTGTCCTGGGTAACGTGACCACGTTGAAAGACACGGTACATCAGTTACCCTTGTGACTGCAGTTGCTACTCGTGTGTACAATAGGTAACTGACAAGCTGTCATCTTGAAATAAGAAACTGGAAGGATGATGGGTAGCTATTCCATTTGAGCCCCTTCTCTCTATGAGCACTTTAGACCCATCTTAGAGTAGCCTTGCTGTTGCAGTAGGGGTTGTCAAAATCTGACAAGTTATAATGAGATAGCATTAAATTGCACAGTTAATAGATTCTCTCAGTGCCCTCTTGTAGTGCAGTGGCAGTGTTCATCTGACTGGACTGAGATCCTGGTTCAAGTGCTCCCCACCCCCAACCAACCCTGCTCCAGAGGTGCAGAATAACATCTCTGAACAGGTTGATGAGGAAAAGTAAATTAAATTCCAGAAAAGATTCTTTGGACATTAGTAATCATAACTGTGGCTAAATGATTTGCAATGGCTACAATGTGATTTGGTGTGGAGAAAGGGGGTTCACTCCTCTCATGCTCTCCACAATGGAGGAGATAAATGGGCAGGCATTGCACCTTTGCTGCTTACAGAGGAAGGTGTCATAGGGCTATGGGGGAGGTGTTGGGGGTGAAGGAATTATGGGCCATGGTGTCCTGGAGGGAATCGTCCTTGCAGAAGGTGGACAAGAGGGGAGGGAAACAATGTCTGGTGGCATAAGAACATGGCATAAGAACATAACATAAGAACTAGGAGCAGGAGTAGACCATCTGGTCCCTCGAGCCTGCCTCACCATTTAATAAGATCATAGCTGATCTTTTTGAGACTCAGCTTCACTTTGCTACCTGCTCACCATAACCCTTAATTCCTTTACTGTTCAAAAATTTTTCTAGCCTTGCCTGAAAAACATGTCAGTGAGGTAGCTTCAACTGCTTCACTGGGTAGGGAATTCCACAGATTCACAACCCTTTTGGGTGAAGAAGTTCCTCCTGGCCTCAGTCCTACATCTGCTTCCCTTTATTTTGAGGCTATGCCCCCTAGTCCTAGTCGCACCTATTAGCGGAAACAACCCCCCTGTCTCCACATTATCTATTTTCTTCATAATCTTACATCTTTCAATAAGATCTGCCCTCATTCTTCTGAATTCCAGTGTGTATAATCCCAGCCTACTCAGTCTCTCCTCGTAAGCCAACCCTCTCAACTCCGGGAATCAACCGAGTGAATCTCCTCTGCACCCACTCCAGTGCAAGTATATCTCTTCTCAAGTAAGGAGACCAAAACTGCACATACTACTCCAGGTGTGGCCTCACCAGGACCCTACACAGCTGCAGCATAGCCTCCCTGTTTTCAAACTCCATCCCTCTAGCAATGGCAGAGAAAATTCCATTTGCCTTTTTAATTACCTGCTGCACCTGCAATCCTACTTTTAGTGATTCATGCACAAGGACACCCAAGTCCCTCTGCACAGGAGCGTGCAGAAACTTTTTACCATTTAAAACACAGCCCATTTAGCTGTTATTCCTACCAAAATGGATGACCTCACACTTATGGACATTGTATTCCATCTGCCAGACCTCTTGCCCCCTCACTTAGACTATCTATATCCCTCTGCAGACTTTGTCTTCCGCACAATTTGCTTTACCACTCATCTTCACGTCATCTGCAAATTCTGACACCACACTTAGTCCCCAACTCCAAATCATTTTACATAAATTGTAAACCAGTGCAGTCTGATCCCTGAGGCACACCATTAGCCACTGCCTGCTAACCAGAAAAACACCCACTTACCCCTACTGTCTTCTACTGGTCAACCAGACCCCCCTCCATGCCAATACACTACCTGTAATACCATGTAACTTTATCTTATGTAGCAACCTTTGGTGTGGCGCCTTGTCAAATGCCTTCTGGAAATCCAGATACGCCACATCCGCAGGTTCCCCATTGTCCACCATGCAAGTAATGCCCTCTTCCTAGATGTGGCTGAAAATGGCATCTGATGATCTTCTGGATGTGGATGCTGGTGGACGGTAGAGTGAGGATTAGGGGAGCCCTATCACTGCTGCAGGAGGCAAGAGAAGGGGTGACGGCACACATGTGGGAGATGGGTCGGACCTGGTTGAGGACCCTGTCGAAAAAACGGAACTGGAGACTCCTTGGTTGAGGAAGAATGTAGAAATTTCGGAGGATCCCTTGTCAAAGTTGGCCTCATCTAAGCAAATACAATGGAGACGGGGACTGAGAGAATGGGATGGAATCTCTGCAGGAAGTGGCGTGTAAGGATGTGCATAGCACAGGTAGCTGTGGGAGTCAGTGGGTTTGTAATGGATATTTTGTGGCTGGTATATCCCCCAGAAATCGCAACAGATCGAAGGAAGCAAGGAGTCAGTGATAGACTGGGTGGAACGTGGAGGTGAAATGGAAGTTTTCTGACTCCAGATGAGAGTTGGAAGCATCAGAAGCAGATTTGATGGTATCACCAATGTACCAGGCCAAGTTGTGGGTGTGGGCCAGAATAGGACCGGAACAAGGAATGTTCCATGTACTCCACAAAGAACCAGGCAATAACTGAGGTCCATGCAGTAACCCACAGCCACCTCACTAACCTGTAGAAAATGGGAGGAATTAAGAGAAGTCGTTGTGAGGATGAGCTCAACTGAGTGGTGTGGTAGAGAATCACTCGGATGCGGAGGGTTCCTCAAGATGAAGAACTTTTATTTACAGATAAAAGCCGTGACAATCCGGAAGTATTCTTCAAGAATGCCCCCAAGCCTTTCAGGGTTACAGTTCTTGTTGTTATCACATCTCTTGTCTGGCTTGTCAGCACATCCAACTGTGTTAGTCAGGGTTATCTTTCAGTAATGATGTTAGTCCTGTTATCTTTCCACCTACGCCACTCTGGGCTTTTCTCCCTCTACTTAATTCATAGTATAATGATTATGCAGCTCTATTTCTGCCACAATGGTTTTGTTTCTACTCTACAGTTATCTCTAACTTATTCTATTAAAATGAGATGTCTGCCACTATCTTGCCACAGTGGTTTTAAATCCCTACGTGGTCTCAGTCACCTCATACTAATATTTGCTTATCTACTTATTCTAAAACATGCTGATGTGAGTGTCTGCTTTTAATTAGATTACTCGGCCAGACTAAAGTTTTTAGTATCTGCATAATTGATCAAATTCAGTTGTTCTGTCTTTATTTAATAAATCAATTGTGCTGAACTGATTTACTAGCTCTTGTTCCCCATTCTAATCCCCTATTGTATTATGCTTTTATTAATATATGGCTGTTTAATTGAGGTCTTGTGTAACACCTTGGCAAGTTTCACATTTTATTTTCCATACTCCTTGAATAAAATGGGGACCAAACTGCGCTCAGTACTCCACGGTGCTGGTGAGGCCACATGTACAATTGGAGTAAGACTTCCCAGCTGTTAGAGTGTAACCCCCTTGAACTAAGGGCCAGGATTCCATGAGCCTCACTGATAACCCGCAGCATCTGTCTGCTAGCCCATTCCCCTGCACCCTATCCCAGTCCCTTTTTAGTTTTGGCTGACTAGTTTGTCTTGCTTTTAAATATTGTTCTGCTTTCCAAAGTAAACAACTCAACATTTTATATGCCTCCATTTGCCAACTTGTTATCAACTCACTTAATGTGATTTATATCCCCCTGTAAACTTGTATGTCTAACAAATGGCCTTTCCATGTATTTTTCCCCATCTGTGTTAAATGTGGCTACACTACCTTGCCAATGTGTTCCTCGGAACAGATGCAGAGCCAGCACTGACCTGTTCAACCTCACTAGTCAAGGGTCACCAATCTGATGAAGTGCCCTCCACCTTCACTCCAGTTCCTGCCCATGAGCCGAATTTCTGTCAATGCCACTGTACTACCTTCAACTCCTGTGGGCCCTGATCATCTGACATAATGATTGAAAAGTGGAAGAGTGTGCCCTGGCTTAAGGTGGACCAGTTGTCAGGAACAGTTGAACTCTGCTGTATTGTGGTGAGAAACCAAGGAGCCAAAAGTAAGGGAAAGTTCAACATGACTTTATTTAAACACCTTTATCAAATAACTTGAGCTAATTGTGGAGCGGGAGGAACACAGCAGACCAGGCAGCATCAGAGGAGCAGGAAAGCTGACGTTTCAGGTCTGGACCCTTCAGAAAATCCTACCATCTCTTATCCAATCCTTGATGTTTTTTGTTTTAATTAAACTCTTGACCAGGCTTGAAGGAATACACCCACACTCTGTGTCTGTAGATGAGGTGTACAAATCCTCAAACACAAGTCCCTCCCCACTGTATTGGAACTTCCTGAAAGGACTGGTAATGGCTGTTCAATAAGGCTGGGAATAGGCTGTTGTCGTCTTGAGGGTCAGTTGCTGTTGTTAGGATTTGCAGTTGTGCAGCTGGGCTTCCCTTGTCCAGGGCTGGTTCTGGTCTTATGGTGGTCTCAGGTGGTTTTCAGGGTCTAGTCAGTCTCTCCACAAGGTGGAAGGAACTGCAGATACAGCAGTTCTGCTGACATTGACGGAGAGATGGTTGTCTTTGTACCAGCGCAACTTGCTTTCTCTTTTATACTGGTAAGTCATTGTTTGAAATGTGACCCACTACAGTGGGGGCACCTAAAAACTTGTAAATGGAATTGGTTGAGTATATAACGACTACAGTCGGGGACTGAGTACACAGCCTTGTGGGGCGCTGCTGTTGAGGATTATTGTCGAGGAGGCCCTGTTGCCCATGCTTAGAGATTGAGGTCCGTGGGTCAGGAAATGGAAGCTCCACTTTTGTAGATGTGGGAGCATTCCTTGATCTTGGAGTTTGGGGATCAGTTTGGCTTGAATTGGGATGTTGAAGGTGGAGCTGACCTCCTAAGCAGGAGGCTGACGTAAGGGTCCATGTTTATCTGGGTGTTCGGTGGATGATAGAGCCAGGGACATGGTGTCTACCGCAGACGTGTTGCAACAAGGGCTGTCTGTGGTTGTCTGCACCTCCCCTGACAGCAGCTTTCATACGGACAGCCTCTCTTTTTTTTCCCCCAGTGTGTTTTGGTCTTTGCCCTGCATCAATTCTAAGCTCCCAGATGCTGAGTTGTCCTGTATCCCCTAACCAGGAGTTTCACGCTCCTCTACCTGTCCTTGGGGGTCTGTCTGTCTCAAAATCCCACCCCCCCCCCCCGCCCCAACTTTCTGGATTAGCTGAATCAACTCAAACCTTTCTCATGGAAGACACCTTGAAGATAAGAATTTGTCTCGGGCACCACTGGGCTCGATGCCCCGTTTCCCCCCTCTTCCCCCTTTTTCAGGGGAATGGTGTAGCAGCCTGTGATAGTTCAAGGGAAATCAAAACCATTACAAAGGGAGGGCAGAAATACAGGCAATTGAAATCAACAAGGCACTAGAGTTGGCCAAGGAAAAGGTCATATTTGCAATGCCTGAGCCAGGACAGACGAGACCATCCTGCGTGGGGGCGAGTCCTTGTAACATTCAAGCCCAGCCAATTGAAAACCAGACAGGCACCAGAACACTGAGCAAATGTAAAAGGGCAGTTTGACTTTCCTGACAAACAGGCAACACTAGATACTTGGGCCAGACATGCTTGAATAAGACTAAAGACCAGGTGTATATTTTAGAGAAAAAACCCACACTAATTCATTCACCATGAATGGGATGAGGGTGTAACTGGCTAGACCAGCTTTTATTTTCCATCCCTAATTGCCCAGAGGACAGTTCAGTGTCAACCACTTTGCTCTGGCCCTGGAGTCCATGTAGGGGCAGCACGGTGGCTCAGTGGTTAGCACTGCAGTCTCAGCACCAGGGACCCGGGTTAAATTCCATCCTAGGGTAACTCCGTGGAGTTGGCACGTTCTCGTGTCTGTGGGTTTCCTCAGTCCAAAGCGGTGCAGGCTAGGTGGATTGCCCACAGTTGTCAGGGGTGTGTGGCTTATGGGGGGTGGGGGGGAATGGGTCTGGGTGGGAGACTGAGGTTCAGTGTGGACTTGTTGGACCAAAGGGCTTGCTCCCACACTGTAGGGATTCTGATTGTTGGCCAGACCAGGTAAGGATGGTAACTTCCCTCCCTAAAGGACGTTAGTGAACCAGGCCTGAGAGATGATGTGGGGGTCACTGTTAGTGAGTCATTACCAGCATTTCATGGTGATTGAACCAATTTGATAGCCCTGGAAAGTTGCAGAAGGCAGGCAGAACAGACCAACCTGAAAGGACTGGAGCAGACTAGAGTCCACAGCTGACGTAGAGACATTTTGGGATGTAGTAGTGACTGAAGCAGCTCACCTGAGCGGAGAGCGGGGACCCAGTGAAGCAAGGAACAGCGGGACAAGTAGATGCACAAGCAAAAGTTACAAGTATCTGGGAAGTGGTTTAGAATTTTAGAGAATCAATAGTTGAGTTGAACTTAAGGACCGTTTTAACCTTTTTTGGTCTTCAAATAAAGTTGTGATCTGTTTCATTGTGGCACACTAAGGTGCCTGGGGAAATGAATATTGTGTACAGTGGTTGAGGAGTTCTCAGGGTCTCTGAGCCCCTGTTCTGAACAACAAGGGGGCCATATTGGCTTGTCCCTCTGCTCCCACCCCCTTTGGTATCGCAGACCCTGCAGCTCATTGTCAGTGGGGATGGGGATTATGGTAAAAGCTGTGCTTGGGTATTTTCCAAAGTGGTTGGAAAAGGAGGACTAGGGCATTGCCCATGTATGTACAGGACAGCATCATCTTGCTTACAAACATTTCAACTTTAGGGATTTGAGCAAACAAGAGCAGCACTGAGCTTGTAGCAACATTCGCAGTAATCTGCCAGCATCTGGCCCATGGTGAGAGAGGAATTAAACATGTCAGGGCCCCTGCAACCTCCTGTCTCTGCTCCCACAGCAGCCTGGGATGCAATTCATCTGGGCCAGGGGACTTGTCCAAAATTGAAGCCTGACAGAACCTCCAAACACTTGCCCCTTTTCCTTATGCCAAATGCACAATTTTCTCGTCCTCTCTGCATGATCCTTTTTGACATAAGCTAAGAAATAATAACAGGAAGTAGGCCATCTGGCCCATCAATCCTGCTCTGCCATCCAATAAGATCATGGCTGATCTTTCCATGGACTCAGCTCCACGTAGCCACCTGCTTACCACAACCCTTCACTGCTTTTACTGTTGAACAAATCTATCTTTCATTGTGAAAACATTCAACGAGGTAGTCCCCAATGGCTTTACTAGGCAGGGAATTCCACAGATTCCTAACCCTTTGGGTGAAGAAGTTCCTCCTCGACTTGGTGCTGAATCTGGTCCCCCTCATCTTGAGGCGATGACCTCTTGTTCTAGTTTCACCTGTCAGTGGCAAGGTCCTTGCTGCCTCTGTCTTAGAGAAACATATCTATTCCCTTCTTCACTGTAGAAGGTCTCCCCTCATTCTTCTCAATTCCAATGAGTGTAGTCCCAGTCTGATCGATCTCCCCTCATAAGCCAATCCTGTCAACTCCAGTGTGAACCTCCCCTGTACCTGCTCTAGTTCTTGTATGCTCTTTCTCAAGGAGGCCAAAACTGTCCACAGTACTCCAGGTGTGGCCTCATCAGCACCCGAGACAGCTGCAGTGGAACCTTGCCTGGTTTTAAAGTCCATCTCTCCTCCAGCAAAGGAGGACAGTAAGGAGGCAAATATAATAATTCCCTGCTGCACCTGTCCTCACTCATTCAGAGACAATCCTGAACTGAAACAATTACTGATTCCTGGGTCATGACACAGGACCAGATCAAGGATACCTTGCTCCTGTCTGTTCCGTTTCATAACGGGCGGCTAAACCCAAGACTCTACAACTGTAGAGTCTCCCACCCGCCCTCCTCCTCTAACCTCGTTAATAAGGTAAGGTTCATTCTAAACTTTCTCTATTGAATATAAGTTTGTTATTAATTTGTTATTACTTGACGTAAGCTTTCTACTTTAGTACTGAGTGGGTGTTCAGATAAGTGGGGTATGGATGCTAGGGCAGTTGCTTGCTGCTCCTGCCGAATGTGGCAGTTGGGAGACGTGGCACACGTCTCCGCTGGCTACATCTGCGGGAAGTGCACCCAGCTACAGCTCCTTGAAAACCGTGTTAGGGAAATGGAGCTGGAGCTGGATGAACTACGGATCATTCGGGAGGCAGAGGGGGTAATTGAGAGGAGTTACCGGGAGTTGGTCACTCCTAAGGCTCAGGACAAGGATAGATGGGTTACAGTTAGGGGGATGAAAGGGGACAGACAGTGCAGAGATCCCCTGTGGGCATTCCCCTCAGCAATAAGTATACCGTTTTGGATACTGCTGGGGGGATGACCTACCAGAGGAAAGCCATAGTAGTCAGTTCTCTGGCACTGAGCCTGACACTGTGGCAAAGAAGGGAAGGGGGCAGAATAGAAAAGTACTCGTGGTAGGGGACTCGATAGTTAGGGGAATTGACAGGAGATTTTGTGGTCAGGATCGGGATTCCCGGAAGGTATGTTGCCTCCCTGGTGCCAGGGTCCGGGACGTCTCCGATCGGGTGTATAAGGTTCTAAAAGGGGAGGGCGAACAGCCAGAAATCGTGTTACATATTGGCACAAATGATATAGCCAGAAATAGGATTGAGGATATAAAAAGTGATTTCAGGGAGTTAGGATGGAAGCTGCAGAGCAGGACGTACAGAAGTGTTCTCTGGCTTACTACCAGTGCCATGAGATAGCGAGGCGAGGAACAGGGAGCGGGCGCAGCTCAACATGTAGCTACGCAGCTGGTGTAGGAAGGAGGGCTTCAGATATGTAGATAATTGGGATGCCTTCTGGGGAAGGTGGGACCTGTACAACAAGGACGGGTTGCATCTGAACTGGAAGGGGACCAATGTCCTGGGAGGAAGGTTTCCTCGAGTAGTTCGAGAGGGTTTAAACTAGTATGGCAGGGGGGTGGGAACCTGAGCTGTATACCGGAGGTGAGAGTTGATGCAGGTGAGGCAATAGCAAGAAGTAGACCAGCTAGTGGGAAGGATTTTCCTGGGAAGGAACCAAGGGATCAGTTAAAGTGTGTTTGCTTTAACGCAAGGAGTATCAGGAATAAAAGTGATGAACTTAGAGCATGGATCAGTACCTGGTGCTATGATGTTGTGACCATAACAGAGACATGGGTTTCTCGGGCAGGAATGGTTGCTGGATGTTCCAGGGTTTAGAACATTTAAAAAGAATAGGGAGGGGGGAAAAAGGAGGGGGTGTAGCACTACTAATCAGAGAGGGCATCACAGCTACAGAAGCTTCCATTGTCGAGGAAGATCTGCCTACTGAGTCAGTATGGGTGGAAATTAGGAACAGCAAGGGAGCAGTCACCTCGTTAGGGGTTTACTACAGGCCCCCCAATAGCAGCAGGGAGATTGAAGAAAGCATAGGTCGACAGATTTTGGAAAAGTGTGGACGTAGTAGGGTTGTTGTAATGGGTGACTTTAACTTTCCTAATATTGATTGGAACCTGCTTCGAGCAGAAGATTTTGAATGGAGCTGTATTTGTAAGGTGTGTTCAGGAGGGTTTCCTAACGCAGTACGTTGACAGGCCGATGAGGGGAAAGGCCATTCTAGACTTGGTGCTCGGAAACGAGCCGGGGCAGGTATCAGATCTTGTGGTGGGAGAGCATTTTGGTGATAGTGACCATAACTGCCTCACATTCTACATAGCTATGGAGAAGGAGAGGATCAGGCAAAATGGGAGGATATTTAATTGGGAAGAGGAAACTATATGACGCGATTAGACACGAGTTAGGAAGCATGGACTGGGAGCAATTGTTCCATTGGAAGGGAACTATAGACACGTGGAGACTGTTTAAGGAACAGTTGTTGCGAGTGATGAGTAAATATGTCCCTCTGAGACAGGCAAGAAGGGGTAAGATAAAGGAACCTTGGATGATGAGAGCGGTGGAGCTTCTTGTGAAAAGGAAGAAGGTAGCTTACATAAGGTGGAGGAAGCTAGGGTCAAGTTCAGCTAGAGAGGATTACTCGCAGGCAAGGAAGGAGCTCAAAAAAGGTCTGAGGAGAGCCAGGAGGGGGCACGAGAAAGGCTTGGCAGAAGGAATCAGGGAAAACACAAAGGCATTTTACACTTAAGTGAGGAATAAGAGAATGGTCAAAGAAAGAGTAGGGCCAATCAGGGATAGCATAGGGAACTTGTGTGTGGAGTCTGAGGAGGTAGGGGAAGCCCTAAATGAGTTTTTTGCTTCTGTCTTTACGAAAGAAACAAACTTTGTAGTGAATGAAACCTTTGAAGAGCAGGTGTGCATGCTGGAATGGATAGAGATAGAGGAAGCTGATGTGCTGAAAATTTTGTCAAACATTAAGATTGACAAGTCGCCAGGCCCGGACCAGATTTGTCCTCGGCTGCTTTGGGAACCGAGAAATGAAATTGCTTCGCCACTTGTGAAGATCTTTGCATCCTCGCTCTCCACTGGAGTCGTACCTGAGGACTGGAGAGAGGCAAATGTAATTCCTCTCTTCAAGAAAGGAAATAGGGAAATCCCCGGCAATTACAGACCAGTAAGTCTCACGTCTGTCGTCTGCAAGGTGTTAGGATTCTGAGGGATAGGATTTATGACCATCTGGAGGAGCATGGCTTGATCAAATACAGTCAACAAGGCTTTGTGAGGGGTAGGTCATGCCTCACAAACCTTATTGAGTTTTTTGAGGATGTGACTAGAAACGTTGATGAGGGTCGAGCTGTGGATGTGGTGTATATGGACTTCAGCAAGGCATTTGATAAGGTTCCCCATGGTAGGCTCATTCAGAAGGTCAGGAGGAATGGGATACAGGGGAACTTAGCTGCTTGGATACAGAATTGGCTGGCCAACAGAAGACAGCGAGTGGTAGTAGAAGGAAAATATTCTGCCTGGAAGTCAGTGGTGAGTGGGGTTCCACAGGGCTCTGTCCTTGGGCCTCTACTGTTTGTAATTTTTATTAATGACTTGGATGAGGGGATTGAAGGATGGGTCAGCAAGTTTGCAGACGACACAAAGGTCGGAGGTGTCGTTGACAGTGTAGAGGGCTGTTGTAGGCTGCAGCGGGACATTGACAGGATGCAGAGATGGGCTGAGAGGTGGCAGATGGAGTTCAACCTGGATAAATGCAAGGTGATGCATTTTGGAAGGTTGAATTTGAAAGCTGAGTACAGGATTAAGGATAGGATTCTTGGCAGCGTGGAGGAACAGAGGGATCTTGGTGTGCAGATACATAGATCCCTTAAAATGGCCACCCAAGTGGACAGGGTTGTTAAGAAAGCATATGGTGTATTGGCTTTCATTAACAGGGGGATTGAGTTTGAGTCGTGAGATCCTGTTGCAGCTCTATAAAGCTTTGGTTAGACTGCACTTGGAATACTGCGTCCATTTCTGGTCGCCGTATTATAGGAAAGATGTGGATGCTTTGGAGAGGGTTCAGAGGAGGTTTACCAGGATGCTGCCTGGACTGGAGGGCTTATCTTATGAAGAGAGGTTGACTGAGCTTGGTCTCTTTTCATTGGAGAAAAGGAGGAGGAGAGGGGACCTAATTGAGGTATACAAGATAATGATAGGCATAGATAGAGTTGATAGCCAGAGACTATTTCCCAGGGCAGAAATGGCTAGCACAAGGGGTCATAGTTTTAAGCTGGTTGGTGGAAAGTATAGAGGGGATGTCAGAGGCGGGTTCTTTACGCAGAGTTGTGAGAGCATGGAATGCGTTGCCAGCAGCAGTTGTGGAAGCAAGGTCATTGGGGTCATTTAAGAGACTGCTGGACATGCATATGGTCACAGAAATATGAGGATCAATGGTCGGCACAACATTGTGGGCTGAAGGGCCTGTTCTGTGCTGTACTGTTCTATGTTCTATGTCTATAATGTTTCTGGGAACCATTGTTTTCCTTCTCTGAACTCAGGGCTGCTTTTGCCTGACTTGATTTGTCCAAACAATGTCACTGAAAATCCCCCACAATAACTGCTGTACCATTTATACATCGATCACTTAATTCTTCAGCTAATGCCTGCCCACAGTAATATTATTTGGTGGCCTATAGACTGTCGGTAACTTTTTTTTTTCCTGTTTTACTATTCCTATTTTCAAATGAGATTTATTCAACCTTTTGCTCCATAGAGCTAATATCATCTCATTCTCAACTTGACGTTATCCTTAAATATCAGCAAAACCACCTCCCTTTCCTTCCTGCCCTTCCAAAATAGTCCAACGCAGTTAGAGATTTCACTCCCAAGTGTGACCGCCCAGTAACTGGGTCTCTGTAATGGACACTAAATCATATTCACAGATTGTGCTATCAACTCACTTACTGCGTATTGAATGCTGCAAGCACTGTGGTCAACTGTCCTTGTGCTAGTTTTCATACCTTTCTTTTTCTTTCTTTCTTGAATCCTAGCCTTCAGATTCTTCAACCTTCTCTCCCTCCCTGCCACTGTGTCTCCCCTTCTCCTGAGCCCATCTCAATAGCCAAGAAAGCTGCTGCCCAGCCTTTTGCATCATCTCCCCAGCCACTGGTTCAATTGTTCTGTGCTCTTATTTCAACATTCACAAGTGCATGGGACTGGGAGTAATGCGGATACTGTTACTGCAAAGTGCACCTTGAAAGCATCTCATCTGACGTGTCGAGCAACATTGAGAATATTGCAGCCTATACCCAGTACTGTCACTTTTTTGGCTTTAAGTGAGGTGAGAGTCAGACCAAACATGTGGAGAGGTGGGGATGCTCCTCCCTCACAGGGAGAATTTTATATGGTCTGAGGACAGCAGTCTGTTGCTTGACCAGATGGTTGGAGAGCTTTAATAACTGCTAGTGCCAGGTTGCCCAGATATCAGTTAAGAACTCTGCAGGGGTGACCAGACAGAGTGTCCCTCAGTGTGGAGCTGAGGGAACACAGCAGGTCAGACAGCATCAGAGGAGCAGGAAAGTCAATGTTTCAAGTCAGGATCCTTCAGGACTTGACTTGATGTGTTTGGAGCTTTTTGGCTTGAGGTTTTCTAACATTCTGCATGTTCTAGTACCATCAATATTATCCTCAAACTCAATTGGTTTGTATAGTTAATGTGAGGCCCTCCCAAGGTGCAAGTGATACCTGAATGTGAGAACTTGTAGCAAGAGGGTGGCCATTCAGCCGCTTGAGTCTGTTTTTAGCCATTTCAAGAAGAGTGTGGCTGAGATCATGTTAAGTCTCTGCCCTGTCACCCTTTAACTCCGAGTGAATTTAGGTACAGTATGGGGCTGAAAGGGTGGATTGTGCTGTCTAACAGGGGCAGCTTGGTGGGTGACAGCAGCTTACGGAATGTTTAAACAAAAGCCTTTTTCTTGTGCAATTCACCATGAAGGCCAGTTGTATGGAGCCCTGCCTCAGCAGGTATGTATTTTTGCGTTTATTTATTCATGGGAGGATGTCACTGGCTAGACAGCATTTGTCCATCCCTAATTGCTCAGAAGGTAGTTCAGTCAATCACATTGCTGAGAGTCTGGAGTCACATGTAGGTCAGACCAGGTAAGGATAGTAGTTGCCTTCTCTAAAGGACAGGAGTGAGGCGGATGGGTTTCTCTAACAATTGACAATGGATTCATGGTCATTAGATTCTTCTTTCCAAATAATAATTGGTTTGAATCCCACCACAGTAGATGGTGGAAATTGCATTCAGTGTCCCCAGAACATGATCTGAGTCTCTGGATTAACAGTCTAGTGATTTTAGTGCCAGTATGCCATCACCTCTCCCACAACTCGGTGACTGTAGGATCGTGTTCAATATTGACTGATCAATGAGGGGCAAAAATAGCCTGTTTACTGGCTAAGTGGCACAAAAGTACAGTTTCAAAGTAGCCCTTTGTATGAGCATTTAACTTTTAGCACAATGGTATCTCTCAGTTGTATCTACTGTGCACAAGTTTGCATGACATCTGCTTCCCCAGGACTGGAGGTTTCACTCCCAGTTTTTGGGGTCTCCTCTTATTGGGTGACTGTGTGCCTTTTTTTTGAAACCCTTTTTTGCTGGAAGCCCCACCCGAGTGGCCTGCCTTCTGACAGACTTAACGCTTCCTGGGTCTTGCTGTGATGAATGGGTGTCTGTCCCAGTGGTCATCTCTGTAGAGCTTGCAATTTGCCTATCTCCGTTAAACTGGTGGGTTCAGTCCATAATTTGTCTCCTGCCCCCCTCCCTCCCCACTGCACCTCTCTCTCCCACCCCACCACCCCCGGTTCCTGTCTGGTTTGATGTGCTTTTTAGCACCTTAGTGAGCTCAGGTTTAAGTCCAGCCACACAAGCAGACATCAGTGTGCTGTCATCCCTATCTGCACATTTGGAATTCCTGCACATGCTCTAAGAGCATCCTAAACATCTCCTCCTTAAATTGGGGACCTCTGCAGCTTTTTGACAGCAAGCCATGACTTTCAGCCAATCTGCCTCAGGTAGACTATAATGATCCTGCTCATACTCTAAGGGCACCTTTCTCCTGCCCCATGGAGAAACTATCCTCCCCTCTTCAGTGACGATGACAACCAGAACCTGTACCCCATTCCAGGGATGGAGCAATATACTCTGCTAAACCAGCCTAGGTTTGCTCATAACTTTCTCCATTTCCAAACCCCCACCCCCAGCATGTTTATTTGCTTTGTTTTTATTGGAACATCCTGTGGGTTGCTCACTCGCTGAGCTGCTTCCTTCGTTCAGTCGTTTCGTTAGCCTGCTGGGTAACATCAGTGCAGCTTCCGAAGTGCTGCTGTGTTTTCCCGCCTGGTATTTCAACTCTGGGGCCCACTGGAATTGGTTACCTCATCTCTGGTTTTCCTTCACAGTGGTGTATATGCAGGCTCTAATTCTGTTTGTTGATGGCCTTCTTGGTGGAGAACCAGGCCTCTAAGAATTCCTGTACTTGTCTCTTAGTTGTGTGCGAGGATTTTGGTGTTGTCCCAATTGAAATGGTGGTTCTCTTCATCGGTGTGTATGGAGATGAATTTGTATTCGTGGCATCTCTTTGCTGGTTGGTGTTAGTGTATTCTTGGGGCCAGTTTCCTCCCTGCCTGTCCAGTGTAATGTTTGTAACAGTCCTTGCATGAATCTATATATTACGGCTCTGTCCGGAGTGAGAACATCAACCTCAGTGCCATCCTCTAAGGTTTTGCCTTACCACTTGCTCTATTTTTACCCCCCTTTTTTATGTAAAAAGGGGTGCTTAAAAATGGTACCAGGGATATGTAGTCCTCATTGCTATGTGATCTGTCACACTCACCCTCTGTTTCCCAAGGTTGATAGCTCTGTTTTGCTGAGCCACTTCCTGAATGTCTTGGGTAGCTGGGTACACGTATGGTTGGGCTTGGGAACCAGGCAAGCAACTGACAGGACTGTCATCCCCTTGTTGTCCACTATCTTATTTTCTTTCTCAAGCTCCTGGTTTTCAAGTTTTGATCCCTTCCTTTTGCAGTAGCTTATGCACGGATTTTAATTGCCCTTAAGGTGATTCCATTTGCCGTGGGCTGATTTGAGATATGATTTCATTGCTTGGGCATATTCGTCTCATTTTACTGTAAGGGGACCATTTAGTTCTGTTCTTGTCTTTTGTCAGGTGGTTTCTCCCCAGACCTGTTGCATGTTAGCTCTGGTCCGCTGTCCTTTCGTGGAATATTGTTTCTGCCCAATTTTGGTTAAGCTGTACTTGAAAGTAGTTTTGTGACTGTGGGACTGCTGCTTTGACTATGTCAGGAGGAGCCAGCCTGCCTTTTGGAGGTGGGAGGCAGCTGACTGGGGCTTGCTGCTTGTCACACAAACACTACTTTTGTGGACAGTTCCAACAAAGTTTGAGTGCTTGGGGTCTGGATGTGGGAGACTTCTTTTTTTCCAAAAAGACCAACTCACGGGAGGTTCAGGGACAAGGTCACAAGACCAAAAGGAGGACTTGTCTCAGGGGAGGTGACAGCCTAGCTATTGCCTGGCTGTTAATCCAGGGAGCCAGAAATTGTTCTGGGGACCTGGGTTCAAATACTGCCATGGCAGACAGTGGAATTTGAATTCCAGAAAAATCTGGAATGAAGAATCTAATGATGACCATGAATCCATTGTTGATTGTCAGAAAAACCCATCTGGTTCACTAATGACATTTTGGGGAAGGAAACTGCCATCCTAGGCTGGTCTGGCCTACATGTGGCTCCAGACCCACAGCAATGTGGTTGACTCTGCCCAATGAGGGATGGACAATGACACCCTAATTCTGTTAATGAATTAATAAGGAAGCTTACTACTTGCAGTAGTGTTGGTTACTGGTCAATTTCAAGTGTCCCCAGTGATCCTGCTGACTACGTCTAGTTGTGGGATCGTGTTCAGTATCAAGGAAGGTCAGTGAATGGTGAAAAGAGCCTCTTCATTGAGCCTTTACAGTGGCACAGTTCAAGGTGATGTATTCCAAAGTACAGTTTTACAGCTGCTTTTATACAGTTTTTAAATAGAAATTTTTAGTACAATGGTGTCTGAGTTGTATCTATTATACACCAGTTTGCATCACATCTGTCCTGGGGAAGCAGGAGGTGGCTTAAGCATCTGGTAAATGCTGGCTGTTACTCCCATTAAAGCACAGTACAGGCCCTTCGGCCCTCGATGTTGTGCCGACCTGTCATACCGATCTGAAGCCCATCTAACCTACGCTATTCCATGTACGTCCATATGCTTATCCAATGACGACTTAAATGTATCGAAAGTTGGCGAATCTCCTACCGTTGCAGGCAAAGCGTTCCATTCCCTTACTACTCTCTGAGTAAAGAAACTACCTCTGACATCTGTCCTATATCTTTCACCCCTCAATTTAAAGCTATGCCCCCTCGTGCTCGCTGTCACCATCCTAGGAAAAAGGCTCTCCCTATCCATCCCTCTGATTATCTTATGTCTTAATTAAGTCACCTTTCAACCTTCTAACGAAAACAGCCTCAATTCCCTCAGCCTTTCCTCATAAGACCTTCCCTCCATACCAGGCAACATCCAAGTAAATCTCCTCAGCATCCTTTCCAAAGCTTCCACATCCTTCTGATAATGCAATGACCAGAACTGTATGCAATACTCCAAGTGTGGCTGCACCAGAGTTTTGTACAGCTGTAGCATAACCTCTTGGTTCCGGAACTTGATCCCTCTATTAATAAAAGCTAAAACACCGTATGACTTCTTAACAGCCCTGTCAACCTGGGTGGCAACTTTCAAGGATCTGTGTACATGGACACCGAGCTCTCTGCTCATCTACAGTACCAAGAATCTTACCATTAGTCCAGTAATTTGCATTCTAGTTGCTCCTACCGAAGTGCATCACCTCACACTTGTCTGCATGGACCCAACACCGATCCTTGTGGTACACCACTAGTAACTGGTCTCCAGGATGAACATTTCCCATCAACCACCACCCTCTGTCTTCTTTCAGCAAGCCAATTTCTGATCCCAACTGCTATATCTTCCACAATTCCATTCCTCTGCATTTTGTACAATAGCCTATTGTGGGGAACCTTATCGAACGCCTTGCTGAAATCCATATACACCACATCAACTGGTTTACGCTCATCTACCTGTTTGGTCACCTTCTCAAAGAACTTAAGGTTTGTGAGGCATGACCTACCCTTCACAAAACTGTGCTGACTATCCCTAATCATTTTGATTCTTTGCTAGATAAGTATAATTCCTATCTCTTATAACCTTTTCCAACACTTTACCAACAACTGAAGTAAGGTTCACTGGTCTATAATTACCAGGGCTGTCTCTACTCCCCTCCTTGAACAGGGGAACCATATTAGCTATCCTCCAGTCGCCTGGCACTATTCCTGTAGACAATGACGAGTTCAAGATCAATGCCAAAGGCTCGGCAATCTCACCCTGGGTTCCCAGAGGATCTGAGGATAAATCCCATCTGGCCCAGGGGACTTATCTATCTTCACCCTCTGTAGGATTTCCAATACCTCTTCCTTGTGAATCTCAATTCCACCTAGTCTGGTAGCCTGTATCTCAGTATTCTCTGCAACAACATTATCATTTTCTAGAGTGAATACTGTCAAAAAATATTCGTTAGTGCTTCCCCTATCTCTTCTGACTCCATACACAACTTCCCACTACTATCCTTGATTGGCCCTGATCTTACATTCATCATTCTTTTATTCCTTAAATAGCTATAGAAAGCCTTAGGGTTTACCCTGATCCTGTCCGCCAACAACTTCTCATGTCTCCTCCTGGCTCTTCTGAGCTCTCTCTCTCTTTAGGTCTTTCCTGGCTACCTTGTAACTCTCAAGTGCCCTAACTGAACCTTCACATCTCACCCTAACATAAGCCGCCTTCTTCCTCTTGACCAGAGATTCCACCTCCTTCGTAAACCACAGCTCCCGTGCTCTATAGCTTCCCTGCCTGACAGGTACATACTTCTCTGGGACACACAGGAGCTTTTCCTTGACAACAAAATGTGAGGCTGGATGAACACAGCAGGCCAAGCAGCATCTCAGGAGCACAAAAGCTGACGTTTCGGGCCTAGACCCTTCATCAGAGAGGGGGATGGGGTGAGGGTTCTGGAATAAATAGGGAGCGGGGGAGGCGGACCGAAGATGGAGGGAAAAGAAGATAGGTGGAGACAGTAGAGGTAGGGAGGGGATAGGTCAGTCCAGGGAAGACTGACAGGTCAAGGAGGTGGGATGAGGTTAGGTAGATGGAGGTGCGGCTTGGGGTGGGAGGAAGGAATGGGTGAGAGGAAGAACAGGTTAGGGAGGTGGAGACAGGTTGGACTGGTTTTGGGATGCAGTGGGTGGAGGGGAAGAGCTGGGCTGGTTGTGTGGTGCAGTGGGGGGAGGGGACGAACTGGGCTGGTTTAGGGATGCAGTTGGGGAAGGGGAGACTTTGAAACGGGTGAAATCCACATTGATACCATTAGGCTGCAGGGTTCCCAGGCGGAATATGAGTTGCTGTTCCTGCAACCTTCGGGTGGCATCATTGTGGCACTGCAGGAGGCCCATGATGGACGTGCCATCTAAAGAATGGGAGGGGGAGTGGAAATGGTTTGCGACTGGGAGGTGCAGTAGTTTGTTGCGAACCGAGCAGAGGTGTTCCACAAAGCGGTCTCCAAGCCTCTGCTTGGTTTCCCCAATGTAGAGGAAGCCACACTGGGTACAGTGGATGTAGTATACCACATTGGCAGATGTGCAGGTGAACCTCTGCTTAATGTGGAATATCATCTTGGGGCCTGGGATAGGGGTTAGGGGGGAGGTGTGGGGGCAAGTGTAGCATTTCCTGCGGTTGCAGGGGAAGGTGCCGGGTGTGGTGGGGTTGGAGGGCATTGTGGAGCGAACAAGGGAGTCACGGAGAGAGTGGTCTCTCCGGAAAGCAGACAGGGGTGGGGATGGAAAAATGTTTTGGGTGGTGGGGTCGGGTTGTAGATGGCGGAAGTGTCGGAGGATGATGCGTTGTATCCGGAGGTTGGTGGGGTGGTGTGTGAGAATGAGGGGGATCCTCTTTGGGCGGTTGTGGCGGGGGCAGGGTGTGAGCGACATGTTGCGGGAAATATGGGAGACGCGGTCGAGGGCGTTCTCGATCACTGTGGGGAGAAAGTTGTGGTCCTTGAAGAACTTGGACATCTGGGATGTGCGGGAGTGGAATGTCTTGTCGTGGGAGCAGATGCGGCGGAGGCGGAGGAATTGGGAATAGGGGATGGAATTTTTGCAGGAGGGTGGGTGGGAGGAGGTGTATTCTAGGCAGCTGTGGGAGTCGGTGGGCTTGAAATGGACATCAGTTACAAGCTGGTTGCCTGAGATGGAGACTGAGGGGTCCAGGAAGGTGAAGGATGTGCTGGAGATGGCCCAGGTGAACTGAAGGTTGGGGTGGAAGGTGTTGGTGAAGTGGATGAACTGTTCGAGCTCCTCTGGGGAGCAAGAGGCGGCGCTGATACAGTCATCAATGTACCGGAGGAAGAGGTGGGGTTTGGGGCCTGTGTAGGTGTGGAAGAGGGACTGTTCCACGTAACCTACAAAGAGGCAGGCATAGCTGGGGCCCATGCGGGTGCCCATGGCCACCCCCTTAGTCTGTAGGAAGTGGGAGGAGTCAAAAGAGAAGTTGTTGAGGGTGAG
Source organism: Stegostoma tigrinum (assembly GCF_030684315.1). Classification (NCBI taxonomy): domain Eukaryota; kingdom Metazoa; phylum Chordata; class Chondrichthyes; order Orectolobiformes; family Stegostomatidae; genus Stegostoma; species Stegostoma tigrinum. The sequence continues at coordinate 155,450,931 of NC_081355.1, forward strand.
GACGAGTTCGGCTAGGCGGATGAGGGTGTCGGTGGAGGGGGACTGGTCGGGCCTGCGGGACAGGAAGAAGCGGAGGACCTTGAGGCCATCTGCATGCAGAATGCAGGTGTATAGGGACTGGGCGTCCATGGTGAAGATGAGGTGTTGGGGGCCAGGGAATTGGAAGTCCTGGAGGAGGTGGAAGGCGTGGGTGGTGTCACTGACGTAGGTGGGGAGTTCCTGGACCAAAGGGGAGAAAATGGAGTCCAGATAGGTGGAGATGTGTTCGGTGGGGCAGGAGCAGGCTGAGACGATTGGTCGACCAGGGCAGGCAGGTTTGTGGATTTTGGGAAGGAGATAGAAACAGGCCATGCGGGGTTGGGGAACGATGAGGTTGGAGGCTGTGGGTGGGAGGTCCCCTGAGGTGATGAGGTCCCCTGACGTGATGAGGTCATGAATGGTGTTGGAGATGATGGTTTGGTGCTCGGGTGTGGGGTCATGATCGAGGGGGCGGTAGGAGGATGTGTCGGAGAGTTGGCGTCTGGCCTTGGCGATGTAGAGGTCAGTGAGCCATACTACCACTGCGCCACCCTTGTCTGCGGGTTTGATGGTGAGGTTGGGGTGGGAGCGGAGGGCTGCCCGTTCTGCGGGGGAGAGGTTGGAGTGGGTGAGTGGGGTGGAGAGGTTGAGGCGGTTAATGTCTCGACGGCAGTTGGAGATGAAGAGGTCGAGGGAGGGTAGGAGGCCTGGGGGTGGTGTCCAGGAGGAGGACTTGTGTTGGAAGCGGGTGAAGGGGTCAGTGGAGGGAGGGTGAGGTTCCGGGTTGAAGTAGGTGTGGAGGTGAAGGCAGCGGAAAAACTGCTCATGTCCAAACATGACTGGTATTCGTTGATGTGTGGTTGTAGGGGGACAAAGGTGAGCCCCTTGCTAAGGACTGACTGTTCGTCCTCAGTCAGTGGGAGGTCTGGGGGGATGGTGAAGATTCGGCAGGGCTCAGGGTGGCTGTCTCCTCTGGGGTTGCTGGCTGTGGAGGTTGTGGGCGGAGCGATGAGGTCGTCGGCCGTGGGCGGGGTTCCGTCTACATCGCCGTGGGCGGGGTTCCGTCGGCCCTGGGCGGGGTTCCGTCTACGTCGTCTGTGGGCGGGGTTCCGTCGGCGGTGGGAGTGTTGGAGTGGGCGGCAGCGATGGCTGCGGTGAGGGTGACTGCGACGAGAGTGACTGCAGCAGCGGTCCCGTAAGTGGTGTGGCCGGCGGAGGCGGATGTGACGTCATTGGTGGGGTCTCTGGCCATGTCCTCGTGGTCAATGGCGGCGGGTGCGTGGTGGGGGAGGGGCAGGGACAGACTCTGGATTTGGGAGGCGCAGGAATCCTCTGGTGGGTAGCAGGGGCCAGTGAGTTGGTTGTACTTACGATTTTTGGTGTCCAGTAAAGCTGAGTGGAACTGGGTGTTCAGTCTGTGGATCCTGCGGAGGATAAAAAACAGCAGGGGTCCTTTGCAGGTCTGGGAGAAGGGAGGCTCTGAGCTGGGGCAGGCTGGATTGCAGTGTGTGGAGGTGCTGGCGCAAGGCTGCGAGTGTCTGTTTCAGGACTTGCAGGGAGAAACGATTCTGAAGGGTCTGAATATTCTGGGTGTAGAGGTGGTCACGGTTGGGACCAAATTGGGAAGGCTGAAATGTGGACTGTAGTCCCTTGGGGATGATCCAGTTCCGTAGGCAGGTGCTGAGGAAGGTGATGTAACTGTGGTACCTGGTTTGCTTCAGGACATGGTCGAGCAGTTTCAAGGCTGAAGAGATTACAAGAGAGTTGCAATGGGAGAGAGATTCCCTGAGGTTGGTCCCGAGGGAGGAGGGTAACTTCTTCAGGTTAGGCATCCCTGGAAGAGGCTTCGCAGTGAGGTTAAAATAGTATCAGAGATAATGGGAACTGCAGATGCTGGAGAATTCCAGGATAATAAAATGTGAGGCTGGATGAACACAGCAGGCCAAGCAGCATCTCAGGAGCACAAAAGCTGACGTTTCGGGCCTAGACCGTTCATCAGAGAGGGGGATGGGGTGAGGGTTCTGGAATAAATAGGGAGAGGGGGGGAGGCGGACCGAAGATGGAGAGGAGAGTATAGGTAGGGAGGGGATAGGTCAGTCCAGGGAAGACGGACAGGTCAAGGAGGTGGGATGAGGTTAGTAGGTAGGAGATGGAGGTGCGGCTTGGGGTGGGAGGAAGGGATGGGTGAGAGGAAGAACAGATTAGGGAGGCAGAGACAGGTTGGACTGGTTTTGGGATGCAGTGGGTGGAGGGGAAGAGCTGGGCTGGTTGTGTGGTGCAGTGGGGGGAGAGGACGAACTGGGCTGGTTTTGGGATGCAGTTGGGGAAGGGGAGATTTTGAAACTGGTGAAGTCCACATTGATACCATTGGGCTGCAGGGTTCCCAGGCAGAATATGAGTTGCTGTTCCTGCAACCTTCGGGTGGCATCATTGTGGCACTGCAGGAGGCCCATGATGGACATGTCATCTAAAGAATGGGAGGGGGAGCTTTTCCTTGAATAAGCTCCACATTTCGAATGTGCCCATCCCCTGCAATTTCTTTCCCCATCCTATGCTCCCTAAATCTTGCTTAATCTCATCGTAGTTGCCTCTCCCCCAGCTATAACTCTTGCCCAGTGGTATACACCTATCCCTTTCCATCACTAAAGTAAACATAACAGAATTGTGATCACTATCACCAAAGTGCTCACCTACTTCCAAATCTAACACCTGGCCAGGCTCATTACCCAGTACCAAATCTCATGTGGCTTTGCCCCTTGTTGGCCTATCTACATACTGTCAGGAAGTCCTCCTGCACACACTGGACAAAAACTGACCCATCTATAGTACTCGAACTATAGTGTTCCCAGTTAATATTTGGAAAGTTGAAGTCCCCCATACAACTACCCTGTCTCTCTCACTCCTATTGAGAATCATCTTTGCTATTCCGTTCCTTTAAATATCTGGGACTATTCGGAGGCCTATAGAAAACTCCCAACATGGTGACCTCCCCTTTCCTGTTTCTAACCCCAGCCCATACATCCCCAAACATCCTTTCTGCAACTGTAATACTGTCCTTGACCAACAATGCCACACCTCCGCCCCTTTTACCATCTTCTCTGTTCTTACTGAAACATCTAAATCCCGGAACCTGCAACAACCATTCCTTTCCCTGCTCTATTCATGTCTCCGAAATGGCCACAACATCAAAGTCCCAGGTACCAACCCATGCTGCAAGTTCACCCACCTTATTCCAGATGCTCCTGGCATTGAAGTAGACACACTTCAAACCAACTTCTTGCTTGCCGGTGCCATCTTGCGTCCCTGAAGCTTTATTTCGGACCACCCTACTCTCAACCCTTTTATATACTCGAACTACAATTTTGGTTCCCATCCCGTTGCTGAATTAGTTTAAACCCACCCGAATAGCCTTAGCGAATCCCACCGCCCCGCCCCCCCCCCCCCCCCCCAAAGGATATCGGTACCCCTCTGGGTCAGGTGAAGACCATCTTGCTTGTAGAGGTCCCACCTACCCCAGAAAGAGCCCCAATTATCCAAGAATCCAAAAGCCTCCCTTCTGCACCATCCCTGTAGCCACGTGTTCAACTCCTCTCTCTCCCTATTCCTCCCCTCATTAGCACGTGGCACGGGCAACAAACCAGAGACAACAACTCTGTTCGTCCTAGCTCTCAGCTTCCATCCTAGCTCCCTGAATTTCTGCCTTTAAATCCCAATCTCTCTTCCTACCTATGTCGTTGGTGCCTATGTGGACCATGACTTGGGGCTGCTCCCCCTCCCTCCCCCTTAAGGATCCCAAAAACACGATCAGAGGCATCACGAACCCTGGCACCTGGGAGGCAACACACCAACCATGAGCGCCTCTCGTCCCCACAGAACCTCCTGTGAGTCCCCAATGACTACTACTCTGCTCCTCTTTCCCACTTCCCTTAGCAGCAGGGACAGATTCTGTGCCAGAGACCTGTGCCCCACTGCTTTCCCCTGGTAAGTTGTTCTCTTTCTTCAACTCCCCCCCCCACCCACCCCACAGTATCCAAAACGTTATACTTATTGTTGAGGGGATCCCTGCACTGCCTGCCGGTTCGCTTTCCGTCCCCTGGCTGTAACCCATCTGCCTTTTTCTTGTACCTGAGGAGTGACTACCTCCCTGTAACTCCTCTCAATAACCTCCTCTGCCTCTCGAATGATCCGAAGTTCATCCAGCTCCAGCTCCAGTTTTCAAGAGGCTGGAGTTGGGTGCACTTCCCGCAGATGTAGTCAGCAGGGACACTAGTGGTGACTCTTACCTCCCACATTCTGCAGGAGGAACATTCAACTGCCCTGACCTCTGTTCCCATTATTCTAAATTCCCCAAGAGACTGATGAAAAATCAAGAATAAAAAATAAACTAGTTACCTTTCCAATCTGGCACACAGAACCTTTTTTTGGTTAGAGGAAGATGGGTGGGAGACACTACCAGAGTAGTGTTTTGGGTAACACAACCACACAAATATATTACCTCACTTACTCAGCAGTCCCGTGTCTGCTCCTGCTCAGTGTACGCTGTGCCTATTCACTAAGTTTTTAAAACAGTGCCTCACCTTCCTGGCAGCTACCTGGTCGGCGCTCTGCCCCTGCTCCTCCTGCTGCTGGAACAAAAAAATTCACTTGGTCATCCCGTAAACTAGTTCTGGTGGATTCCAGTGAGAACTTTCAAGGACAGGGGCATTTGTGATCAAGATGAGAAGCCGTGTTGGTGTACGGTCTTGCCTAGTGTCAGTTTAGACTTCTACAGGGTTTCCAGTTGATCTGCACATCCTGGTGCAGCCATTCTGAGGACAAGGGCAGCTAAAGGTGAAGATGCTTTATACCCACCTGATGGACAGTTGAAAGCCTTTTGAGGCCAAAGCAAGTCCCAAGTAGAGGTTGTTTTTGTCAAGGTGAATTTCACTCTTTTAGGTTGCATCGACTCGTTCCTCCTGGATTCACATGGAGGGAAGCTTCGGCTGCAGGGAGGGAGCAGTTGACTACCTTCTCCACCTGTGTAGCACACCCAGATCCCTCTGCCTATCAGTCCTTTTAAAGGTTCTACTATTTACTGTATATTCTATCTGGATTAGACCTTCCAAAGTGCATAACCTCATTTGCTGGATTAAACTCTATCTGCCTTCTCACTGCCCAAGTCACCAATTGATGTATGTTGTGCTGTATCCTCTGACGGTCCTCATTGCTATCTGCAATTCCACCAACCTTTGTGTCATGGACACAGTTACTAATCAGACCAGCTGCACTTTGCTCCAAAATCTAATGGAACACTAGTTCACAGCCCTCCATTCAGAAATGCACCCTTCCACTACTACTGTCTTCTATGGCCAAACCAGTTTTTTTACCCATTTTGCAAGCTCAACTCTGACCTCACGTGGCTTTACCTTCTGTATCAGCCTGCCATGTGGGGCTTGTCAAAGGCCTTACTGAAGTCCATGTAGACAACATCCACTGCCCTACCCTTTATCATTCATGTTCATTGCTTCCTGAAAAAACTCAACCAAGTTAGTGAGACACGACCGCTCCTTCACAAAGCCATGTTGCCTCTCACTAACATGCCGACTGATTTCCAAGTGGGAGTAAATCCTGTCTCGAAGGGTCCTCCCCAATTTCCCTACCACTGATGTAAAGCTCACTGGCCTGTAATTAGCTGGATTATCCCTGCCACCCTCAAACAAAAGAACAACATTGGCTATTCTTCAAACCTCTGGGACCTCCCCTCCCCCCTCAGTATTCTGGAGTATATCCCATTAGGCCATGGGATTTGTCTACCTTAATGTTTTGAGACCCCCAATACCACCTCCCTTTTGGCCTCAATGTGACCCAAACTATCTACATACCCTTCCCCAGACTCATCATCCACCAAGTCCTTCTCCATGGTGAATACTGATACAAAGTACTCACTACTTAAGAACATAAGAACTAGGAGCAGGAGTAGGACATTCGGCCCTTCAAGCTTGCTCTGCCATTCAATGAGATCATGGCTGATCTTTTCGTGGACCCAGATCCACTTAACCACGTTCTCACCGTATCCATCAATTCCTTTATTGTTTTTAAAAAAATCTACCTTTAGCTTTAAAAACTTTGTCAAGTAGCTGCTGCTACTTCAGTGAAGGAATTCCATAGATTAACAACCCTCTGGGTGAAGAAGTTCCTTTTCAATTCAGTCCTAAATCTGCTCCCTCTAATCTTGAGGCTATGCCCTCTTGTCCTAACTTCACGTCACAGGGAACATCTTCTCTATATCTTTGTTATCTATTAGCTTCATAATTTTCTTTCTATAAGATGCCCCCTTAATCTTCTGAATTCCAATGAATATAATCCCGATCTACTCAGTCTCTCCTCATAAATCAACCCCCTCAATTCTCAAATCAACCAAGTGAATCTCCTCTGCACCCCCTCCAGTGCCAGTACATCCTTCCTTGAGTAAGGAGACCAAAACTGCACACAGTACTCTAGGTATGGCCTCACCAGCACCTTGTACAGCTGCAACATCACCTCTCTGCTTTTAAACTCAATCCTGTTAGCAAAGAAGGAAAAAATTCCATTTGCCTTCCTAATTACTTGCTGTACCTGCAGACCAACATTCTATGCTTCATGGACAAGGACACCCAGGTCCCTCTGCATAGCAGCATGATGCAACATTTTACCATTCAACTAATAATCCTTTTTACTGTTGCTCCTACCAAAATGTATGACTTCACATTTATTTACATTGTATTCCATCTGCCAGAACTTTGCCCACTCTCTCAATGTATCTATATTCCTCTGCAAAGTTTCAGTCCTCTGCAGACTTTGCTCTTAGTGTCATCTGCAAACTTTGACACCCAACACGTGGTAGGGTGTCAACTCCAAATCATCTATAGAAATTGTAAATAATTGCGGGCTCAACACAGATCCCTGAGGCACACCACTAGTCACTGCCAGCCAGAATAGCACTCATTTACCCCCACTCTTTGCTTCCTGTTAGTCCACCAATCCTCTATCCATGCTAATATTTTACCCCTAATGCTGTGCTTCCTTAGCTTATGCAGCAGCCTCTTGTGTGGCCCCTTTATTGAAGGCCTTTTGGAAATCCAGGTACACCACATCCACTGGGTCCCCATTATGAGCAAGGTGGACAATGTCTCCATAGAATTCCAAAATATTGGTCAAGCTTGACCTGCCCTTCATGAACCCATGCTGCGTCTGCCCAACGGAACAATTTCTCTCGAGATGCCTTGCTGTTTCTTCCTCAATAATAGTCTCCATCTTCCCCACTGCAGAGGTTAAGCTAACCGCTCTATAATTCCCCATCTTGTGTCTACCTCCCTTTTTAAACAGTGGCGTCACATTTGCTGCTCTCCAATTTGCTGGGAGTGTCCCAGAGTCCAGTGAATTTTGGAAAATTTCTGCCCGTGTACCAGCTTTTTCTCCAGACATCTCATTTAGTACACTGGGATGCATTCCATCAGGGCCAGGAGACTTATCAATCCTTAGCTCCATTAGCTTGCCCAACACTACCTCTTCTGTAATAATGATTGTTCCCAGGTCCTCACCTACCTTCGTCTCTTTGTCAATTATGGGCATGTTATTAGTGTCCTCCGCTGAAGACTGATACATAATACCTGTTCAATGCCTTGGCCATTGTCACCACATCCCATAACTAAATTCCCCTTCTCATCCTCTATAGGGCCAATGTTTACTTTAGCCACTCTTTTTCGTTTTATACATTTATAGAAACTTTTGCTATCTGTCTTTATATTCTGTTAGTTTTTTTTCTCACGTTCTATCCTGCTTTTCTTTATAGCTCTTTTTGTGGCTTTCTGTTGACCTCTAAAGTTTCCCAATCTTCTAGTTTCATGCCGTTTTTGTATGCCTTCTCTTTCAAGTTGATAGCCTCCCTTATTTCCTTAGACACCCATGGCAGATTAATACTTTTCTTATAGTCCTTCCTTTCCACTAGAATATACTTTTGACTGAGCATGTTGAAAAATTGTTTTGAAAGCCCTCCACTGCCCATCATCTGTCCCACCATAAAATCTTTGTTTCCAGCCTACTTTAGCCAAGTCCTCCCTCATTCTATTGTAGTCCCCCTCGTTCAAGCACAGGACCCTGGTATTGAATTTTATCTTCACGTTCTCAATCTGTGTATTCTAAATTGAATCATACTGTGATCACTGCTTCCAAGAGGATCCCTGACTGAGGTCATTAACTATTCGTGTCTCATTACACAGGACCAGACCTAGGATAGCTTGCTCCCTCGTCGGTTCCATTAAAGTTTTCCGGAAAACTATCACGGATATGCTTAACGAACACCTCCTCAAGGCTACCCTGACCGAGCTGGTTCGACCAATCCACATGTAGATTAAAATCAGCCATGATAATTACAGATAATGAGATGTGAGGCTGGATGAACAAAGCAGGCCCAGCAGCATCTAGGGGCACAAAAGCTGACATTTCGGGCCTAGACCCTTCATCAGAGCCCGAAATGTCAGCTTTTGTGCCCCTGTTTCGGGCTCTGATGAAGGGTCTAGGCCCGAAATGTCAGCTTTTGTGCCCCTAGATGCTGCTGGGCCTGCTTTGTTCATCCAGCCTCACATCTCATTATCTTGGATTCTCCAGCATCTGCAGTTCCCATTATCATGATAATTACAGTCCCATTTTTACAGGCATTAGTTATTTCTTTGTTTATTGCCCACCCCAATGTGATGTTATTTGGCCTGTAGACTACGCCTATCAGTGACTTTTTACTCTTGGAATTTCTAATTTTCACCTAAATGGATTCAACCTCGTTCTCCATAGAACCTATATCATCTCTCAGCACCACCCTGATATTGTCCTTGAATTTAAGAGCTATACCACCTCCCTTACTTTCCTGTCTGTCCTTGTACATAGTTTGGTAACCCTGGATATTTAACTCCCAGTGTGGAATTCCCTTTTAGGAGATTTCTACTTGATACAAATGCAATACGCAGACTTCTGTGAATAGCCACAGCTTATTTAAGCAAGTACATGCTTTTGGAGGATCACTTAACAATCTTCACAGGGCTTGGGGAGCCATGTCAGGCGATTCTCTCCAATAAGGGTACCGTCCTCCTTTTATAGGATTTTGCATCACAGTCAGTCATGTATACAAGATACAATTTGTTACTCCCCCATTGTCACATGCCTAGCAACAGTGATAGGTGATGAAAGCCACGTACTAACAGTAGAAGCAAAAGTCAGCTGCCCAAAAACAAGGCATATGGCTAGGTAGCTCCTTACTTCTCAATCGCTGTTTTAGATATTTCTGTATCTTTTTAGCCTTAGTTCAACATTTTCCGAGCAGAATCTCCTTAGATTACCACAGTTTGTCTGTGAGAAGGGGCACCCACGGTGCAGCTTAGCGCCTAATTTCTTACATGTCAGCAGAACAAATGTTAAAGCGTTAATATTTTATTCATAGAACATTCCAGCACAGTACAGGACCTTCGGCCCTCTGATTCCATGATAACCAACTAAATGGGGGCTGAGAAAGGTGCCACCAGCTTATTCATCAATCTTACATCTAGTATCTAAGCAAGTTATTAACACACAACATACAATGATTATAACAAGAATTACCAGCTCATGCATTAGATAGGATCCTCCCAGTAGCCACCCTAACCAGTCATCTCCTTTCTTAGGACCTTGTCTGAAATCATCCAACTGTTTCTGAATAGACTGGATGCTGTGGGTTATGTTGTCTGATTCGTGTGTAACATGGGTGATGTGTTTGTCTCCTCCTACTGTACAACACCCCCACCCCCAAAATTGGGCCAAATGATAATCCATTGCACATCCAGTTTGTTGTGCGTAGAACCTTAACTCTGCCAGTTCCTGATTTAACCACTTCTAGTCCCTGCACTGTGCTGTTTCCCAGGATAGTTCATCTACAAATGAGGTAATTCTGATTCTACATCGCTATTACTCCCGCCGATCCACACAGGGACAGCGGCCCCAGGAACCCGTAGTTAAGGGAAGATCCCAGTGTTACTGGGGCCTTCCAATCGGCACAAAAATCCTCACTAATAGCTCGGGTAACTATTCTGCGGTGGGTGTGCTCTCTCTGTGGGCATGGGGCAGTAAGTAAGTGGTCCTATTGTCCCTGTAGCAAATAGGACAGGGAGAGCCAGGGTGGCTGTGTTTTTTAAAAAAAAAAGTCCTGTTGAGAAGGAACACAAACCCTCTTTTGGCTCGGTAGCATTTGACTGCTTTGTTGCTGGTACTCATGAACTGTTTGTCTCCAGTTTCTTTCCTGGCTGGCATTTTCTCCAGATCTGATCAGTTGTTAATAGTGAAAGGGATAAGACCAGAAGGCAGAGCTGACATGGGTTCTGTTACAATGCCCACAAATGAACTGTCTTCCTACGGTAACATTGAAGCATCTTCCCTCATCACAGGTGCAGGTGAATACTCCACTGCTTGCCTGGCAATGTCTTTGGGCACAAGAGGCATCTGTGGGGACCAAAGCATATGCACAATTCCATCCCCCGTCCTGAGAAACAAAGTGGATAGCTCATGGGATCAGAGCAAATCCTACCATTTCTTCCCTGGGTTCCTGTGCAGTTAGGGGACTGGGATCTGTCTGAACTTCAGCTCTATGCACCATACTGATGTTCCCCTTCTGAGCCTCCTGCTTTGACCCACGCAGGTGGCGTCTGAAGTATCTATGGTGTCTAGGTTAAGGGGGAGTGGGTCCACTCAGGGATCGCTACAAATAACTCCTTTACTGGCTGGGCATGCAAACACATGAGCCTTAGAAAACAGGTTGTCTGCCAGGCCTAATACCACAAAGGTGGCCATGATACCGCAGAGAGCGAGTGCACTCTTCAGGCTATCTGAGGGCCCCATCGTTTCGTCATTCAGATGGATCTGGTGACTCCATCCTCGGACACTGACTGCCGTTGGCATCTGAAGGAGTATTTGGAATGGTCCTTTTCACCTAGGTCCGAGCTTGGAGCGATCCCATTCTTTGATCAGTATGAGGTCTCCCATTTGTAGTCTAGCGGGGTCGTTCTGGTCGTCTGAGCTCTGGTGGTCCGAAGGCGTGCTTTACCTTTGAATGGAGGAACTCTAGAGACTGAGAGCTGCTGGAAGTATCTTTTTGCATTTCCTCTCCCATAATATTTAAGACATGGTGGGCAGGGGGGTCTGTCGGCATCCCAAGGGGTTCGACTGGGGCAGCCATAAATTATTTGTGCGGCTGGCAACCCAGTGGTTGAGTGTGGGGTAATTCTCATGTGATACAGGGTGGCCAAGTGGCTCAGTGGTTAGCACTGCAGCCTCACAGCACCAGGGACCCGGGTTCGATTCCAGCCCCTGGTAACTGTCTGTGTGGAGTTTGCACATTCTCCCCGTGTCTGCGTGGGTTTCCTCTGGGTGCTCCGGTTTCCTCCCACAGTCCAAAGATGTGCAGGCTAGGTGGATTGGCCATGCTAAATTGCCCATAGCGTTCAGGGGGATGGGTCTGGGTGGGATGCTCCAAGGGGTGGTGTGGACTTGTTGGGCCAAAGGGCCTGTTTCCACACTGTAGGGAATCTAATCTAAAGGCAAGACCTTCAACCAATTGAGGCCTGTTTCAGATATTAACTTAGTTATCCTGGTTTTAAGAATCCCGCTCGCCTTTTCCACTATTCCTGCCATCTGGGGGTGGTCGGCACAGTGGAATTGCTGCTGGATATGCAGCACGTCACATGGTTCTCTTGATTTTTCCTACAAAATGGAGGCCACTGTCTGAACCAACCTGTCGAGGTACTCCAAACCTCGGTATGAACTCTGTCAGTAGTAATTTTACCACCATTGAGGCTTTATTAGTGGTTGGAACATATTCATCTGCTAAATACATCAACAATAACAAGACAATCCTGACAGCAATGTATACATGGCAATTCAAAGAAATCAAGCTGAACACACTCCAATGGGCCACCTGCCAAGGGGGTTTTCCCTGTTACGCACCGCGTTCTTGGGCCAGCATTATTTTGCTGACATTGTCAGACGTGACCTGACATGCTTCTGGGCTGCCTCAGCCAATCGGAGGTGCCACCAGGTATGTAGCATGATTATTACTCTCACCCACCTTGGCAAGGAGGGAATCAGTATGAAGACAGTCAATAAGACCATAAGACAGAGGAGTGGAAGTGAGGCCACTGGGCCCATCCACTCCACTCCGCCATTTAATCATGGCTTGATGGGCATTTCAACTCCACTTCCCTGCACTCTTCCCCCTAGCCCTTGATTCCTTGTGAGATCAAGAATTTATCAATCTCTGCCTCGAAGACAATTAACGTCCTGACCTCCACTCTGCTCCGTGGCAATGAATTCCACAAGCCCACCACTCTCTGGCTAAAGAACTATCTCTTCATTTCCGTTTTAAATTTACCCCCCTCAAATTCTAAGGCTGTGCCCACGGGTCCTAGTCTCCCTGCCTAATGGACACAACTTCCCAGCGCCCGCCCTTTCTAAGCCATGCATTACCTTGTAAATTTCTATAAGATCTCCCTCAACCTTCTAAACACTAATGAATACAATCCAAGGATCCTCAGCCATTCATCGTATGTTAAACCTACCATTCTAGGGATCATCTGTGTGAATCTCCACTGGACACGCTTCATAGAACATGGAACAGTACAGCACAGAACAGGCCCTTCAGCCCACAATGTTGTGCCGACCATTGATCCTCATGGGTGCACCCTCAAATTTCTGTGACCATACGCATGTCCAGCAGTCTCTTAAATGACCCCAATGACCTTGCTTCCACAACTGCTGCTGGCAACGCATTCCATGCTCTCACAACTCTCTGCGTAAAGAACCTGCCTCTGACATCCCCTCTATACTTTCCACCAACCAGCTTAAAACTATGACCCCTCGTGCTAGCCATTTCTGCCCTGGGAAATAGTCTCTGGCTATCAACTCTATCTATGCCTCTCATTATCTTGTATACCTCAATTAGGTCCCCTCTCCTCCTCCTTTTCTCCAATGAAAAGAGACCAAGCTCAGTCAACCTCTCTTCATAAGATAAGCCCTCCAGTCCAGGCAGCATCCTGGTAAACCTCCTCTGAACCCTCTCCAAAGCATCCACATCTTTCCTATAATAGGGCGACCAGAACTGGACGCAGTATTCCAAGTGCGGTCTAACCAAAGTTTTATAGAGCTGCAACAAGATCTCACGATTCTTAAACTCAATCCCCCTGTTAATGAAAGCCAAAACACCATATGCTTTCTTAACAACCCTGTCCACTTGGGTGGCCATTTTAAGGGATCTATGTATCTGCACACCAAGATCCCTCTGTTCCTCCACGCTGCCAAGAATCCTATCCTTAATCCTGTACTCAGCTTTCAAATTCGACCTTCCAAAATGCATCACCTCGCATTTAGAGATAATGGGAACTGCAGATGCTGGAGAATTCCAAGATTATAAAATGTGAGGCTGGATGAACACAGCAGGCCAAGCAGCATCTCAGGAGCACAAAAGCTGACGTTTCGGGCCCGAAACGTCAGCTTTTGTGCTCCTGAGATGCTGCTTGGCCTGCTGTGTTAATCCAGCCTCACATTTTATAATCACCTCGCATTTATCCAGGTTGAACTCCATCTGCCACCTCTCAGCCCATCTCTGCATCCTGTCAATGTCCCGCTGCAGCCTACAACAGCCCTCTATACTGTCAACGACACCTCCGACCTTTGTGTCGTCTGCAAACTTGCTGACCCATCCTTCAATCCCCTCATCCAAGTCATTAATAAAAATTACAAACAGTAGAGGCCCAAGGACAGAGCCCTGTGGAACCCCACTCACCACTGACTTCCAGGCAGAATATTTTCCTTCTACTACCACTCGCTGTCTTCTGTTGGCCAGCCAATTCTGTATCCAAGCAGCTAAGTTCCCCTGTATCCCATTCCTCCTGACCTTCTGAATGAGCCTACCATGGGGAACCTTATCAAATGCCTTACTGAAGTCCATAGACACCACATCCACAGCTCGACCCTCATCAACTTTTCTAGTCACATCCTCAAAAAACTCGAAGGTTTGTAAGGCATGACCTACCCTTCTCAAAGCCTTGTTGACTGTATTTGATCAAGCCATGCTCTTCCAGATGGTCATAAATCCTATCCCTCAGAATCCTTTCTAACACCTTGCAGACGACAGACGTGAGACTTACTGGTCTATAATTGCTGGGGATTTTCCTATTTCCTTTCTTGAAGAAAGGAATTACATTTGCCTCTCTCCAGTCCTCAGGTACGACTCCAGTGGAGAGCGAGGATGCAAAGATCTTCGCAAGTGGCGAAGCAATTTCATTTCTCGCTTCCCAAAGCAGCCGAGGACAAATCTGGTCCGGGCCTGGCGACTTGTCAATCTTAATGTTTGACAAAATTTTCAGCACATCAGCTTCCTCTATCTCTATCCATTCCAGCATGCACACCTGCTCTTCAAAGGTTTCATTCACTACAAAGTTCGTTTCTTTCGTAAAGACAGAAGCAAAAAACTCATTTAGGGCTTCCCCTACCTCCTCAGGCTCCACACACAAGTTCCCTATGCTATCCCTGATCGGCCCTACTCTTTCTTTGACCATTCTCTTATTCCTCACATAATTGTAAAATGCCTTTGTGCTTTCCCGGATTCCTTCTGCCAAGCCTTTCTCGTGCCCCCTCCTGGCTCTCCTCAGACCATTTTTGAGCTCCTTCCTTGCCTGCATGTAATCCTCTCTAGCTGAGCTTGATCCTAGCTTCCTCCACCTTATGTAAGCTACCTTCTTCCTTTTCACAAGAAGCTCCACCGCTCTCGTCATCCAAGGTTCCTTTATCTTACCCCTTCTTGCCTGTCTCAGAGGGACATATTTACTCATCACTCCCAACAATTGTTCCTTAAACAGTCTCCACGTGTCTATAGTTCCCTTACCATGGAACAACTGCTCCCAGTCCATGCTTCCTAACTCATGTCTAATCGCATCATAGTTTCCTCTTCCCCAATTAAATATCCTCCCATTTTGCCTAATCCTCTCCTTCTCCATAGCTATGTAGAATGTGAGGCAGTTATGGTCACTATCACCAAAATGCTCTCCCACCACAAGATCTGATACCTGCCCCGGCTCATTTCCGAGCACCAAGTCTAGAATGGCCTCTCCCCTCGTCGGCCTGTCAACGTACTGAGTTAGGAAACTCTCCTGAACACACCTTACAAAAACAGCTCCATTCAAATCTTCTGCTCGAAGCAGGTTCCAATCAATATTGGGAAAGTTAAAGTCACCCATTACAACAACCCTACTGCGTGCACACTTTTCCAAAATCTGCCGACCTATGCTTTCTTCAATCTCCCTGCTGCTATTGGGGGGCCTGTAGTCAACCCCTAACGAGGTGACTGCTCCCTTGCTGTTCCTAATTTCCACCCATACTGACTCAGTAGGCAGATCTTCCTCGACAAAGGAAGCTTCTGTAGCTGTGATACCCTCTCTGATTAGTAGTGCTACACCCCCTCCTCTTTTTTCCCCCCTCCCTATTCTTTTTAAATGTTCTAAACCCTGGAACATCCAGCAACCATTCCTGCCCATGAGAAACCCATGTCTCTGTTATGGCCACAACATCATAGCACCAGGTACTGATCCATGCTCTAAGTTCATCACTTTTATTCCTGATACTCCTTGCGTTAAAGCAAACACACTTTAACGGATCCCTTGGTTCCTTCCCAGGAAAATCCTTCCCACTAGCTGGTCTACCTCTTGCTACTGCCTCACCTGCATCAACGCTCACCTCTGGTATACAGCTCAGGTTCCCACCCCCCTGCCATACTAGTTTAAACCCTCTTGAACTACTCGAGGAAACCTTCCACCCAGGACATTGGTCCCCTTCCAGTTCAGATGCAACCCGTCCTTGTTGTACAGGTCCCACCTTCCCCAGAAGGCATCCCAATTATCTACATATTTGAAGCCCTCCGTCCTACACCAGCTGCGCAGCCACGTGTTAAGCTGCGCCCGCTCCCTGTTCCTCACCTCGCTATCTCGTGGCACTGGTAGTAAACCAGAGAACACTACTCTGTTCGTCCTGCTCTGCAGCTTCCATCCTAACTCCCTGAAATCACTTTTTATATCCTCAATCCTATTTCTGGCTATATCATTTGTGCCAATATGTAACACGATTTCTAGCTGTTCGCCCTCCCCTTTTAGAACCTTATACACCCGATCGGAGACGTCCCGGACCCTGGCACCAGGGAGGCAACGTACCTTCCGGGAGTCCCGTTCCTGACCACAAAATCTCCTGTCGATTCCCCTAACTATCGAGTCCCCTACCACGAGTACTTTTCTATTCTGCCCCCTTCCCTTCTTTGCCACAGTGTCAGGCTCAGTGCCAGAGGGCTGACTACTATGGCTTTCCTCTGGTAGGTCATCCCCCCCAGCAGTATCCAAAACGGTATAGTTATTGCTGAGGGGAATGCCCACAGGGGATCTCTGCACTGTCTGTCTGTCCCCTTTCCTCCCCCTAACTGTAACCCATCTATCCTCGTCCTGAGCCTTAGGAGTGACCAACTCCCGATAACTCCTCTCAATTACCCCCTCTGCCTCCCGAATGATCCGTAGTTCTTCCAGCTCCAGCTCCATTTCCCTAACACGGTTTTCAAGGAGCTGTAGTTGGGTGCACTTCCCGCAGATGTCGCCAGCGGAGACGTGTGCCACATCTCCCAACTGCCACATTCTGCAGGAGGAGCAAGCAACTGCCCTAGCATCCATACCCCACTTATCTGAACACCCACTCAATACTGAAGTAGAAAGCTTACGTCAAGTAATAATAACAAATTAATAACAAACTTATATTCAATAGAGAAAGTTTAGAATGAGCCTTAGCTTATTAACTAGGTTAGAGGAGGAGGGCGGGTGCCAGTATCACCTTCCTGAGGTGTGGGCCCCAAAATTGGACACAGTGTTCTAAATGGGCCCTAACTAGAGCTTTATACACTGTCAGGAGCATGTCGCTGCTTTTATATTCCAGCCCTCTTAGAACAATACAGCACGGAACAGGCCCTTCGGCCCTCATTGCGCCAACCTGTCAACTAATCTAAGCCCCTCCCCCTACACTATCCCATCATCCATCTGCTTATCCAAGGACTGTTTAAATGCCCCTAATGTGGCTGAGTTAATGACATTGGCAGGCAGGGCATTCCACACCCTTACCACTGAGTAAAGAACCTGCCTCTGACATCTATCGCCGCTCAATTTGTAGCTATGCCCCCTCGTACAAGCTGAAGTCATCATCCTCAGAAAAAGACTCTCACCGTACACCCTATCTAACCCTCTGATCGTCTTGTATGTCTGTATTAAATCCCCTCTTTGCTGCCTCCTCCCCAATGAGAACAGACCCTAGGTCCTCAGCCTTTCCTCATAAGTCCTTCACTCCAGACCAGGCAACATCCTTGTGCTCCTGGGATGCTGCTTGGCCTGCTGTGTTCATCCAGCCTCACATTTTATTGTCTTGGAATTCTCTAGCATCTGCAGTTTCCATTATCTCTAACATCCTGGTAAATCTCCTCTGCACCTTTTCCAATGCTCCAACATCCTTCCTGTAATGGGGCGACCAGAACTGCATGCAATATTCCAAATGAGGCCGCACTAGCGTTTTGTACAGTTTCAGCATGATATCATGGCTCCGGAACCCAATCCCTCTACCAATAAAACCTAATGCACCGTAAGCCGCCTTAACAGCACTATCAACCTGGGTGGCACTCCACTGCCTCATCTGAACCATCTCATCTAATTGTCACAAGCCTCCCTGTTCTGCTTAACAAGAGATACGATTTCTTTAGTAAACCGCAGTTCCCTTACCTTTATCGCTTCCTCCCTGCCTGACAGGGACATACCTATCATGGACATGCAATATCTGTTCCTTAAACCAGCTCCACGTTGTCCCCATTCCCTGCTTTTTTCCTACCTCACTCTATGCCTCCTAAGTCTTGCCTAATCGCATTATAATTTCCCTTCACCCTTGCATTTCCCTCTATCACTCTTGCCCTGTGGCATGTTCCTATTCCAGTGAGTTTTCAGAAGACTTGTAGCTCTGGTTGAGGTTCTGGATGTAAGTTTGCTCGCTGAGCTGAAAGGGTCATTTTCAGACGTTTTGTCACCATTCTAGGTAACATCGGCGAGAGTCTGGTGAAGCGCTGGTGTTATGTCCCGCTTTCTATTTATCTGGTTAGGTTTCCTTGGGTTGGTGATGTCATTTCCTGTTCTTTTTCTCAGGGGATGGTAGATTGGCTCCAAGCCAACGTGTTTGATGGAGTTCCGGTTGGAATGCCATGCTTCTAGGAATTCTCGTGCATGTCTCTGTTTGGCTTGTCCTAGGGTGGATGTGTTGTCCCAATCAAAGTGGTGTCCTTCCTTATCTGTATGTAAGGATACGAGTGATAGTGGGTCATGTTGTTTTGTGGCTAGTTGATGTTCATGTATTCTGGTGGCTAGCTTCCTGCCGGTTTGTCCAATGTAGTGTTTGTCACAGTTCTTGCAAGGTATTTTGTAGATAACGTTCGTTTTGCTCGTTGTCTGTATAGGGTCTTTTAAGTTCATTAGCTGCTGTTTTAGTGTGTTGGTGGGTTTGTGGGCCACCCTGATGCCAAGAGGTCCGAGTAGTCTGGCAGTCATTTCCGAGATGTCTTTGTGGGGGAGTGGTTACGGTTTCTGGGCATGTTTTGTGTTTTTGTTTGGGTTTGTTGCTAGAAATCGGCAGACTGTGTTGATTGGGTATCCGTTTTTTTTGATACATGAGCATCAACCTTAAGGTTAGAGGTGGTGGGTGGGAGGGAGACCCTACGGTGTAGGGCCTCGGGTTTAGAATGCACCCACTTAAAAACAATCACTCACCTTCCCAGCAAGCTCCACTTCTTCCTCTCTCTGCTCCCACTCTTCCTGCCGCCCGAATCAAAAAAAAAAATTTAGTCACCTACCCGGCAGCCCTTGGTCCTCGCTCCACAACTGCCGTCGTGAAACTGACGTTACGAATACTATGAGCCTTTGGGTAAAGTGCCTTAAGAAAGTTAGCATTATCATTATTAGAGATATTGGAAATCATAAGATGTCCTAAGTTATCCATCCTTTTTGCTGCATTCCTAGTCTGCCTCGAGCTTAAACCCATCTGCGTACACATGCTGTCCTGTTGCTTGTCTTTCCATTTAACTCCATATTCCCTGTTGCTTTCACTTTCCCTTCACCCTGACTCTCAAGTTTCAAGTCCTAACTGACCACCCAATTTATCCTTTCTCGCTAGAACACGAAGCATTGGTAACAACGCATCAGGTATATAGACTTGGCCGACTGGAGTGATCCAGAGACCTCGTGATGCAGAGTGCGAACCCCCATGTGTCCTCCATATTTCTTTTGAGTCAGGGTGTCCCCCTCTAAACGCTGCACCATGACAATGTCTGTCTGGTATGGCCGTTGTTCGAGGCAGGTGAGCAATTTTACGTCTGCCAGATCATAGAGGACACAATAGAATTGTGTGCCGTTGCAATGTCTTTGGCAGCTTGATCAGCTTTGGCATTGCCTTTGCTGTTATCCGTATTATCCATTACATGAGCTGTATGTTTATGGCCAATTGCTGGAGGAGGAGGATGGCTTTGAGGAGATTGTGGGCGTATAGTGAGTTCTGAATAGGTGTCCCTGAGTCCACATATATATTTACTGCTTTTCCTGTAGCCAGGGTATAAGCCCGTGTTAAAGCAAAGAACTCTGCTTTCTGAGCAGGTACTGGAGGATTGAAAGAGGCTGATTCTAAAGTGATTGTGTGGTTCACAATTGCATATCCTGAAATGGGAACGCCAAAAGGTGATATCGAAGAACTGCGGCCCACAAAGAGGGCAAGGTTTGATTGTGGATAATGGGGCTTCTGAAAGGTCCGGTTGAGGGGAGGCTAACAAGTGGTTGTACAAAAGGCGATCATGTTGTGAGGGGGGGGGGGGGGTGTCTCTAGGAGCTCTTCTGGTGTGGGGTGTGGTACTCTGGAAGGTCACTAGGTTGATAGTTGAGTAGTAAAAGAAAGTTAGGGGGTTATTAAGAGCAACTTCAGTGACTGAGTTGTGCCTGTGTCAGATGTTGGATCTGATGGGAAGTCAGGAGGGCTACAATAGCATAGGACAAATAGACCATCAGGGGTTGCTGGAGAGTAATATCAGAAGCGGCCGTTACAAGGGAGTAGATAGTTGGAAGACTTTGTGAGCGAGGTGGGAGACCCATGGCTACAGGGTCGAGGAGTAGGCCACTAGTGTCCTGCGATCCTGGTGGGTTTGGGTTAACACAGCGGTTGCACAGTCCTCCAGGATACTGGCATACCACTGGAAGAGCCTGTCATACAAGGGTCTGCTGAGTGCTGGGGCACTGACAATGGCTATTTTTAACTCAGTGAAGGCTGACCTTTGCTCTACCGATAGGAACTGCCCCAGCAAAGGCCACCCAATCATGTCCCAAATGGGCCTTCCATCTGGGTTCCTCACTGGGGGTCAATGCCGTACCGTACAGACTGAAAAGATCCTGAGGTATGGCCTGATACATTTGGATTGTCCTGTAACGTTTTGTCAGTTTGGGGCCTGAGCCATGATGAAACACATCTCTTGAGGTTTTCAGGCTGTGTAAATCTGCATGGTGGCCTGGCCTCCCTGTCCAGGGTTTGGGTTAGGGACTGTCTGCGTAGGGAACTGTCTTTGTCCGTGTTTTATGGGAACCCTTTCCCTTTCTTCTTTGGTAAGAATTACTGTATTTGACCGGTCCCTCTGTAACCTCGCCGGACCACTGTTCGTTTTCAGGGCCATAATGTTGAGGCTCGTCATGTTGACTGCTACTGTCTGTATCAGTATTCTAGGATAAATTGTTCTACTGAGTTTTGAGAAGATTTGTAGCTCAGGTTGAGTTTCTGGATGTAAGTTTGCTTGCTGAGCTGGAAGGTTCATTTTCAGATGTTTTGTCACTCTGTTTTTGAAATAATATACTTTATTCATAGAATGTACAAAAAATAAAAATAAAACATTTTATACACCTACCCAGTCATGCAAGCCGTTCCAGGTTACCCAGGGGGTACATACACCAACTAAAGGCAAAAACAAAGCAAAGAAAATATCCCGGCAGTCGTCTCCCCGCACAGTCCCTGTTGGCCCCCTGACCAGTTGGGGAAGGTGCCAGCTGGGCCCAGTTACCAGATAGGGTCCTTTTCCCCTATTCTGGACGAGGGGTTTCATGCCGTGGTCTTTCCCCACCATGCCTTGGTGGCGGCTGTCCCAAACGTTAGCGCATCCCTCAGCACGTAGTCCTGGACCTTGGAGTGCACCAGTCTGCAACATTCGGTCGGGGTCAGTTCTTTCAGCTGGCAGACCAGCAAGTTGCGGGCAGACCAAAGAGCATCTTTCACCGCATTGATGGTCCTCCAGGCGCAGTTGATGGTCTTGGTGTGCGTCCCGGGAAACAGCCCGTAGAGCACGGAGTCCCGTGTCACGGAGCTGCTTGGGATGAACCTTGACAAATACCACTGCATCCCCCTCCAGACCTCCTGCGCATAGGCACACTCCAGAAGGAGGTGATACAGTCTTATCCCCACCGCCCGCAGCCGCCTTGAGGGGCAGCGTGCAGTGGCACAGAGATTCCGGGCGTGCATAAAGGATCTCACTGGCATAGCCCCTCTCACCGCCAGCCAAGCAATGTCCTTGTGCTTGTTTGAAAGTTCTGGTGATGAGGCATTCTGCCAAACGACTTTGGCAGTCTGCGTGGGGAACCACACGACGGGATCCACCCTCTCCTTTTCCCGAAGGGTCTCGAGGATACTACGTGCTGACCACTGCCTGACGGCCTTGTGGTCAAAGGTGTTTCCTTTCAAAAATTTCTCCACGAAGGACAGGTGGTACAGGACGGTCCAACTACTCGGACCGTTCCGCGGCAACGAGGCCAGGACCATCCTTCGCAACACCGGGGACAGGTAGAACCTCAGTAAGCAGTGACACTTGGTGTTTGCGTACTGAGGATCTACGCACAGCTTGATGCAGCCGCACACAAAGGTAGCCGTCAGGGCGAGGGTGGCGTTCGGTACGTCCTTTTCCCCCATTTTCTAGGTCTTTGTACATGGTGTCCCTGCGGACCCGGTCCATCCTCGACCCCCAAATGAAGTGGAAGATGGCCCAGGTGACCGCAGCGGCGCAGGTCCAGGGAATAGGCCAGGCCTGCGCCACATACAACAGTACTGAAAGCCCCTTGCATCTGACAACCAGGTTCTTACCCGTGATGGAGAGGGACCGGAGCGTCCACCTGCCCAGCTTCTGCTTCAGTTTGGTGATATGCTCCTCCCAAGTCTTAATGCACGCCCCAGCTCCACCGAGCCAAACACCCAGCACCTTCAGGTAGTCCTGAAGGTGAAGGGGATGAAGGAGCGGTCGTCCCAGTTCCCGAAGAACATGGCCTCGCTCTTACCCCTATTCACTTTGGCACCCGAGGTGGATTCAAACTGGCCGCAGATGTCCAACAGCCTCCTCACCGACTGACAATGGGTGCAGAAGACGGCGACGTCGTCCATGTACAGGGAAGTCTTGACCTGAAGGCCTCCGCTGCCTGGGATAGTCATGCCCTTCAGGCTCACGTCCTTCCCCATGGATGTGGCGAAGGGCTCCACACAGCACACGAACAAGGCAGGAGAGAGCGGGCAGCCCTGGCTGGCTCCAGATCTGATCGGAAAACTGTCCGATTCCCATCCGTTAATCGAGGCTGCACTAACTATGTTGTAGAGCAGCCGGATTCAATTGCAGATACCCTCCCCGAACCCCAATTTAGGGGGGATGTCCCACATGTAAGCATGAGAGACCCTGTTGAAGGCCTTCTCCTGGTCCAGGCTGACGAGCCAGGTGACCACCCATCTGTCCTGCACGTAGGCGATCGTATTCCTGCTGAGTGTGAGGCTCTCGGCGATTTTCCTACCTGGCACAGCACCGGTTTGGTCAGGGTGAATCACTGACTCCAGGACAGACCTGACCCGGTTGGCTATGACCTTGGCCAGGATTTTGTAGTCCACGTTCAATAGTGAAATGGGACGCCAATTCTTAATTTCTTCCCTCTCCCCCTTCCTCTTGTAAATGGGGGTAATGATGCCCTTCCTCATGGACTTGCACATTTCCCCTGCCCAAAGCGCACTATCGTACACCTCCAGCAGGTCCTGGCCAACCAGGTCCCACAGAGCGGAATAGAGCTCGACTGGTAAGCCGTCGCTCCCGGGAGTCTTATTCCTTTCCAAGGACTTGAGGGCTCTGGTTAGCTCGTCCAAGGATATCAGCTGGTCCAGCCACTCCCTCGTGCCGTCGTCTAAGACCTCTCTGATAGACGACAGGAACGACTGAGGCCGTGCTGTCCATGGGCTTCGCATCGTACAGTCCGGCACAGAAGGATCTGCTGATCCTCAATGTTGGGCCAAGACAATGTCACCAAGCCGTCGTCCTCCTTCAGCTGGCTAAGCACAGAGCTCTCTTTGCGCACCTTCTGAAAGAAGAAATGTGAGCACGTCTCGTCCTGCTCCACAGAGGGGACCCTGGACTGGAAGGTTATCCTGGAAGCCTCCGTGGCGAAGAGCGAGGCTTGCTGGCCCCTCACCTCGCGGAGGTCCTCCGTGACATTGACCCCCATCGACTGCAGAAGGAGCAGGTTCTGCATCCATTTCTGGAGTCGTGACAGCTTTCCCCGCCTCTCTCTCGCCTTCTGAATACCTCTGAGGACAAAGAACCTCTGTTCTCCTTCACCGTCTCCCACCAGTCACCCGGAGGCTTGGGGGGGGGGGGGGGGGGGGGGCGGGGGGGCGGGGGGTTTGGCGGTTTTCCAACCGGCGTACTCCCTCTTAAGCTCCTCGACGTTCTCTGGGGTCAGAGTCGTGTTGAGCTTCCATGTCCCCTTACCGGCCTGCTGGTCGTCCTGTAAGTGACAGTCGGCCAGCAGGAGGCAGTGGTCAGAGGAACACCGGCTCAACGCTGGTGCACCTGACCGAGAACGCCCGTGACACAAACAGGAAGTCTATCCTTGAGCGGATACACCTGGTCGTGGCCAGACAGGTCTATCTGCACTGCACTCCATCTGCAGGGGTGCTGAAGACGTCGAGCAGCTTGTTGTCCTTCACCGTGCCCATCAGGAATCTGGACGTGACGTCCAGTTGACTCCCCCCACCCGCTGTCCCCTCGCCGGATCTTCCATCTGTATCGATGCAGTTGAAGTCTCCGCCTAGGATGACCGGCCTGGACGTAGCCAGCAGGGGTGGAAGCCGCTGCAGGACGGCCAACTGCTCACTCCGTACCGCTGGGGCGTACATGTTGATCAGCCTCAGGAGCCGTTCCTGTAGGTGACATCAGCCACTAGGAGGCACCTCCCCCCACCCCCCACCCCCCCCACCCCCCCCCCCCAACGACCACCTGAACTTGAGATGGTGAAGTTGTGCCCCCGCAGAGGAATAGCCAGGCCCGAGGAACGACAGTCATTACCCCCCGACCAGATCAAAGGCCCACGGGTCTAGGTGCCCAACCATTTTCCATACCTGCTGAGGTGCGGTATCCTGCACTCCTGCAGCAACAGGAGCTCTGCCTTGACGGTCAGGTAGGCCAACGTGGACACATCTTGCAGTGGACTTGCTGCGCACATTAACGCTTGCAACTCGTACCCCCGTTGTAGGCAGTGATCGCAGTACCCTCCGAGTCCAAGGTTCAGCCCTTCCATCTGTCCCTTCATGCCCATTGCCGGGCGAACTGCTGACACGCTCTCTGGGCTCAGGAAACCATCTGTGCTGGCTTCTGGGTGGCATCCCGCCTCCCCCCCTCCCCCGCCCCGGGGTGTACGGAGGCAGGGAAGTCCGGCTCTGGGTCAGGTTGGGGGCACGTTGTTTCCTGCTTCCCGCCTGCAGGTTCCAGGGGGCCCTCCAAGGCCCCAGTGGCTGGGTGTCGGAGGGAACCTCAGGACACCTTCCGTCCCTTGGATAGCCGGGCTGCTGCGTCTTCAGCTTCTGCTTTGGGCGGGCTTCCTCCGAATCCCCCTCGTCAGAGGAGCTCTTATAGGACCCCCCGCCCCCCAGCTGCCTCTTCCCGCCTGATGGTTGTGGAGCTGGGGCCCTCCGGCGCGCCTTCCTCCTCGCCTTCCGGACCATTGTCCACTCCCCTGGGTCACCTGTCGCTTCCTCCATCGACTCCGGGTTGTCGGGGGTGGGGAGCGGAGCCTGCAGGGGCACTTTGCTGTCCTCGCGTCCATCCTGCTAGGCTGGTCCCTCCTGCACACTGCGGAGGGGCGGGGGGGGGGGGGGCAGCGGGCGGTGTCCTTGCAGGGGCCTGGTGTCTTCCTTTCCTCCGCGGCTGGGGGTGGGGGGGTGGGGGTTGCACCGCATTGCCCCTGCTGGCGACCTGGGCGTAGGTGGTCCCCCGCCGCGGGCATGCCCTATAGATGTGGCTTGCTTCCCTGCAAAGGTTGCAGCTTTTTTCCTTTGGGCAATCCTTTGCAAGGTGTCCCTCCTCCCTGCAGATGGTGGCTTTGCAGTCGGCCGCCACGTGACCTGACCTACCACAGGCATGACCGACTTTAGGTTGCCCTGCATAGGTCAGGTAGCCCTTGCTCCCGCCGATCGTGAAGCTGGATGGTGGGTGTAAGATGTTCCCATCCTCAGTGTCACCCTGACCTGCCTCTTTCTTGTCCAGATGCCGAAGGGGTCCCTGATGGTTCCCCTTCCACCTTCACGTACCTTCCAAGGAAGGTCAGGACATCAGCTACTGGCACATGCGGGTTGTACATGTGTACAGTGACCATATGGCTCCTCTGCGCTGGCATCACGAACAGCGGGACAGCGGTCAGTACAGAGAGGGGGCTCTCACTTCCTTTTTCCTTAAACCACCAGGAAGCGCTCGCAAAGCTTGGCACTCCTGAAGGTTACACTGTAGAAACCTCCAGGGAAATCCTGCAGGCAGTAAATGTCCGCAGCAGTGAACCCACAACAGTCCAATAGGGCCCTCTTCACGAAGAAGGTGCGGTCCACAAGTGCACCTTCATCCACCTTCTTCACGGAAACGCGGATGGTGTTCCGGACCCCCTGACCTGGGGCACGAGCACTCGCCGCAGCCATCGTTGCAGGTTGGCTGCTCACCGAACCAGCGTTAGGCCGAAACCAGCATTAAGATCCACCGGTTGCAAGGGTGCACAGCCAACCCGACGTCTTCCTTCCACCTTCAACACAGTCGTGCTCTCCTTTTCTCGGTCTACAAAAGAGTGGGTCTTTATTTTATTCTGGATGTAAACTGGTTCACTGAGCTGGAAGGTTCGTTCCCAGACAATCTGTCACCTTTTCTAGGTAACATCATCAGTGACCCTCTGGTAAAGTCCTAGTGTTATGTCCCGCTTTCTATTTATCTGTTTAGGTTTCCTTGGGTTGGTGATGTCATTTCCTGTTTTTCTCAGAGGGTGGTAGAGGGCTCCAAATCAATGTGTTTGTTGATGGAATTCCGGTTGGAATGCCATGCTTCTAGGAATTCTCATGCGTGTCTTTGTTTGGCTTGTCCTAGGATGGATGTGTTGTCCCAATCAAAGTGGTGTCCTTCCTCATCTGTATGTCAGGATACTAGTGATAGTGGGTCATGTCGTGTTATCCTGGTGGCTAGCTTCCTGCCGGTTTGTCTAATGTAGTGTTTGTCACAGTTCTTGCAAGAACTATTTTGTAGATCGTTTTTTGCTTGTTGTCTGTAGAGGGTCTTTTAAGTTCATTAGCTGCTGTTTTAGTGTGTTGGTGGGTTTGTGGGCTATCCTGATGCCAAGGGGTCCGAGTAGTTTGGCAGTCATTTCGGAAATGTCTTTGATGTAGGGGAGAATGGTTACGGTTTCTGGCCCATTTTGTCTGTTTGTTTGGGTTTGTTGCTGAGGAATCGGCGGACTGTGTTCATAGGGTACCCATTCTTTTTGAATACGCTGTATAGGTGATTTTCTTCTGCTCTGCGTAGTTCCTCTGTGCTGCAGTGTGTGGTGGCTCGTTGGAATAATGTTCTAATGCAGCTTCGCTTGTGGGTGTTGGGATGGTTGCTCCTGTAGTTCAGTATTTGGTCCGTATGTGTTGTTTTCCTGTAGACGCTGGTTTGAAGTTCCCCATTGACTGTTCGCTCTACTGTGACACCTAGGAATGGCAGTTTGCTGTTGTTTTCCTCCTCTTTTGTGAATGTTATGCCAGTAAAGGGTATTACTGATGGTCTTGAAGGTTTCCTCTAATTTGTTTTGTTTAGTGATGACAAAGGTGTCATCCACATAGCGGACCCAAAGTTTGGGTTGGATGATTGGCAGAGCTGTTTGTTCGAGTCTCTGCATTGCTGCCTCTGCTAAGAACCCTGATATCGGAGATCCCATGGGTGTACCGTTGGTTTGTCTGTAGGTTTTGTTGTTGAAAGTGAAGTGGATGGTGAGGCATAGGTCCACTAGCTTGATGTTTTGTCCTTGCTGATGAGGTTGGTATCTGGTCTGTGTCTTTGGTTCTTCTAATAGTGTCATCAGTGTTTCTTTTGGCCAGGTTGATTTTGAAGGATGTGAACAGGGCTGTTACGTCAAAGGAGACCATTATTTCATCCTCTTCTATCTTGGTGTCTTTGATGTTAAGGAATTCTTGGGTGGAGCGAATGGAGTGGTGGGAGTCTTCTACTAGGTGTTGTAGTCTTTGGTGCAGTTCTTTGGCTAATCTGTACGTTGGTGTTCCAGGTAGCGAGACTACAGGTCTGAGTGGGGGCTCCTGGTTTGAAATTTTGGTAGTCCGTAGAAGCGTGGTGTATTGGATCCATCTGGTTTCATTTTTTTTTGGAAGTCTCATGTTTAATTCTCCAGACTTTAAGTTTTTGAGTAAGGCTGTAATTCGGTTCTCTCGTTGTGGGGTCGAGTCTATTGCCACCTGTTGGTAAGTGTCATATCTGCAAGCAGTGCGTTCACTTTCTCAATGTAGTCTGTTCGGTTTAAAATGACTGTCAAGCGTCCTTTGTCTGCAGGTACGATAACGATGTTTTTATCTTTTTTGAGTCCTTCTAGTGCTTTTCTTTCTTGTGTGTTGAGTGTGTTTCCTTCCTTTTTTCCTGCTTAATGTTGGTGCGACTGTCTGATGGTTTGGGATAATGGGAACTGCAGATGCTGGAGTATCTAAGATAACCAAGTGTGTAGCTGGATGAACACAGCAGGCCAAGCAGCATCCCAGGAGCACATTTTGTGCTCCTGAGATGCTGCTTGGTCTGTTGTGTTCATCCAGCTACACACTTGGTTATCTATGTGATGGTTTGTTGGATTTCTTCTGTGAGTTCATTGTCTTTCAGTGTTGTTTCTAACGCTGCTAAAAATCTTTCTTGTCCGCATCCCGGAAGTTGTAATTTAATCCTCTTACTAAGATGGCTTTTTCAGTGTCTGTTAATGGTCGGTCAGAAGTTTTTTTTTCATCCATGCTTCTGTGTTGCCTGTGTTGTTGTTTTGAGTTTGTCTAGTTTTTTGTTTTGTGTTTGCCGCTGTCCCATGTCTATGGCTCATTGTACTGTGTCTGTTGTGTTAGGGAGTTTTTTTGGCGGGAAATTTCCTGGTTGTATTTATGGAGTCTGTTAGCATCGTTGATCATTTCTCTAAGCATTCTGTGGCCGTTTTACTCTGCTATACTTTTGGCTAGTGGGGTGTTTAGGGGAGGTTTTGTATTTGAGACGTTTAGGTAGTACCTGTTTCCTTAGGCATTTGTGCAGGAATTACAGCTGTTCGTGGGTGGCACTATCAGAATGGCGTTGGTTTCCCATCTTCTGTCCTCTGTCTCAAAAGGGTTAGTCTCTTGCCTTCTCTGGCTTCCTGATAATTCTGAACGTGACTGGATTGGTGAAACCTTCAGAAGTCTGGTTCTGGCCAGCGGGGTGGATAACATTTCCAGGGGGAAGTAGTTGCGTAAGTGGAGGGGGACCTGGGTCAGGTTGTAGATGGTTAGATGGTAGAAAATAGGGTTGGGGGGGGGGGGGAGAGTGATTGGTCCTTGGACTGAAGCTGAGGTGGTGGAGGAGCAGCACTGGCAGAGGGATTAGGGTATATGGGTGGGTGGGGCACTCAGCTGAATTTTGCCCATCCTCCTCCTGGTCATTGGTGTCATTATTTTGGAACAATACTGGCAGACCAGACATGTCAGGAGGTACCTCCATTTTATTCCTACATGACAAACCGGCTTGACACTTCAACCCTGATTCCTTATTTTGCCTCTCCTTTCTCGATCTTTCCTGTTCTGCTTTACTCATGTCATAATCTTCACACTGCTGCTTCAGCACATCCCATGACTTAGGGTTTCCCTCATGATCACATACTCAAATCCCTCTCCAACTTGCATTATTCTCCCAGCTGGCCTGTTTAGATTTATTTGTTATTTCCTCAGCAATAGTTCTCAACATGGATGTTAAAGTTTTCCATTTTGTCCCCATATTATGTTTCCAAATTGCCTCTTATGCTTTTGTGCATTTATCTACATCCCAAGTTCCCCCACTGGCCAGATTTCAATCCCCAATTTCTCAGTTAGCCATGCCGACTGACGTCTGAACCGTTCTTCACTTTTGTGGGCATTCTGACATAACCAATGTAAAGGGGTTCTGGCACTCGACTTACTCAACGTTTGTCCCATTTTAACGCTTCAACTTCTTACTTTATCTCTATACACTAGTCGAGTGTCCTTGGTCTCCACATCCACTTCAGGATACTGACCTTCGTGTGGGGGATTTCCCCTCTTAACCGGTCTAAGGCCAGGGTGGTTGACACTGTGGTTATCCTTTACCTGAGGTACTATGTTCCAGGGACTCGAACCCTGGTATTGGAAGATTCCAACCACTGAACTCCCAACACTTACAGTTGGGAGGACTCTAACCTCCCTGAGATGAACTTGTCAGCATACAAGCATGTAAGTTATCTCAGATTCTGTCACTACTGAGTTTTAAGGGGCGAGGGGTCACCCGAGTGATAGGTTAATGAGAGAGATCAAGGTAAATCTTGAGCCCATCCATCTCACGTTACCGTCACACAGGCGATCACTTATTCAGTCTGCCAAGAAGTTCCATATATGTTGGAATCCCATCCTCGTCGCCAAATGTGGGGTTCCCTTTTAGGAGATGCCTATGCACTGGATACAAATGCAATACGCAGACTTCTGTGAACAGCCACAGCTTATTTAAGCAAGTACAAGCTTTTGGATCACTTAACAATCTTCACAGGGCTTGTGGAGCCGTGTCAGGCGATTCTCTCCAATAAGGGCACCGTCCTCCCTTTATATATAGGATTTTACATCACAGTCAGTCATGTATACAAGATACAATTTGTTACTCCCCTATTGTCACGTGCCTAGGTGATTAAGTCACAGACTAACAGTAGAAGCAAAGGCCAGCTGCCCAAAAACACTGCATATGACTAGGTAGCTCTTTTACTTCTCAATCGCCATTTTAGACAGTTCTGTATCTTTTCAAACTTAGCTCAACATTTACAGAGGGCAGTGTATAATTAGATTACCATAGTTTGTCTGAGACAAGGGCACCTACGGTGAAGCTTAGCGCCTATTTTCTTACATGTCAGCAAATATTAACTCTTTAACATTTAACCAGTCACGACCATCCTGTAACCATGTCTCTGTAGTGGCTACCAAATCATATTCACAATGATTTGTGCTGTTAACTCATCAACCTTATTACAAGCATTCAGATAAAGTGCCTTTATGCTAGCTTTCTTACCCTCATGATTTCCAACATCTCTAATGATATCACCTGAGTTATCCATCCTTTTTGCTTCTTTCAGAGTCTGCCTTGAACTTAAAGACATGCTTTTTATTTACCATCATACTCTGTCATTATTGTTTTCCCTCACCTCCCCGCCCCCCAACTCAGAAGTTTAAAGTCCTACTGACCACCCTATTCATCCTTTTTGCTAGAACACTGGTTCCAGATCAGTTCAGGTGGAGACTGTTCCATCGGTACAGATGCCCCTGGTTCCAAAACTATTGCCAGTGCCCCGTGAAATGGAATCCCTCTTTCCCACACCAATCCCTTAGCCACGTGTTTACTTCCCTAATTTTCTTATCCGTTAGCCAATTTGCCCATGGTTCGGGCAGTAATGTGGAGATTACTACCCTCGGACCTGTTAATTTCATTCCTCGTGCTTGATCATTCCCGAACAGGTCCTCTACCCTAGCCTTGCCTATGTTAGTCCCAACATGGAGCACAACAACTGGATCCTCCTCCTCAAGCTCCAATATCCTTCCAAGCCGGTCGGAGATGTCCTGCACCCTGGCACCAGGCAGGCGACATGCCATGCGGGACTCCTGATCTGGCTTGCAAAGGATGCTATCTATCCCCCTAACTATAGAATCCCTTATAACTACCACTTGTGTTTGTTCTCCGCCCTCTTGCATGGCCTTCTGTACCATGGTGCTGTGGTGAGCTGGCTCATCCTCCCTCCAGCCCTTTTTGTCATCCACACAGGGAGCAAGTATCTTGTGCCTGTTGGATAAAGTCAAAAGCTGAGGGTCCTCCTCTCCTGGACTCAGGGTTCCCCTACCCGCCTCACTTGCAGTCACACTCTGTTAACCCCTTCACTAACTGAATTTGAATTAATCTACCAGGTGTGACTGCCTCCTGAAACGTAGCGTCCAGGTAACTCTTCCCCCTCCCGGGTGTGCCGCAGTGTTTGAAGCTCAGATTCCAGATCATTAATTCTGAGCTGAAGCACTTCCAGCTACCAACACTTGCTGCAGACGTGGTCGCTGCTGTTCACAACGGGATCAGCCGGCTCCCACATGATACAGCTACAGCACATCACGTGCCCTGCCATCTCTACTTAGTTAATTACTTTATTACTTCATATAAATTTGAGTTAAATACTTGCTAAGACTTCTCTGCTATGGTCTTTTTTTAAAATAACCAATTAATAGATGTAAAAAAAGTAAATTTTTAACCAATTACACGATACAGAAGAACTAGGACAAAATAGAAACCTTGCCCTGCCAACATACCACAGTCTTTTTGGTGAGAGGAGGAGGAGAGTGGGTGGGAGATACTACAAGTATAGCGTCTTGGGTTCAGCAGCTGCCCAAATACATTCCTGGCAGCCCCCTGGTCCTCGCTGTTGTGTCTCCTTCTGTCTGTAAAATGAACACCTTGCCCATTTCCTCTGGATCCATACATCAATATCCTTCCCTGTCTTTGAGTGGGCCAACCCTTTCCCTGGCTACCATCTGCTCTTATATGTGTAAAAAAAGCCTTGGAATTTTCATTAATCCTGCTTGCTGATGACTTTTCATGACCCCCTTTTTAACCCTCCTGACGCTTTGCTTAAGTTTCTTTTGACTTTCCTTATATTCCATCCCTGTTTTATATGTTCCCAGCTTTGAGCCTTGATAAGTGCTTCCTTTCTCTTTTTGATTGGCCTCACAATATCTCTCGTTATCCAAGGTTCCCTAAACTTGCCATACTTATCCTTCATCCTTAGAGGAATGTGCTAGTCCTGTGTTTCCAGCAACTTAGACTTGAAAGCCTCCCTTGTAACAGATATTGACTTGCCCTCAAACATCTGCCTCCAATCTACATTCTACAGCTTCTGCCAAAAATTGTTGTGATTAACCACCCCCTATTTAGCACCTTCGCCTGAAAACTACACTTATCTTTACCCATCAATACCTTTAAGCTTACTGAATTGTGATCGCTGTTCCCAAGCTGCTTCCCTACTGCGATGTCGACCACCTGGCCAGACTCCTTCTCCAGTACTTGGTCCACTATGGTTCCTTTCCAAGTTGGACTATCTCCACACTGTTTCAAGGACCCCAGCTGGGTGCTGCTTACAAACTCTGCCCCATTCGAGCCCCAAGCACTGAGTCCCAGTCAATATATGGGAAGTTAAAATCACCCACAACAACAACCCTGCTACTTTTACATTTTGCCAAAAATCTCCCGACACATCTGATCTTCTATCTCCTGTTCTCTGTAATAAACCCCAAACGTTGTGATTGTACCCTTCCTGTCCTGAGCTTTGCACGTATTGGTCGCTGTATGAGCAATCCCAGGAGTCGTCCTGCAGTACAGCCGTAATAGCCTCCTCCTCCTTAACAAGTAGTGCAACTCCTCTGCCCCTTTATACCCCCCTCTAGCCTGCCTGAAACACTTACATCCTGGAACATTAAGCTGCCAATACTGTCCTTTCCTTAACCAACTCTGTGTAATAGCAACAACTTCATAGTTCCAAGTACTAATCCATGCTCTAAGTCCATCTGCCTTAGCTGTTACACTTGTATTGGAACTGTTATGTCCCCCAGACCTGCACTGCTTCACAACCACACACTGACTGTTCTTCCTCCCAGTCTTACTGGCCCTATTCTCTAGTTTCCGTCTAGCTCAGTCTATTCACCTGCAATAGTAGTAGATTCGTCAACTTTAGGTACATTTAAGTCGTCATTGGACAAGCATATGGACGTACATGGAATAGCGTAGGTTAGATGGGCTTGAGATCGGTATGACAGGTCGGCACAACATCAAGGGCCGAAGGGCCTGTACTGTGCTGTAATGTTCTATCTATTCTATTGGTTCCCACATCGCTGCAAAGCTAGTTTCAATCCTCTCGAGTGACATCAGCAAAGCTCCCAGCCAGAGCATGTGACCCTCCAGTTTAGATGTAACCCATCCTTCTCATACAGGTCCCACCTGCCCTGGAAGAGATCCCCATGGTACAGATATCTGAAACCTTTCCTCTTACACCATCTGGTTAGCCACTTCTTGAGCTGTACTGTCCTCCTATTTCTAGCCTCACTGGCATGTGGCACAGGGAGTAATTTCAAGATTATGTTGGAGGTCCTGCTCTTTAACTTTCTTCCTAATTCCCTGAACTGTTGCAGGACCTAATCATTCATCTACCTATGGCGTTAGTACCGATGTATACCACAACCTCTGGCTGTTCGTGCTCTCCCCTCCCCCAGAATACTGCCTGCCCATTAGACATCTTGGACCCGGGCACCAGGGAGTCAACATGCCATCCTGGAGTTTCTTTTATGTCCACAGAAGTGCTTACCTGTACCCTCAACTATAGAATCCCCTATAATGACTGGTCTAGTGCTCTTTGTCCTTCCCTTCTTAAGAACAGAGCCAGCCGTGGTGCCACCAGTCTGGCAGCTGCTGCTGTTAGCCCCCCGATAGGTCATCACCCCCAACAGTATCCAAAACAGAATACTTGTTGGAGAGGGGATGAAAACAACCACAGGATTCCTGTACTTGCTGAATGCCCCATCTAACGGTCACCTATCTTTACAACTACTGGCTATGACACTTTCAACCATCCTCATGCTCTTAAGTGCATCCACTTACTGCTCCAACATATCCATGTGGTCTGTGAGGAGCTGCAATTGGATGCATTTCCTGCAGATGTAGTCATCTGAGACACTGGAAACACTGTAGACTTCCCACATCTCTCAAGTGCAGCACTTACTCCCACTGACTGACAATTCTATCCCCAACCAAGCTGTTAGAAAACTTATTAAACACTTACTCTTACATGTCGCTGCAAACACCTAAGGTAGGTCTTCCCTTACTGACCTTCCCAGGATGCTTCCTGGATCTCTCCCTTTCCCTGTCCACAATCCACCGTCTGGAAGCAGTGACTGCACTGATCCAAATCTTCCCATGTCAGCCAGTCACCTGCACTCGTTCTTCAAATGTACATTACCTCATGCCCATGGTCAGAGAGTGCAGAAACAGACCCTTTTGGTCCAACTTGTCCATGTCGACCTGACATCTCAGTTAGACAGAGTCACCTTTTGCCAGTGTTTGGTCAATGACCCTCTAATACCATTCCTATTCACGTACCCATCCACATGCTTTTTAAAACATTGTAATTGTACCAACCTCCACCACCTCCCATGGCAGATTTTCCTCCCGTGTATCCCTGTAATGTTTTTATCCAAATAATCATTCCCCCTATTGAACAGGGAAAGAGTGCAGGGAAGTGGTGTTAAAATGCCCATCAGCCATGATTTAAATGGTGGAGTGGACTTGCTGGCCCTACTTCCACTTCTATGTCTTATGGTCTTACATCCACCCATTTTCAGGCAGTGTATTCTAGACCCTAACAACTGACTGTGATACCCTTGTTTTTCATAATCTATCACTCTTGTTTGGCACATCACTTTAAATCTATGCCCTCCTGTTCTTAACAGCATGAACAACTTTTCCTGATCTAGCCCACTCATGCAAACTTCTCTCGACTTTCTCCTCTCTTCTCTCCAACTCCCACCAACCCCCCCCCCCCCCAAACCCCTGTCCCGATTGTCTTCCAATCTATCCTCCGATGAAACTCTTCGTTGTTGGAACACTCGCTTGCTCACCCTCTGTTCAGATGCCAAGGCTAAGACTTTTGTCGTGTTATTGCTCTCCAGAAAGATATGAGCATTTCATGTTTGCTGTGAGATGCCCTGAGAACATCTTGGAGGGTATGTTTTTTTAGAAAAGGCAAGTCTCATTAAACTAATGACAGCATCTCATGTAGAGCTGGCCATCATCCTGAAATGGGCGAGTGACTGAGTCAGTCAGGAGTGCGTCACCTTGGTGATGGGTTAGAGGTGGGAACGGCTGGTCTTCCTGATGGTGGAAATGAGACTGGAATCCTGGGGCAGGGTAGAGGGGAGAGCCACTGTGATGGCGCTGGGAAGTAATTAAGAACTCCAGGCTACTGACAAGTTCAGATCCCGCTGCAGTGAGTGATGCTTCCGTTTAGTCCCAAACCTGGAATTAAAAAGCAAGTCCAATGGAGACCTTGCAGGTTGTCACTAATAACTCCTCCTGGGTGAGGCATCTTGTTAGGGAAGGAAATTGGCTGTCCTGGGCTAGTTTCGCCTACAGGTGACTTCAGGCCCACAGCGATGTGACACTGAGCTGTCTGAGCAATGATGGCTGGCCCAGCTAGTGACACACATCCACTACATGAATAAAAAGGAGAGCTCCATTCTGGTTTAATTGCGATATACAGCCTGACTTCCTCCTGGAGATCCCTGTTGGACAGGGATGGGGCTAACAGGTGGGGAATGAAGGCTTGAGTTCTCTCAATCGAATTGGAGGGCATTTCCACTTTGCCAGGACTGGATGTCGGATACACAGCTGGATAATGCAGCAGCAGTTCTAGAGAAGAGTGGGATAGTGGGGAGTAGAATCAGGCTTTAGCATCAGTGTACAGGTCACAATGAATACCACTCTGGGATGTCACTGGACCTGGAGATCAGAAATTGGGCAGGTTCAGTGACAAATCCTTGGAATGCCAGAGAGAAGGGTCAGATGCAAGTGAGCCATTGATCCTCTGCAGATCATGATCAGATAAGAATTAAACCAGATGGGAACAATCCCATGTAACTGGATGGTAATGGTGAGGGGTTGGCAGATGGTCAGGTCAGCTGTGACCTGAGGATATGACCAAGAAACTTTACCTCATTTTTTGTCATCATATCAGTTCTGACTCATGTTTTGGTGTTGTGATAGTGTTCCTACTTCTGAGCCAGGGTACCTAGGTTCAAGTCCCACCTGCTCTAGAGGTATGTCATAAGTTGACTGAACAGGTTGATTTTTACTTGGATGGAAACCCACATGAGATATGAGCTTGGATGACCTGTACAAGTTAGTAGGATATTGCTGTAATCCCAAGTCCACTGTCCCGGTTCCTTGGGTACAACAATCTACCTGTTCATCTGTCAGATGGAGAACATTTTCCAAACATATGCGCATACTTTTGCCCACTCCCCTAACTACTTTGCAACTGAGTTTTATACCTATTTTAGTGGCATTTGCAAATTT
The DNA here is from genome assembly GCF_030684315.1 of Stegostoma tigrinum. NCBI lineage: Eukaryota > Metazoa > Chordata > Chondrichthyes > Orectolobiformes > Stegostomatidae > Stegostoma > Stegostoma tigrinum. The sequence goes on from NC_081355.1 coordinate 155,487,760, forward strand.
GCTACCAATACCTTTGATCCTTGCATTAATTTAGACTGTAAATAATCATGTGGCACCCCGAGTTAATCTTGCTAACCAGAAGATGGCCTAATTATCCTGAATGGCTAATCAACAGAGCCATTCTCCATCCAAACTAATGAGCACCAACTCCATGTGATCATACCATGTGGCACCTTCTCAAATGCCTTGTGGGAGCTCAGGTATACTACATCTACAGGGATCCCTGTTAGCCACCCTGCAGTTTTTTGTTTTGAAGATGTAACAAGCAACAAATAATGAAAATGTGCACTATCCTTCATGAAACAGTGCTGGCTCTGGAGTAGATTTTGACTTTCTAAAAGTCTTGTTATTCCCCTAATGGCTTCATAGATTTCCCTGCATTACCAGTTAAACCAACTGGTCTATAGTTTGCTACTTCCTGTCTCCTGCCCTGTTTGAATAAGCATGTTACATTTGCATTCCTACAATTTGCTGGAACCGTTCCTGCATCCAGAAAATTCTTGGAATATTTTCACTAATGAATCTGTTGTGTCCGCTACCACATCCTCAAGACCCTAAGATTCAGAATAATTAGGCCCTCTGGCTGGCAAGATTAACTTGTGGGATGCCACAGGATTATTTGCAATCGATATTAATGACCATCAGAGCCTGGGGACTTAGCTCAGTACTTTGTATGACAACCACCACCCACTAGGATACAAAGTTCCTCCTGTTGTATAACATCTGCATTACCTATTAGCTTCCTAACTGCCAATTGATCCTGCATGTTAACTCTAAGAGTTCTGAACCAGGACTCTGAGGTCAAGTTGTGCATCAGATTTCCAAAGCCCCTCCCCATTTAGAAAAGTCTACACTTCTAATCTTCTCACCAAAGTGCATAACCCCTCATTTTGTCATTTGTATTCCATCTACCATTTCTTTGCCCCCTCACCCAGCCTGTCCAAGTCCTTCTGCAGCCTCCCTGCTTCAACACTAACCTGTCCCTCCATCTACCTTTTGTGCCATCTACAAACTTAGCAGCCAAGCCATTTGTCCAGACCGTTCATGTATAAGTGAATAGTTGTAGTTCTAGCACTGACCCCTGTACAGAAAGAGGAAATTCAACTCATCTAATCAATGCTGCTGTTCATGCTCTGCGCAAGTTTCCTATCACTGCAGTGATTTCATTGAAATGAGCATTGGTGTGTTTTCCTGCCTGGTTTTTAAACTCTAGGATCTGTTGCAATGGATTGCCTCCTTCCAGTTTTCCTTGGTAGTGGAGTGTATATGGGGTTGACCTCAATGTGTTTATTAACAGCATGCTTCGTGGAGTGCCTGTCTCCGTTCAGCTTGTCCCAGGATCTTGGAGTTGTCCCAGTCGAAGTGGTGCTTCTCTTTGTCCATGTGGATTGAGATGAGTGAGTATTGGTCGTGTCTTTTTGTAGCCAATTGGTGTTCATGTACTCTTGTTGATAGCTTCCTTCCTGTTTGTCCGATGTGGTGTTTCTCACAGCCTCTGTAGGGAATCTTGTAGATGACATTGGTCCCGTTCATGGCAGGTCGTAGGGTTGACGTGGGCTTGTGTGCCACTCTGATGCCCAGAGGTTGTGGGTGGGTTCAGATGTGTTCCTGATGTAGGGTAGTGTGATGGGTGTGTCCGGGTGTGTAGTCTCTTCTGATGTTCCTGTAGGTATCTCCTGACCCAGTTCTTTGGAAATCCATCATCCTTGAACACTTAGAGGTATTCCTCCTCCTCTTGGTGTAGCTCCATGTGGCTGCAGTGTGTTGTTGCCTGTTTAAATAGTGTTCGCATGCAGCTTCACTTATGTGTGCTGGGATGGTTACTGTTGAAGTTCAGTACCTGGTTCGTGAGTGTGACTTTTCGGTGTACTTTCGTTTGCAGTTGCCCATTTATCTTGCGTTCTACCATGACACCCAGGAATGGGAACGGTTTGTTGCTCTCCTCCTCTGATGAACTTTATTCCGGTGAGGGTGTTGTTTATAAGTTTGCATGTCTCCTTCTGTTTGGTCTGTTTAATGATGACAAAGGTGTCATCCACGTAGCGTATCCATAGTTTTTTTGGTTGGATTAGCGGAAGGGCTGTTCTTTCTAGTCCTCGCATCACTGCCTCTGCTATGAGTCTGGAGATAGCTGATCCCATGGGATCACCAGTTGATTTGCTTGAATGCTTGGCCATTGAAAGTGAAGTGGATAGTGAGGCATAGGTCCAGTAGTTTGAGCATGTTGCCTGTGGAGATGGTTTCACTGGGGTCTGGGTCTTGTTCTAGTAGTGATGTCATTGTTTCCCTTGCTAGTGGTCTGCCTATTGATGTAAATAGGGCAGTGACATCAGACGATATCATGATCTCCTTGTCATCTATCCTTATGTCTTTGGAGTTGAGGAATTGTTGGGCTGAGTGCATGGAGTGGGGTGACTTGTTGACTTGGTGCCTGAATTTCCTTTGTAGTTCCTTGGCTAATCTGTGTGAAGGAGTGCCTGGTAGGGAGACTATGGGCCTTAGAGGTACTGCTGGCTTGTGTACTTTCGGGAAGACATAGAATTGGGGTGTGTTGGTTCCTTCGGGTTTCATTCTTTAGTCTGCTTTGTTGTTCTGTCCTGTCTAAGTGTTTTGAGCGTATAGAGGATTTTTTTTGCCTCGTTGCGGTGTCAGGTCAGTGTGTACTGGCCGGTATGTGTTTTCGTTGGCGAGCAGTGCCTGTGCCTTGGAGATGTCATCCCTTTTTATTCAGTATCGTTGCCCTGCGCCCTTTGTCTGTGAGTCGTATTGAGATGGTCTTGTCCTCCATCAGTCCTTCCAGGGCCTGTCTTTCCAATGTGTTCAGGATGTTGAATCCTTTCTGGATAGTGTTGGGATTATTCTGTCTTATTGTTTGTTGTGTTTCTTTGATGTTTAGTGTGACTAGGAATTCCGTTTTGTTGGCATCCCTGTAGTCATAGTTCAGTCCTCAAGTGAGAACGGCTTTTTCCGTGTCTGTTTCCTGTCGGAGAGGTTTCTTATCCAGGTGTCTGTTCTGTTGTTGTCATTTTTGTGGGTGAATGTGGCTCGCTTGTCTTGAGGGGGTCTGTCTCCTCTTGACTCTTGTGGTCTGTTGGCTCGTTTCATGTCCATTGTCCAGACTTGGTGGGTAGCTTACAGGAATATATTTTTTGACATTTCTCTGTATTTGTGAAGCTGGTTGTCTGCGCTGTTCATCATTTACCCTGACCATCTTGTGGCTGTTTTTGTTCTGCTGTTTTCTGGGCTTGTGGATTGTTGATGGGTGGTTTGCACCTCTCACAGCGTAGTAATATTTGGTTGCTGAGGCATCCATGTAGGAAGTAGAGTTGTCTGCGGGTTGCGCACTCTCTTGGGGCAGTTTTCCCACTTTTTATTGGGTTTTTGAGTAGATCTGTAGCTCAGGTTGTGGGTGTTGAGCTTGGTTGGCTTGCTGAGCTGTTTGTTCTGCAGACATTTCATTACTGTGCTTGGCTACATCCTCAGTGCAGCCTCTGATGAAGTGTTGTTTTCCCACCTGATGTTACTAAGCACAGTGATGAAATATCTGCGGAAAAACCAACCTGCTCAGCTAACTGAACAACCTCATCGTTTTTTTTCTATCTCCTGGGTCTCCCTAGAGGGATTTTTTTTTGGAGTATTGTCCAATTCTAGCTGATTGTGAGCCTGATTGGTCATATGATTGGAAAAGGTCACCCCTGTATCTTAGTTGCTACGCAGTTTGTGGCACGTGGCCATTGCTGGGTGGACCAGAATTTCTTGTCCGTCCCTAGCTGCCTTTGAAAAAGTGAGGAGCTGCCTTTAACCATGTCATCGCCTGACCTTCATTCCATGAAACTTGAATAACATTCCCACGATCATTAAGGTTTGAAGCATGTTTAAATTGACCCTGAAATGTTATGGGTGAGGAATTGCAGAATCTCCCTGGCCTTTGACTGAATTTGGGCTTCCTGACATCGCTCACAAAGTGGTCTTGCTTTAATTTTAACATTGCCCATTGTCAAAAGGTACCAGGCTGATGGAGATTCCTAATGTTATAAAACTTCCTCATTTGTCATCTTTGTTCTTCCATAAACCATGTATTGATTTGATGCCTTAATGTGGTTCACCCACAAGTGTCCAGTCTGGGAATGTCTGGTCAGGATCTGACAGGGTTAAATAAAACAGGTCCACATGGGAGCAGAGTAATTTCATCCTTCATTCACACATGGGTGTGATATCCATGTAACTGTCTTTGTCTTTGTTTTCTGGGGACTGCAACGTTTTGTTTCTCACACCTCACCCCCAGCCCCTTGTGTCCACCCTCAGGGAAGAGCCCTTTTCTCTGTGTGTCTTGTGCTGGGAGTCTCCAATGTTACAAGGTATGTGACGAGCTTTTGTTCAAGGCAATCAGACAGTAGAACTCTTGGCTCAGGTCAAAGACTGGTTTGAAGGACCATCTCAAAGGAGGAAGGTGAGAGAAACTGCTGTTTAAGGGAGAAATCCCAGGTTGGGGCTCAGCAGCTGAAAACCTGGCCACTGATGTTGGAGTCCTTGACGATCGGGTGGTTTGGGGCTGTGACTGAAGAAGTGTTACCTTGGCTCTTGGGGGATTGTAATAGAGAGGGGCAAGTCCCTAGAGGAACTGTAACTCAAAGTGTAAAATCAACACAGTTACACTAACCACCCTCCCACCCCCAACAAAAGCACCAAGGCTATGTAGGTCACTGAGCACAGGGGTGTTGGGGGATATGGGGCTTGAGTAGAGAGCAGTGGTGTGAGGGTCTCAGGTTTACAGAGTAGAATGTGGAAGACCAGCCAGAACTTGTTGGGATTGTTGGCCCTTCATGCAACTCAGTCTCGAAGAACAAAGAAAATTACAGCACAGGAACAGGTCCTTTGGCCCTCCAAGCCTGCACCCATTCAGATCCTCTATCTAAGCCTGGTGCCTATTTTCCAAGGATCTGTATCTCTGTGCTCCCTGCCCATTCACGTATCTATCGTGCTCACCTCTGCTGGCAGCGTGTTCCAGGCACCCACCACACTCTGCTTAAAGAACTTTCTCCGCTAAACTTTCCCCTCTCACCTTGAACTCATGACCCCGAATAATTGAGTTCCCAACTCTGGTGGGGTGGCGCTGGAAAGCTTTTTGTTATCCACCCTGTCTGTACCTCATGATTTTGTAGACCTCAATCAGGTCCCCCTCAATCTCTGTCTTTCTAATGAAAATAATCCTAATCTACTCAACCTTTCTTCTTAGCTAGCGTCTCCTCCCCCCCCACCCCCGCCACCCCATACCAGGCAACATTCTGGTGAACCTCCTCTGCACCCTCTCCAAAGCATCCACATCCTTTTGGTAATGTGGCAACCAGAACTGTACGCAGTATTCCAAATGTGGTCGAACTGAAGTCCAAAACAACTAACATGACCTGCCAACTCTTGTACTCAATACCCTGTCCAATGAAGGAGAGCAAGCCGTATGCTGCCTTGACTACTCTTGACCACCGTCTCCTGTTGCTGCTTTCTCCCCTACACCTTGTGATCCTACTTTAGCTCAGAACTTTATCCAATGCCTTCCTGGAAACATTAATCTTCTGGCCTTGGGCACTTTCCGTGGCAGAGAATTCCACAGGCTCTACCCAGCCCCCACTCTGGGTGAAGACATTTCTCCTCGTCTCAGTCCTGAATTGACACCTTGGTATCTTCACACTGTGACGCCTAGTTGTGGACTCCCTGGTCATTTTTGGGGGAGTTCATCTGCATTTGCTGCCTAGTCCCATTGGTGATTCATAAGTGTGCGTGAGATGCTACCCCACTTCCTTGACTGCAATCTCTTAAACGCGTGTGAACGTAATCCTCACTGATCCAGCCTCTCTTCGTATGTCAATCCTACTGTCCCAACAATCACTGGTAAATGTTTGCTGCATTCCCTTTGTAGTTAGAACATCCATCCTCGGATAAGGAGACCATAATTTCACATCATACTCTAGGTGTGTTCTCACCCAAGACCCTGTACCATTGCAGTGAGACATTGCTGCTCCTGTACTTGAGTCCTCTTTGTGAATGATGTGAAGTTGCTGATGTTGGACTGGGGTGGACAAAGTCAGCAGTTGCATGACACCAGGTTGTAGTCCAAC